>NC_091830.1:47976291-48277125 GCF_038994185.2 Dermacentor albipictus
AGACAGATTAGTCTACCATAATCCTCCTATTGCACATTAATCCACCGAATCCACATTCATCGAACTTAATCCTCCTTCATTCACTTAATCCACCATAAACCACGAAAATCCTCCTTAATGCATTCTAATCTACCTTCATCGACCTTGATCTACTCTGACCCTCCTTAATGCACGTTAATCCTCCTTATTCAACCCTAATGCTTCCTCATTCACTTCAATCCACCGCAATCCACTATAATCCACTTTAATTCACCATAATCCACCCGAATCCACATTCATCTACCTTAGTCCACCCTAATCCTCCTTAGTCCACCCTAATCCTCTTTTATTCCTTTTAACCAACTCTGATCCACTATAATCGTCCTTAATGCATCTCAACGCACCTTCATCCACCCTAATCCACCTTCATCGACCTTAATCCAACCTAGTCCTCGTTTATGTGCCTTCATCCACGTTCATTCACACTAATGCACCTTCATCGACTTTAATCCACCTTAATCCTCCTTAATACACCCAAATTCATCTTATTCTAATCACTAATCAATCATAACTTTGCTAATCATATTCATCTCTTATACGCGGCTGCACATGCTTTGGTTCACTTCCCACCTTTTTTCGGTCACGTGATATTTTCTGTAGCTCAAAACGAGACCTTGAAACAGGTTTAGGTTTTTCGCTTAATAAGCCACACACGAAGGGGTGTGTCACAAGCAATACTAGATCAGACGCACGAAGTAAAGCATCTGATCATGTGGCAGAAAAATTGTCTGGAGTATAGAAGTCGCCTCAAAGCTCCCTTTACATCGGTATACCCCGTTTATACGGCTTTAAGAAAAAACCAACCTCCTCATAAACGTTGCCTCCAGCATCATCGATGCTGTTATTAGCACTTCTCAAAATTTTCAACCACACTGGAGCGCGCAACTGGCCCAAAATAACACGCGTCCATAGAATCCTGCGGCCCGTCCGCAGGATGGATGGATGGATGAAAAACTTTATTATGGATGAAAAACTTTATGAGCCTAGGAGGAAAAGCGTGCCGTGTGCAGCCGGCGGGCTAGGAGAATCGAGGAGGAAAGCGCCATGAGGAGGAGAGTGTCGCTACTTTCAATTTATTAAGGGGCTTTAGGTGGTTCATGGGGCTTAGCGCCATCTGTATGTGGAGGGAACACTTCCGGTGGAAGAAAAAATAATGTGACGCCATATCCGTTAAAAACAAAAGTGACGTATCTTTTTTTTCGAAGGCGCGAATTTCGTTTTCTTGCCTGCCTTTAGAGCTATATATTCAGATCCCCCGCCATTGGACTCAATGGGCGTTTCGAGCTTTCAGCGTAGAATGCGATGCAGAAAAAGGCCAGTGGTGCGGTTGTTGAAATCGCACCCCTGCACAGAACATACTTTCTTTGGAAGCCGACGAAACCTTTAGGTGTAGAGGGCTGATCCTATCGTCGGATGCCAAGCCCATCGGCCCGCGCAGTCGCACGAAATCTACTCCGCCATTATCTCGGGGTCGTAACTCGCTGTACTTTTGACTGAACAGGTTAAGAAGCGATGAAGCTACTCGCGTCACCAAATTCCGACGAACGTCGGCAAACAAAACAGCACAACGTGTGAGGGGAGCGCATTTAAACAGGTGAACTTTACGAGGTCGCGTTCCTGCACATTTGAAGAGCTGAATTGCATTGCGAGTGATAGCGGCATCAACGCCCTCTGTAATGATGGCCGCTGAAAAAAAAATTATTTATCAATATTAATAAAATAAAATAAACTTGTATTTTCTTAACTCATCGCGAATGTATAAAATTAATCAGGAGTTTTATTTTCGTTGAATGAATCTAACTGTGTTTCGCTTGAATTAAAGAACGCTTTTTTCTTTCCCAATGTTTGCTCCCTCCAACCATAGGCGCGCTTCAATCGCAGCTCCCATAACCACCCTTGCTGATGTCGGTGACAATTTTTACTGAACCGGTCTTCACCCAAAGCTTCGCTGCCTATTTGTATCGACCTTGAAGAATGCGTTTATTCCAGTGAGGAGAAAAGAAATACATCAGGGCACACTTACAGCGTTAGGCGCGGAGTGGCGCCAGCGGTCATAACCATATGAAACCTTCACTGAATACCGAAACAGGATATCACAATAGCCGCTTACCCAGCAGAGCAAAGTGCTAAACCGATGTGACACGTTCTGCTGCATAAATTTGAATACGGTGACGCTACCATCGGCCAACATTTTGCATTTGCTAATGCTTGTACTTAGTAATCCGAATACTGTCCTTCGTTTTCCTCGCAGGGTCGCCATCTGCAACATTGGAGAAGAGATCAAGAATCCGTCGCAGACGATTCCACGTGCACTGATCCTGAGTTCTCTTGTGATCACTGCTCTCTACATTTTTACCAACCTGGCTTACTTCGTCGTTCTGGAACCAGCTACGATTGCCTCCGCCGATGCCACAGCTCTCAACTTCGCTGAGGAAGCTTGGGGTACGGCTGGGGCCCTGGTAATACCCATCTTGGCGACTGTCAGTACCTTTGGAACGCTGTCGGCAGGTTTCTTCAGTCACAGTCGTCTCGGCTTCGCGGCATCTAGAAGGGGACACCTGCCTTCTTTCCTGTCGCTTATTTCCATCAAGTCATCAGTTCCAGTGCTCGCTCTTCTTTCTAGAGGAATATTGGCAGTAGCATTCGCCATGGTAGGTTCTGTCGAATCAATAGTCGACAGTATTTTGCTGGTCTCAAGCTTCTTCAACCTCTTTACACCCCTCGCTCAGATCAGGCTGCGATTTACTATGAAGGACGTCCCAAGGGCTGTCACGGTACCATACATTCTCATCTTCCTTAATTTCGCTCTAAACCTCGCCATTGTTGCGATCAATCTGTGGCAGACTACCGATTACGTCATGTTGATTGTATTGGGGGCCGTTTTGCTCGCGGGAGCTGTAGCGTACGTCGTATTTCATGTGAACCAATGCGTCTTTCCTGGTACGCAAATTCTGACGCAGTTCCTGCAGAAACTTTTGCTGTGCGAGACCTGTGACAAGAACATTATGAATGAGCACCGGCCTCAGTAGACACAACGTGATGGGCAGCAGTCTTCTGACTGTGGGGAGCAAGACAGCAGCGCTCCATCACTCAGGTTCAACGACGTTGTATGTAGAGCTCGTTGACTTATGAAAAACAATTATTTAGGCATCGTGCGCAGCCCCAACCACGAGTTTGAGGAATACAGTGTCAAAAACAATGCTTGAGTAGCGTAAAACTACTTCGTTTAATCACCTCACCAACTCGTGTCTACAGGCATTTTCAGTTTGTAGGTGGCTTCGCCGAACTACTTTTGTATTGGGAAAAACGGGCACGCTTCGTAAAGGATATACGTCTTCCTCTTACATGCAAGATATTCGTCATACATTCTTAGAGCTCTATGAGCCGAATATATGCAGGTGGTGCTGTCGCGTTCTGCCAACATCACAATTTCTGCATTAAGCGTAAGATGGCGCAGTGCGGCCATGTGACCTGCAAGAAAAGATTTTGTAAAGAAAGCAAGCCAATTTTAGTCTCATATTTGTACCTTTTTTGTTTACTGTTTCTGACCCTTTCAATAGTGTCACTGACGTTATCTGTCAGTGGTATTTCCCGGATTGTATAGAGCAAACTTATTAGCTGGTTCACCCCAGCTACGTATATTCAGCTATTGACTGCACCTTTCGAGTAGTTAGATGCTCTGACGCTGTTGTAACAGATCATACAAGTGCAGGTAATCATGATAAATAGAAGACCGTAGAAGCGACAATACACCTGGCAGTACGGGACATATCCATGAGTCCACTCTACTATATATATATATATATATATATATATATATATATATATATATATATACTGCACTTTGCAAGCAAGCGGGCTGTATTCGTGCTCTCTTGCAGGTCCGCCTGCCGCATGGCGACATTGGCCAAATCGAGGAGCAGAACCCGCTGAAGGGTGCCGTGTTTACGAAGCGCCTTTTTTTCTGCCACGTTTACATTGGAAGCTTCTATTCATATTATAAATCACTGGCACAGCGCTCGTACACACCAGTGCCAAGCAAATATAATGAAAAATATTTGCATAGCAAACCCTCGTTCACTACCCGTATGCCCAGGTAATATATTACAGTTCGTCATTTCGTTAAGGTAGACGCTTTAAAATTCCTAACTTGTGGTTAACTTTATGGCTGCAGTTCAACTAGTCCAGAGATTTAGGGGGGGGGGGGGGGGTGCGTTACAAAGAAGGTAACTTCCTGGCACCATCCATCGCTAATTTTGTTCGCGTGTTGTGAAGTGGATCAACTAAAGCGGGCCGATTACCTCAGTCATCCAAAACTCTACGCAAGTAAAAGTTGAACGTTTTTGTTTTTATTCCCATATTCAGTACAGGAAAAAGACTGACCTCCACGCAGTGCGAAAGCGTCAAACTGCAGAAACATTTTTCGTTCACAACTGAAATTTGTGCACAAGGAGCTAACACAGATCATAGAAAATTCAAACCAATGCGAAGATTAACCGTCACAGGCTGGCCACGCGGAACTTGCATATCACGTATCTTATAACGGTGACACAATTTGTGGCTTAGAGAAGGAAGGTAGAGTGCAATACATGTATTTTATTGACAGTATGAGAAGTACGAGGACCCACAGAATTTTGAACTGGCTCCATGCATCTGCATGAACAGGAAGTAGCCTATAATTGCTCTCATTTGAACTACATGCCCAATGAGGGAGCACACTTCTATAACGCTTACAAGCGCATATAATCTGCCTGTCATCATACTTTGCATCATATACATATATACAGAAAAGCACAGCGAGTATTGGGACACTGTTTTGACACAACAGCAACGTAAGGAACCAACAATTTACAAAAAAAAGCTTAATAGCACTCTTGATCGTGAGGGGAATTGCCAGTTCGCACTTATTTAGCAGTAAATACTCTATACTCGTATTACTATTTAAAAAAAGAAAGGTTAATAGCACTCTTGATCGTGAGGGGAATTACCAGTTCGCACTTATTTAGCAGTAAATACTCTATACTCGTATTACTATTTAAAAAAATAAAGCTTAATAGCACACTTGATCGTGAGGGGAATTACCAGTTCGCACTTATTTAGCAGTAAATATTCTATACTCGTATTACTATTATTATTAAATACATTTTTAGCGGCGAAACAAATAACATTGCGCCTCGTCTATAATAGAGGTGCTCAAAAACTTGCACGCACCGAAGCTGTGCCTAAGGCAAGGTAACGGAGCGGTAAGGTAACGGTGTGGTACCGTCTATGCTCCAAAATTCCGATAAAATAGAGGCCTTCAAACTTCTTCAGTACGATATCTTAGTAATGGTGCATCAAAACGCCACAAGAAATTACGTGCGTGCATCCTTTTCTCGTCGTTGCTCTTCAAATTTGATAAACCATCACGGCTTTTTTTTTTCTTTACTTTAGCCTTCGCCGTATCTGTCGACGAGGAGTGCACAAAATGTATCGCCGAACAAACACGCACTCTAGCCTTTCAATAAAAGTATTTCACCGACAGCGTGCAGATAGGCTGCCGCCATAACGAATGGGTCGAACGACACTGCTCCTATGTCAGTCCAGTGAGACTCGCACAGAACTGGTTTACTCATGCAATATGAATACGTGCACAGCAAATAAAGTGAAATACTTGCGCTTACCAGCTGCCATTAGGAAACCTGAAAAACTTCGCAGAAATAGGATTTCCCGGTGTTAGAACACCACAGAGCCGCGTAATACATGTGATGCCTCGTTTTAGCGACCTTCGTCTAATGCTTGTTTGACCTGGTTCCCTGCGTCTTTTGTTCGTTGCACGTCTGATAGACCTTCTCTGTCTTATCTTTCCCATCTTCATACTTGGAACGACAACCGAAGCAGAAGACCAAGCGCGATTCGATATTTGATATCGCTCAGCGAGTGGCAAGGGTGAGCGGAGGTAAGCTCGACGGACACACGTAGGCTACTTCCCGCGCTTCACCCGATTAAAAAAAAATAGTAATTTAGGATATCTGGCACTCGCCTGGAGAGCGCATGTTCCTTGAAACCGAAACTAGCACTCGCCTTTCGGGGGTTGACTGTACTTCGAAAAATACATTGTGGCGAATTGTGAATAAAATGTCTGACATTTTTATGTATGCGTATTACTTGCATTCAACAATGGTAGGTGTTCATTTGACCATCACTGAGTACAATTCCTGTTTACATGCGCATCCTAATTTGTGCGGAAATTTTGGGACGTCTCGCCACAGAGACTGCAAGCTTTTAAAGCGGACAATTCTTTGGCTCATTCTAGGCATTTTGCGGTAGGCTGGTCAATTTCATTATCCCCTCATTTTGGGACTCTGTAATGGAAGCAAAAGGCATGGCCGACCGGGCCACCAGACCTCCGCCTTCGAGCACAGTAGCTCAAAGTTCGAACCATTACGCCACGATCTCCCGTATACCGCCCTCGTATCAAAGCCGACTAGCTCTTTGACACGTTTGGCGCATGCGCCATATGCCAGTTTCCAGTGTTGGTGTTGACCACTCGTGCTTTGGCACGCTGTGTTAGACTCGACCGCCTTCGGGACCGGCCCACGTTCTCAGTATTCTCCTTGCAGCAGCTAATGTTACGTCGAAATGGTGCGACGTCGCTGGGGCTTCATGATCGGCCCATGTTTATCAGGTTTCAACAGTTCTACGCCGGCGTAAAAACGCAATCGTCGTTTCAAGATAAACAACGTTTCATACACACAGTTACGTGCAATTACTTAACACTTCGTCGCGTATTACGTCGCAGTCCACGTGTGTTAAGCTTACGCCCGTTCAATATCTATAAATATACCCCAAAGTCCGCGTGCCGTGTAAATTTACTTCTAATGCACGCAGTAAAACATCAAGTCGTAGCCGTCATACGATAGTCGTCACCGCGGGTCTGCTCACACATAGGCACGCTTGCGTCACACAGACGCAACTACTTGATGAACACAAACGCGTTGGTCTACCTGGTAAATCTGTGCGAAACCACAAATAGTGCTAAATGGCCGGCTGCCCTGTGCTTCGCGCAACATCGCTTCCTACAGTCCTACGGTGTAGGGTACAAGTGCGATGTGTTGTTCCCCCCCCCCCCCCCCCCCGCTAAACAGAGAAAACTTTCGTTCTATCACCGGGAATACTCTGCATAAAGTTCAACGAATCAAATTTATTTATCTGCACCGACGTTGCAGCACTTTTTCGTGAGACGCCGTGTGGAACATTGCATAAACAGCTGTTCACGTCAACGCATTCACGGCGCTGCGGTGATCAGTCGTTCGAAGTCACCTGTCAAGGGGAACAGAGTGATAAAACTAAAGTGCCCTTAATGTAGCATATGTTTCACGCCACACAATACTTTCTAAGAATACAGAATTTTAAAAATGGCCTGTGGCACATTGGGCAATTCAATTCCTGGAATGGAGTTGCTTAAATAGGCAGACAATATAGCTCAATGGGCGCACGATCATTTCCTAGATAGTCCGGCCCCATAAGTCGAAATGCATATTGATTAAATGAAAATTCAGTAACAATGTACTTAAATAATTATTTTAGGGTGCATACAGCAAATAACGAAATGTAGCAGGTGAGCTTGCAAAGCATATGTGTTTGGAAAAAATTCTAATGATGGCATCGGTTTCGGGATCTGCACCGTCAAACCTGCAGCAGAACTGTACTGCAGTCCTACTTGCTTTTTTTAACAAAACGCCCTGTTATGCCCTGAACGACAAAAGTGATAGGAAAGGCAATCTTTTTTCTTCACATGCTTCGGGAGGGACTATCTCGATACTGGTGTCATAATGAAAATTATTTCGCGTATGCATCTGGAGAACTCACCGGCAACAGTTCGTAAATGAAGATATCAGTTGCCAACGAATTATTTGACCTAATTAGTGAACGGTCGTTCATTGGCACAGCATGAATTTCCACTAGTCGCGCAAGTAATGACAGCAGGCTGAAATTTTAAAGGTTTGAAACTTTCAACCAACCCCCACAAAGAGAGCACCGCTCTCAGTACTGTTTGCACAATAAATTTGCTTTTCTTATTGACGATAACACCGCCATTATGCTGTAACCGTTTTCAAATAACAACACTCCCACTGATCGTATACTTTCTCAGATATATGGCGCATCCTTCGTCCCTTTCGTCAACCGGAGGCGCAGCACTACCGGTGCAGAAATTCAGAGAGCAGGGGTGCTATGCAGGATGCGCCGAGTTTGGCGAAACTCGGGATCTTCACGAGCTCTGGCGACACCCGAAGATGAAAGCACGAATGGTATCGAGACACAGTTTATCTTTCGACAAGCCTCCAGTTTCATTGGTTTATCTGGATTCACTCTGGCTGGCTATCATTCCTTGGGCGTTGCCTTCTGGGCGGTCGACAAACTGGGGCTCACGTGATCATACCGTCGGCGCATGGTCGTGCCTTCTTTCACTTGTTTGTCGTTCCATCAAGTGCATTAAATACACAAGCGAGTTATAAAGCAAACGCATTTAGTACAATATTATTACTTAGTTTAACGTGGTTTAGAAGCATTTTAAAGCTTAAACATGTACACCGAATGCGCATTAGACTAATTTGTAATTTAGTGCGCTTCGCATTATACCACGAGGGGACGCTCTGGTGGCGTCATCACATCCATTCACCGGGCGAGCATGGCGGCTAAGCATCAGAGGCGCACAGTGTAAACAAACTAGTACAACGAGCTTGCAGTGTGCGTAGTGATCAGGCTCGACGATGACCACTATTTCTTGGATAGTTCTGTTCCTCCGTGAGCAATCTTTCCGTGCACCCCGAGAGACTGCCAATAGCTTCGGCGATTTTGCAGATCGCAACGCGCACCTACTGTTCACGGCGCAGTGCTGAAGGAACAACTTGTCCGGTGCTGCTTCTGCGAGTGCGCTGAGTTCCTCCACTCTGCGTGACTGCGAGCGTCATGAATATTACATAGTGTGGGCAAAAGGTAGACATCCTATATAGCTATGATGCGACAAGGAGGTGGTACCGACGATGGATCTCGCTACCAACACAGTGAAGGCGACATCGACAAACTGCAGATAAGTATATTTCTACTGTTTCATATTTGGCCTAATAAGAGTGCATGGATTAAGTCACTTTCGTAGTAACGAACTGAATGTCCAGCAGTTTAAAGAAGGCAGTGAGAACCAATGAGTGCTCGTGCTTTTACATGCAAGTGGGCCCGCGAAAATACGGAAAAGATGAAGGTAACCTTCACTAACTTGGTGAGATACCAGAAATTCATGAGTGACATTAAGTCCGCAAAATTTATGGAAGAGTATCTTTATCCAGGTGAAATATCAATAGCAGGTACTGATATAAAGCAGAAAACTTATATAAAATTTTCATGGGTTGAACAGCACATGGAAGGCATTACCGAATTGTGATCGCCACGTTACCGATATCCTTGAAAAAAGTTTAGAGCCATTGCACTCTACCGGTTATGCAATATGAGACATAAACCTGGAGGTTAACAAAGAAACTTGAGATGTCAAGGACTGTGCAGAAAGCGAAGTAACAAAAATTGTTGGAGATACCTTTAAAGCAGGAAGACAGTGGCGTAGTAAACCGTGGCAACTGATATGCTATTTGAGACAAAGAAAAAAAAAAGGAATCGGCAAGCAGGCCATGCACGTATTCGATGACTTGGTGCCAATTCATAACAGGTGATTACATAAGCGTGTCAGAATGGATGTCAAGGAGAGAGAACTACACTTGAGGATTGTAGAAAATTGCGTAATGGGCCAAAAATATGATGTTTGTAGGCATAGGATGCAATCAGCTGGTATAAGACGGGATTGTAGGGTGAGGCATTTGTTTTGAAGCGAACAAAAATAGGTTTGTAGCGCTGACAGTGGAGACTCGTGGAGGTGCGGGGCCACCTCAGCTGCTGGCGCACTAATCAACATGACAATTGGCTCTGAAAAAGAAAACCCCAGTTATGAAAAATAAAGCAACGTTGTCCCAACACATTGTTCTATTATGCATACTACACTAAAGGCTTCCACAGCTAAGGGCACTTAGTACTACTAGTGCAACGAGCATTTTTCTTTGTAAATATTGGTTTGTATGCGGCTGATTCATTCCAATACACTTTTTTGCAGGAAAACATTCTGCTGCTGGAGGCACTCAACCGCCTGGTGGCAGTAGGCGAGCGCCAGGCACGTGCTCTTGAGAGTGTGGCAGAGGTCCAGAGAGCTGCTCTGCAACAGTAGTATCGGTGCCCTCACTGCTCTCCTGTTGAGCCCACAGAAGGCACCTTATAAAGGAGCTTTCAGTTTATTATTTTGTTTATTATTCAAGAACATTAATAACATTATTGCAGTAAACATTGTGCTGTGCATATTAGGAGATTTGTAACATGCACTTGGTGTCCCTTCAAAATAGGCAGAAACGTAAGACAACCTGTGCCACTCTTGGACCGTGTAAATAAAAAATACACTAATGCAGCATACACGTCATTGTGCTGTTTGTTCTTTTTATGTGCAAGAATACAGTGCGTGTTGATTAGCCACAAGATGAACAGTGTGTGTAATTCACAATGAAGACAGGAAACAGCAGGAGCTTAATAATGCTATCACCTATAGTCTGTGCATATGACTTCAACACTCCCCGATTCAAATGTACCATTACATGCATGTTCGATACCACATATTCTTTAACATTGTCTTATAATCGCATGTACTATATTTCACACATCATAGCACACTTCTGATGTATCCATTTCATAGGCCAAATAATTGTACACTTTGTACTTTTCTGTTGTATGAAAAGCAGCATCCTTTACAGTCGGATAAAACTTCAGAAGACAGGAGAGGCCCGGCCAGATGACCAAAGCGCAGCAGCTGATTGTCTCCACGTCTAAAGAAATAGTCCCTCTCCACGAGCAGGTATTAGTCTGTCCGGCGGCACGATGTCAGTCTAGAGTGGGCGCCCATTGGTGCAGGTTTGTGTTCACCTGCCTTAAAGTGTAGTTTCCGCAGCCTCATAAAGTTGTATCCGACTATAAAAACACGTAATGCCTTGCACCAGTAGCATAGACTTCTGCAACTTGATAGCACACAGTGCAGGAGCAGAAATCTATAAAGGCATCCAAGCAAAGCTGGCTGGCCACACTTCCATTATGAGGCGCTGTAAAAATGGTCTCGCCAAATATTCCCATGACGTCCTTGAAAAAGAGGTGGTGTTTGGCACTTCTTTAGAATCAAAAACAGATTACAGTGAATGTTGTGTAGCACGTCAAAACAAACTGAGCTTGGTTATCTGCACAGCATGTAATGGGAGGTTGTGCTTCATATAGGAAACAAACTGCTCTGTCCAGTACAGTATTGAGGCCGGTATGGCACCTATTATGTCAACGGTGTCTATATACAAATTACACTTTTCACAGGCCATTGATTTCACCATTATTTTTGTATGATGGTTGTTTCAGTCAGTGCTTGTATTACATGAGCAGGTGGATTTGAAAGCAAAGCTTTGTTTGCAAACCTTCCAACTTCCATAATTGTGTGGCAAGGCACTGGCATGTTGTCGAATAGCTCACACTTCCTCGGTCCTGCAGCAAAGAAGCCCAATGCTCTATTCGAAGTTGGATCGCACAACAATTCAGCGGCACACAAAGAAGAGTAACACACACACCAAAGCATTCTGCTGGTGTATTTCTCTTCTTTGTGTCCTGTCGAATTGTTGTGCAATTAAGCTTCAAGCTTCTATACCAATACACCCAGTCTTCAACCTCACCAATGCTCTAGTTATTAGGCCACAATGGTGCACATCTTTGGAATTTCCCAGCACAATTTAGCTCTCCGAAAAATCACAAATGTTAAATTTTGCAGCACAGGTGTATGTATGCTAGTGCCATATTCTTTACCACTAAACTCGCAGGAATCAAAGGGGCAAGCAATAACCAGCCTTGCTGTTGCCGTTACCATTATTATCATGGCACCAATGAAAAGACAGTGCCACGTTTCAGTAAAGGGGGTACCGGAGGGAAAGGTGTGATAGCGAAGGCTTACAATAAATATAACAGTTACGAGACATGTTCAATGCCAATACATGCCGCATGTCGCTCAGCCTACTTTGGCATCGCGGCAAGCGTTTACTCGTTTGAGCATATCACGTTTTGTGTAATCATTGCTCTAAAGCTGTACAAATGGTCTATCTGCTCTGCAATTTTTATTTTTAATCATAGTGGGTTAAAGATCCAATTTTCATTCGCATCTGCGCCACATTTCTCCCGATATGTAATTTTGCCTTGGTGGTTCATGACATCTTCACGTACAGAGAGTTCTGCAGAGCATTCGATGTGCATTGTTCTACGGCTTAAGAATCAGAGCCGCATTATGAGACGAAAACATACAATTTATCCATCCAGATTAGCGCCGCCCCCCCACCCCCCCAAAAAAAGAAGATACACTGAACCTCTGGCACATGCATCGACAGTGAACAGAGCAAACAATCTGAGGTATTTTCTTCATGCAAGCCAACACACTAAGATTCTCAATGCATTTTCATTTCGCCACAAATGCATAGGCACAACCGGCTTGGCGCAACATCCACATTTCGCGCTGCAACAAATTGTGCAATGCCTCGCTGTTTCATAGTGCGGCCGATAGATTACGCATGCCCAAAATTCAGCATTGTGCATACTAACTTCACCAATGAAGAACCCCAAAAGTTCTTTATGAGATTAGGATTCATAGGTTACTTCACACAATTTGGGATATCCATTTATGTATTTATGCTTAATTAACCTCTTTCCCAAGTGAGCCATTTGGAAGGCACCCTGACAGACAAGTATAACAATCGGCAAAAAGTCATCAACCAGCGAAAAAGTCAGTATCATAAGCAGCCGCATGTGAGATGTCGCTAACACAAAATTTAAGTCGGCTACACAGAAGTGATAAACTTGGCAATATGGCGTGTCTAAACATTGCTTCAATGTTAATCACAGTAACGCTGACATTGAAGGCACCATAATTCCTACGTACACTCCGTCCACACACCCGACTACGTTCGTAATGTTCCCACGAAGTAGGTAGCATTCTTTTATATATGTCCGCTCAGCCGCAGTATTCTGGAAAGCTAGCCACCGCTTACGCACTGCCGCATCGATAAGCGCGTCAGACACATCTCTGACACAGTGGCTAACAGTAGTTTGATGGCGTCCAATGTAACGCTCGGCGCCGACGTTTCCCTGAAAATTCCCAGTCCCGTAGAAACGGAGGGCACAGATGACTTGCTCCACGACATTGAGCGAATGAAGCCCGCCACACTGTCTCCGCAGACGAGAGTCTTCGCCTAGCTCGTCACACAGCCAGCGCACTGATGTCTTCGACAGGTGAAGATGACGCAGAAACTCCCCGTCGGTCATGTAGGTGAACGGGTCCGGACGGTCATACTGACGCTTGCTGCCTCTGGATGCAATGAAACAGGCTGCTGCTGCCGCCGCCATGCTCCCGAGTTGAACTCAGAGGGGGTTTCGCGATGTACGAGTTTAGCACGAGTTCGCCTGTCAATCAAAACCAGAAGTCACGCCCCGCGCGAGGCATGTAACTCTTGCGCGCGCACCCACTACAGTCGGGCCACGCCCAACTTATCTTCCGGCAACAGCGACGCGGTGTCGAGCTTAGAGGCATCAACAATCTTGACCGCCGACATAAAAAATTGGAGGACGCTTAAGCTTCGCCTTCAAGAGTGGAACGCGACAGCGTTCCCGTCGACCCGCCAAGGGGTGTAAGACAATGGGCCACAGGGCAGACATCACTTACGGGGCGCCCCGCATCGGATGCGGTGAGCGTCGAGCCATATGGTCGAGCAACGCGGCGTTCGGCGCAGCAACGAAACGTGCGCCTCAGCAAGCGGAACGAACCAAAGAACTCGGTATCTCGGAGGGGGAAATGATGCATGCCAGCCAAACGTCGTGATCGGCACGGGCAGAGAGATAGACAGATAGTGATCTAAAGAAAGGAAGGACGCTTGATTCTGCAGACGGAGCAAGGCGAAGCGTTGTCAGGGGAGAGAGAGTCCGGGCAACCACCCCCCTCGCTGCGGTCCTTCCACAGCTCCAATGCGCGCGTGGCGCGCCATCTGTCGAGGCAGCGCCCTACATGGAGAGGAGGGGGTCTTCTGTGTTTGCCGCAAGATGGCTCTGCGTGTGCGGAAAGCGCAGAAGAAATGCAGCGGAAACGCACTTCGCTACTCGTGTAATTGCGACTTCTGTAAGTTACATGTTCATAATTACCGATATACACTGCAGTATAACTTTCCACGGCTCGTTTCGAAGGCAACACCGCATTCACTAGAGGCGCGTTTGTACCGCTTGGAAGCATCAAACTCGTGGCTGAGTGGTAGCGTCTCCGTCTCACACTGCGGAGACCCTGGTTCGATTCCCACCCAGCCGATCTTGGAAGTTGCTTTTTATTTATGAAGTGCCTGCCGTGATTTATCGCTCACGGTCAACACCGTGGACGCCGACACCCGACGCCGACGACACCGGCTTTTCTACGACACGAGCTCCTTAACGCTATGGCGTTAAAACACGCACAACGCACTGTCATCGGTCATGTACTGAGCACCACTATCAAAAACAAAGCGTTGACTGCCACTGGTTTATGCACACATTTTCTCGGGCTGAGATGGCCGCACAACACGGTTTCATTGCCTGCATTGTGGCGCGTTAGCGCACAGTAAATAATTATCGGCACGTCACTGTAGCTGCTTGCAAGGCGTCGATGCGCCGATTGGGACGACGATGCTGAGGAGTGCGTATTGCAGCAGTCGTTTGAGATGGCTGCTCTGTCATCGGTGATGAAACGGAGCCACAGCGTCGTTAACACGATCAGCGTCCGAGAATCGCTCGCTCCTCTAGACCCAGTGCAATGGCATTTCCTCATCACAAGCACTGCGCACTCAACAGTTCCAACACCTCTCTCCGTTCGAAATCTGATTTCATAACTGCACACAAGAGCCCTCACCTGCCAAAATGCGAGTGCTGCGGTGTCGTTACGATATCCATCTGCGATCGCTGCTGGCTCCAGCAGAGGTAATCCGCAAGCACCTTCGACTGCACAACACATTCATATACTGCGTACGTGCGCTCAGAGGCACCTTCACTGGGCAAGCGATGACAAGCGATGAATTGTGTCGCTGGAGAAGCACGCACTTTTCGCAATGTATCACAGAGGCTTCGCGCACAAAGATAAACTGGTACGTTTTCACTGAACTGCGTCACTACGCACTCTAAAATAACATACCGCCATTTCAGATACTAAACAGATACTAACAGAAATAAACAGAAACAGATACTAAAAGAAATAAAAATGTTCGTTATTCTATTTGTTGTATTTTAACGTATTCATTTGAGTGAAAGTGTAGGTGCAAGAATGCGCCGCATGTAGTCTGTTCGCATTTGATGGAGGATAGAAAGATAGCGCCCGAAAGAAGAGGCACGCCCTTGACGCGCCCGGGAAAGGCGTGGCAAGCGGCTCACGGAAAGTGTGCAGACCGACAGCGAAACAGTCACGGTATTGCTAAGTTGCGATAATCCGTTGATAACTATACGCGGCGCTGGCGCGTTTCGTTGTGCAGCCTTCTGCGCTTGAAACGTGGAAGCAGCGTGCCGCAGAGGGTGCGCTCATGTTGTCATACGCGGTTTTTTGTCTACATATTTTTTTGCGTGCACCTTCGGCGCGTTTCGGGCTATCTCCGTTCACTGACTGCCGTCGAGCAAACTCGGGTAAAACTCGGGTGAACGAGAAACTCGGCGCATCCTGCATAGCACCCCAGAAAAAACAAAACATGCAGCTTTGCGGCAAAACGAAGGACATACGCGCAGCCGCTTGTGTGTCCCGCCGTTTCATTGGCCGCCCATGCCAGTCAGAAAAGCTGTGAATCCCGAGGACATCGGACCGGGGAGTTCCACATCTCCCTTTCCCTAACGCTCGCCAAACTTGAATTCTTGTATTAATGAAACACGCACACGCAGGACGCGCAGTCTTTAACACACGTCAAAAATAGCTGGTTGTACATCGAGCAATGAGCTGATCAAGTTGGCGCGTTGTGGGCACTCGAGAAGCGCTGCACAGGGAAAAAAAATGGTGGATCGGAAAGGTAAGTTCAATGATTTCCCCTGTCGTTGTTTTCATGACTGCGTACGAACGATGTCAAAGTGCGAAATTCCCTTCATAAAACCCGCAGCTAGAACTTTCGGCCTACACGAATCTAGACAACGCATGCCAAAGAAACTGTCCACACATGTTATCTACTTGCTGTTTAATGTCCTGTGTAAATTTTACATGGAAGATATTGAAGTTAATATACAAAAGACGAATACATTGGCGTTTCGTCGTTCAGAAACGCACGCTATATGCACACCTAATCTTCTGTGCTTGTGAATCCAAATTTATGAATGCTAATGTTGTGACAGAATCGTGCGTGCCTTAGATGAAACCTACTGTACTGTACGGCCGTTGTTACACTACCGACACTACACTTGTCAAGTGCGATTATATGTTCTTCGTACTAACAAAAGAAAAACAAGAACGTACCTTATCTTAAGCTCTATGCTAGGAATTTGTTAATGCAAACATCTTGGCTACCCGATGATAAAAGAACAAATAACTCATATTTTCGGGATTCGACAACACAGGACGTACGCTTGGCCGTCTCAGAAGGGACATGGGCCTCTTCAGTGCAACGGCTGTGGTCGTCGGAACCTGTGTCGGTAAGCGCCAGACGAAAACAAACTTATCTCTTCTATTTTCATCACAAGAAAGAAATTTGAAGCGCAATTCGTGTACCTTTTGCACGAAGTTGTTTATGGATAGTATTCACGATGGCATGAATAAGTTTTCGGAAAGCTTGAGCAGATTCGAGGATGCGTTTTAAATAATCCCAAATATCCGAATGATGATGCTGCTCATGTCAGTCGGAAATTTCGCGGAACATTTAGATGAACCGCTTGTACTGGCGTGGAAAAACATTATTCTAGTGAATGCAATGTCAAGACGTGGGTGACGAAGCCTGGTTCAGCCTATGGGCGTTACATAATATGCAAAATGTTGCCACCGAGCCGATTCACTAAAATTACACGGAGGAGTGCTAGCTCCCTCTCGCTCGCAAAAACGACTAAGGTTTTAAAAAAGAAACACAAGTGAACACTCTGGCATACTTTGCTCTAAACCTCATCTGCCCAGGCAATTGGGAAGCCAGCGCAAATGATGTAATTAAATTCCGAGCTTTTGCGTGCCAAAACCATGATATGATTATGGGTGACTTCGGAATAACTTGCACCGCCTGAGGTGCTCTAACGTCGACCTAAATCTTATTAGGCCAGCATCGGTGCACTGCGGCCCCATTGAAGTGAGGTCCCGGCTGCTGGGATCAAACCCGGGCCACCAAGCTCGGCAATGCCGTACCTAACGGAATACAGTGGCGCATGAAGCCGGCATAGGAAAACGTTAGGGGCCATTAAAAACGTCAGCTCTATTCGGTCCCATAGTGAACCGATAACAGCGCGACCAGGCGAGGGTGAGACGAATGAGCAAGAACACATGCGCTGACTACAGCTACTTTTGTTTCATGACGGGCACGAAATATATAGCATACACAGGACGGACCAAAATAAAGAAACACATAAAAGAAATCCCGCGCTGGCCGCTTAGTCGCAGCTGTTTACTGCTCTACACATGCACACCAAAAATCGCTTCTCTCGTTCAGTCAGCGTCGGAAACTATAGTTAAACGAGCCTCATCCTGTTCACTTTTGCTGCTCCGACTCTAAAGCTAGTCGGCTTGTCAAATGAGCGGCTAAGCACTGCCGTACTGTGAAAATGCGGTGCGCACTGACAGCCCCGGCAACGCAGTCCCCAAACGCCCGGAAATGGTTGAGTGATAGCGCCGTTTTATTCTTTGATTTAGGCAGCTGCCAGTTCGACCTATATGTGCAGGGGAACAAAATAAACTACATTCACTGTGCGTTGAACAGAACGTCTCCGGAGCTGCGGTAGTGAAAGCGACCACCATCGCTTTTTCTTCCTTGTTTACTCGCGCGCAAAGACCCGGCAGACTCTCAGGAGCAGAGAGGACCACCCGGAGGCCCACTTTCTTACATGTCTTGCTGAAATTTTCCGAAATTCGATGCAAGTAAGGTACATTTTCAAAATTTTTTTGGCAATTTAGGACGTACAGTTGCATTCCGTATTGCGATCATGCACCGCTTCAGCGAACCTCCTGCCATGAAGTCAGTAGGGGAGCAGGATAGCCAATTTCGAGTATTTGTTTAGCCTGCTCTAGCAGGTTGTTTTACACAGGGTTCTCACAACACTTTCAGGGCATTGTCAAAGCAAGACGAAATGAATGCTCATTTCACCTACTTAGAATTGGCGGATCCGAAATAGGGCGCAGGCTTGTTACCTCTCACCTCCTACACCCAGCATGTATGCTGGGTGGAAAAATGCAGCCCGAAACCTAAAAAAATCTGCTGAAGCCTTCAGCAGTAACATCATACGTTAATTCTAAAGAATTAAGGCACTCAGAAAACATAGCCATTGTTTTAAAATTATTATTATTATTATTATTATTATTATTATTATTATTATTATTATTATTATTATTATTATTATTATTATTATTATTATTATTATTATTATTATTATTATTATTATTATTATTATTATTATTACATGTGTGTACATACAAGCACACAAAGAAAGCAGCTTCTTTCTTTAAATAAGTGACGCAAAATCAAAGGCCCATTCGTGTTTAAAATAATTTAATATTACTAAAATCATGGACAAACCTAAATATACCGACAACTCCCATGCTATTCGGTCCATTGTAAACAAAGTTTCTCCAAGAGCGAGTAAAGCCTATTTGAAAGGTCTGTCCTGTCTCAGTTTTTTGCCGCAGTTCAAGAAGATGCCATGCCACAGTAGTTCATGGCCGTTAGACAAAGAAGGCCCAACGCTTTCCACTGTCTTCTTAATAATTTCGTAGTGGCACACTGCCACAATATAACAACTATGAGGTTAGCATAGCGACATGTTATCGTACATGTTAGCGTACATGTTATAGTAGCCCCATATACAGGGTCGCAGGATTAACTGGACACAAGAAATGTTTTGTATGTGATGCGCAACCTTAAAACTTGAGCAAACTAGACTTCGCCACGCCCTGCCTCCTGTCTTTTGGACATTTGGGGAACGTGTATGTGGTCGCAGCTCACGTACGAAGTCATAGCGAACGAAACTATCCTGCTTCCTCGAATGCTTTCCTGTTACAACAGTGACAAACAAATCAGCGGCCTTCGGCAAAATAAGCACTATTAGGTCGGTAGATTCATTGATAACAATATTTCCACGACCCCCCCCCCCTTCCCACGCTATCAATTACAAAGCTTATTGTAAACAGTACGCCCAGATAAAAGGCTACGCTTATTACTACTAGTGCGCTGTTTGTCGTATAATGAGCCCGCCTCAAACCCTAGGAACACTGCACAGTGGCTTCTGCGCACACTTGAACTCGGGCAGCTTAGCGCTTAAGGTAATGCTCTAGTGCTAAAATTTCAGCTAAATGGTGACGTGTCACAGTATATTCATGCATGCGGCTTGCTAAAATGCTTTCAGCAATCCATCTCCCGAAGGGTTAGCGTTTTGTTTAGATCAGTAAAAACAAGGCCTCATACGGCAAAAACAGGTGGCCCTGAAATTTTCATTTAATATCTGATGAGTTTATAAGGACCGCAGATATCCCAAATATTCAAGAATGCACTACAACACAAACCCTCGCCTTAAACGAGAATTACTTTCCCACCCTTCATTCATATCCCCTCTTATTGACCATCGTTATAAAGTGTTTGTTCCTAGTTGTCACACTAAGGAACACTTTCATTCTTTCATCCGTGAAACTTGTAGCGATTGAACCACTTGCCCACCTCCATTGTATTTATTACGGACCCCAGTAACTTTCAAAATGCGCTTGAATATGTTACCTAATATTTGCTCTGTGTTTTTTTATTTTACATTTATTGTTCTCACTCCCTTCTATAACGCCCTATAGGACCCTGAAGGTATTCAAAAAATAAATATATAAATAAATACTCGTCGTGGTGAGCACTTGGCCGTTCGATGAAGTGCCAGCAACATGTGATTACTTTCAGTAGGACTCTAACAACAACTTATATAACCATGTAAGTGCAATCATTACCAGAAATGTGCAACTTTAAGAGATGTTTGTTAAAAAACAAAGTTTAAGAATACCACCTTCTGCGACTCACCACATTTATCGGCTTAAAACAAGGTTTGGGACACAGTAACTACGAGACCAGTTTTTGTACTTGAAATAGGGTGTCATAAACTTGGCCCTACAGAATGCATTCTGAAATTTTGCTAGGGCAGTAGCATAATCAGTCTGTATCCAAAGTGGTGGTGCGCGAAAAGGTTTTTTTTTCCATAGGGGTCATTAGAGTTCGGGATATAACAGCGTAAGCTATTATGGCGGTGATAGCTGTGACAGACGCGGGCGCGGTGTATACCGCCAACCGAAACGGCTATTGCAATGATCCCATAACAGCTCACGCTGTAAAAATTTAAGGCAGTAATTACATACTCTGGCCCCAATGTGATCAATGACATGTCTAGTGGATGCATGCCTCCTCGATTAGTAGACTTTAACGATGCAACTTCGAAGAAGCCCCTCTTGGGCCTGCATTCTTTTGTATATATGGGAGCAGCAATATTATAGATTGTTACGAAGGCCACAAGATATGCTCCCTTGTAGACTAAAGCAGTTTTATTATTTTGTGCAACACTTCAGGCGCTGGAATTTTCATCACTCCAAGCATTGTCTTTATGGACGCTGGATCCGTAGGCGTGGATCTCTTGGTATGGATTGCTGCAGGAATAGCGTCTTTCATTCGTAAGTTTACTAAACGCGCAAACTTTGTGACCGATTGCCTACCACGTTTCAGTGCAACAGGAATGAGTCTTTGATATGAAAATTCATTCAGGACATACACATGGCGCCTTTAATTACGCAACACGCTTTACTGAAGCAGGAAATGCGTTTTGGTTTCGTAAATGCAGCGAGAGTTAAGAAAAACAGGGATCACATTATGTGACAAAACTAAGTGCATGTTGTTTGATCGTGTTGTTAAAACCCCTAGTAAATTTTAGCTCTGACTAATAAATTCTTATTGCAATCATAAATTACATCTAAATAATGAATAAAAAGTAACAATCTAAAATATTATTTCTCGTTCTAATTTTCAAGATGTCAACCCGACGGTTGTACAGAACAAGCCTTAAAATAATGTTTCCAGAAAGTTGCACATCGCACGCTTACATTTTCCCAGCATATAAAGAAAGCCCGCGAAATAAGAAAAAATTTCATGTTACTGTAACAGGTCATGTTACATCCGTGTGCATGGAATGTCAGCGCCATAAGATATTCTATTTGCGAAAGCAAGTTCTTCATCTCAGGCCAGTCGTTCAGGGCAGCGTATTTCCTTGACCTTGATAAGCAATATTCACTCGGAATTTTTCATTCGTCACGCGAAGAAGACACGTGCTGTTATCGCCACCGCTCGGCCCAGTAGCAGAAGAACAGCTTGCTTTCCCGCTTACGCCGTTTCATGGAGCTGCTATTCTGTGCGCGCGAGTGAGCAGCCACATGGCACTTTTCACATTTCGCGAGCTTTCTTTATTTGTCGGAAGAAGTAAACATGCGATACGTACCTTGTTTTGGAAACCCTCGTTTTCACGTCTCTTAGAATTTTCTACAACCGTTTTAATCAAATGTGACAATAAATACAACAATTAAAAAGTTTGATAAATACGTTTAGTCATTATTCAATGTCAGGAACTTAAAAGTTATTGGCGGTTTCGCTGCAAGCTTGTAAACAACATGCACTTATTTTTATTCGTGAAAGAATAATCCATGACTTTTTTACTCATTCAAGATAGCTCGAACAAGTTATCTGTGCACAAAAGGCGACCATCTACATACCCGGACTGCGGCTATTGTCCCGCAGTTGTTTGACCACTTTTGTTGTGTTTCAGGTATTTTCCTGTGAAACGGTACATACGCTTGGAACACTCAAGAATGCCCATTGATGCAATGTTGCACAATTACCGCGCCGTTTTTGTGGTCACATAAATAAAGATTTTATATTAGGCAGCAAAAAAGATATTTAGGTGTAACAAGGTTGATAACCACCCGTGCCAGGCGTTGAGGCAAATTTCGGTATCGTGAGAAAATCATGTGAAAGACGAAAGGATTCGAGCCATGCTTCTAGCATCGTTAACAATTTTTCGTATGTTGCTGGACAAGGACGTAAGACCTGTCAGTAAGTTTACACATAAAGAGAGCTTCGGGAAGCACTGGCCTATGTGTGCACGACCTCACGTGCTTCTCTTTTTATCTTCAGTGCTCACTTGAACGTAGTAATTCAAGCTTCTTGATAATTCATTTCCCGTATTTTGCTAGTTCACTCCTTACGATCTTAGTATTAATCACTGTATGTCGATGCACCGTTTTGCAGCAGCTTGTGTGTGAACCTTGCTTTGCAGATGGTCTTTGTATCGCCGAACTGGGCACAATGTTGCCATCCGCTGGAGGGCCTTATGAATTCGTAAGCGTTGGAGCTAAATCACTGGGAAGATTGGGTGACGTGCTGCCATTCCTGTATGCCTGGAGCTTCGTTCTCTTGGGTCCAACTACCGTCGCCATACACGGGCTCGCATTCACAAGCTACGCTCTCAGTTTGGTGTACGGCGCTTGCACGCCACCGCATTCTGTTACAGCTTTACTAGCTGTGGTCGTGATCGGTGAGTGATATGAATCGGTGTAAAAATACTGACCGCTTACCTGTATTTAATCAAGCTGTTGTTGCACACTTACGCTTAATCTTGTCATCTCTGTTTTCGTAGAAATATAGTAAGCTGTTTCAAAAATGCAGAGAGGCACATAAGTTTCCTTATGTGCCGTAAATGCGAAAGAATTCTCATTCTTCCGCGAGATACTTTTCCCTTGCTCATGTGGTCGCATTGGGCAGTCAATTTTGAGGATGGGCCAGCCAAATTTATCTGATTGAACAAGACAACTTTGGGAGTGGGCCACGTCTGTTTTTAATGTGGGTCAACTTAATTTTCTAATCCGGCGAAGTCAGTTTTGCTGGTAGGCCACCCAAATTTTTGCAATGGACCAAGTCAATTTTTTGGAGTGGCCCAGGTCGGTTTCGAAAGTGGGTCAACCCAATTTTCTACTTGGACAAATTCAATTATTTGAGTTTGTGCCAAGCGAATTATTGGGTGGGCCAAGTCAATTTTGGGACTGGGCCAGGTTCGTTTAAGACGTGGGCCAGGTCGGTTTCGAACATGGGTCAACTCAATTTTCTAGTTGGGCAAATTCAATTTTTTCAGTTTGTGCCAACCAAATTTTTTGGGTGAGTCAAGTCAATTTTAGGACTGGGCCAGGTCGATTTAGGAAGTGGGTCAGCTCAATTTTCGAATTGGGTGAGCCAAAGCCTCTGTCCGACACCATGACTGTTGACTGCAATGGCAGCAGCAGCAGGTCCAGCGCCAGGAACGTGACGTCATCACTAGAACAAGTGTTTTTTTTTCATCGGATTTTGACACCAGACGCTCACCAAATTTTCTACTTCATGGGACATATAAACCTTTCGCCTTAAAATACTGTAATGTTGCAGTATGCTCTATTACTGTGATTCTATCATGCAGAGCTCTCGGCCGCGGTAAACAGCTTCTCTCTGAAGACGTCCATGAATATTCAGAATGTCTTGTCTGTTGTGAAAATCGCAATTCTACTTGCAATAATTGTCACCGGCGCCGTATGTTGCCTAAGAGGTGAGTAGAGGTGTTAAAGTTTATTATATTTTTTTGCTTGATCCATGGTTGTGGTATTGCGATCGCTGTTTTCGCTCTTTAGCGTAGTTACTTTGCAGTAATAGTTTAACTGACAATAAATCTGTACAAAATGAGCAAACGCTACTGGTGGAGTTTAAAGTGGTGATGGTAAGGACACTGTAATGAGCGTCCACAAGTTTAACAAGAAGCACATCGCATGACGGCAATGTTGCTTTGAAGTCGGCCTATGAAGATCGGCTAATGCCTTAGTATTGCCAGTGTTGGCTATGCCATTGTATCATACCTGAAACACTGGCCCACTCTGGCCGTACATTGCCCCCCATTGGTGGCACCAATGCATTTACACGCATTGTTTAACGGCTCCCTCGGGCCTGCATTGGCATTTGTCTGCAAGAGCTGGATGCACTTTATTGCACAATGGCAAGCAACGCCGGCTGAATTGCAGCAGCGTTGATTACATTGTGTTTCTGTTTGCGTGCCCCAGCCCAAGACTGGTCTGCAAGGAACAAGGCCAGGGCAGGGCCATTTGTTACGTGATATATGCTGGTCATTCCCGTTTCTCTGCTGGGGCACTTCATTTGCAATACTTTGCAATCCGGCCAGCTTGAACAAGATTCCTGTTATGAACGGGGTTCCTAGGTGCATCTTACAAAAATTGTTTTAAACAATATGAAGCTTTGTTTGAGCGCAATTCTTCATTCTCATGCTCGCCAAAATCGCGCCCGTGGCAAAGAGAAGGCGTCCATGATAATGGTACAGATGAGCCCCAAATATTGCACAAACCCACGTGGAGGATACGCCGAGAATGAAGTGTTTGGTGAAACACCATTTGTAGTGGAATTTATGGAATATGCGCTCAATAATCCCCAGGCGGGGCCTTGAACGCGTGTCTTCTAGCCTGAAAAGTGAGAAGGCATTAACACAGTAAGTGCATTACAACTTGCGGCATAAATGTTGATTTATACAAAAAAAATTCTTGCAGAACCTATCTCGCGATGATTGCCTACATTAATGCCACTAGCATTCAAGCAATGTATCGACAAGCCCCATTGTTGACGATACCTTTATTTAAAATTAGTTTTTGTTATTATGAGATCGTCTTCGCATGCTCTATGCGACATACACTGTCTGCGGGATCGGCCCGCGTTGCTATGACGCTCGTCAGGCTCGCCAGTGACCATGAAGGCATGGCGACGAGAACGGGAAGAGGCCGCAGTGATGACAAATGCAATTCTGTCAACAGAGCAACAAATGTGGCATGACAACACTATGGCAACAATGGAGTGACAATTTTGAAATGATTACGACAGTATAACGACGGTAGCGTGATTACAACGGCTTGAAGACAATAGGATGACTACGAACCTAACTTTGCAAACGAAGCTAAGACGATGATGGTGTGACGATATTCTAATCGCAAAGATGGAATGACGGTGATGAAATTACTGCTGCGACGACATCATGAGGGCACGACAAAAAATGTGCGGCTTAGACTCGGTGACGCCGGCGCAATGACGACCATGCCATGGCAGCGCCACCACAGTTTTTTATTGCCCTTTGGAGAACGTCCCAAAACGAGACGACGTCCTCGTATTCAATAAAACAGTGTTCTATAGTTTCCTCTACCATACGGAGATGACAGCTAATTCAAGATACAAAAATGTATTTCCTAGTTAACCAGGTTTCAACAGGTAGCGTTTGGAATGTGGAGAAATAGGCATTTTAGGGCCAAGTGCGAGTACGTCATATCCAGGTAGGCCGATGTACAGTGATCGGTCTAACGGAGGTGGAAAAGCATACCAACTAGATCTTTATAAAGATTTTTCCGTGAGAAAAAGAATAAGTATTCATTTCAGAACCTCCCTTCTAGAAAGCGCACTCAATGGTATACTTCACGCATGAATTCCTGCGAATATGGACCAGAAGCAAAATTTGTAGAAGTCACCAAGTTCGGTAAAACGTTGTCAAGCTTCACATGCAAAATCGCCGAAGTAATGGGTGAGAACAGCCATGAGAAAAGAAGAAACTATACACTAATTTAGCAGGATGCGTTGTTGGGCAAGTTGGTTCATTGTATTTGGAAAGATTGGATGCGCTTTGTAGACAATCACAAGAAAGAAGACGAGACATGCGCCTGTCCCATCTTCTTCCTTGTGATCGTCTACAAAGCGCATCCAATCTTGCCAAATGGACACTTATTGTCCAACAGAAAGGTTAACTACTCCCAGCCCGCCTGAACTAACTGGTCTGAAAATATTGCCACGCTTGATTCGCTCATATGATGATGAACAAATTGAGGTTGCAAAGATTCGCTGCGAAGATTGCGCCTAATGTAAAACCCTGGCACAATGAGTATTTGTAGTACATAGAAGAGTTCACAACTGAAGGACCTTTATAGTCAAAGAGACTTCCAAGCGCACTGGTACCCATTGTTGATAAAGCGCATGTTTTGCCTCCCTTTTAATGAACTGTTTACTGTAATGCACTGCGAATTGCTTGTTTTTGTTATGGTAGACGCGGCTATGGCTCTTTTGGCCGTTATGTAAATGCTGTACGCACGTATGTATTATAGTTGTAATAAATACCATGACAGAAGAAAAAATGCAGCTGTGGCCTAGAGGTTGGAGCATCGCGCTGCTGTGCTGGGTGACAAGGTTCGAGCCCTGTTGCAGGCTGTGCTTTATTTTTTTAAGTCAATGCGTAGAATGCGGCGAGAACCTGACCATAGTCTGAAAGTACGGACCAACCAAGGCGTAGAGTGGCAGACAATGAAAGCTAAGCTTGAAAACCGTTTGAAACAATGACGCAGTATGCCACCTCAAGATCGTTGAAAGTCGCGGTTCTGCCTAGTTGCGTAAAGCTATCGTCATCTTTGCCGCGCACTCCTAGCCAAACTGTTCCCTATTGTTTCGCATGCCCGTAAGATCTTCACTGAGCTATTCAGTAATGAATAGTTATGGTATACATGTATCTGGGTAGACAAGCGTACGCGAACGATCACAAAGGATTAAAGCGAAGACAAACCAAACGAATGCCGCTGTAGGCTGCAAAGAATAACTTGTGGCTTCGTTCTCTGCTGACGAATATAGTTACAAATAAAGATCAAATAGGGCCCCGTCACGGCTGTGTGAAATACACTTGATATAATGTTTCACATCCCGGGACCCTGCAATATCGCCCTTGAATGACGACAACCTTTACAAAACTGTATCGTGTGATTTGATGTGGCATATCAGCGTTGCGAACGTGTTACTAATACAGCCGAATTGAAAGCTACATGAACCAGGTAGTGCAATAACCAGCCATAGGCGTAGGTGGATGGCTGATCATGAATTGTAACTAAATTTCTTTCATAACCCGTCAAATACCTACAAGTATTACCAATTTCAAAGTTGCAGCTAAGTTGTCGCTTTAATTTTTGTTTCAGAACCAGCATTGCTTACAAAGCTTTCGTTCAGTGGTCACACAACACCGGGAAAGCTAGTAGAAGCATTCGCTGTAGCTTCTTTCGCCGGGGGTGGAAGGTATGAATCTTATAAATCTTGTCTCCGTCTTAGGAGGAATGGCAACGTGATGTGGACTGCCATTATTTGCTAACTTTGCATAAATAACTATGCATACACTACGTTATGGGTATCGCTACTGTCTTCCTTGTGAATATAAACTGCGCATTTATCGCCCATTGCATGTGTTTTTGCACTGTTGCAAAATTTATGCGGGATCAGTACAGTACATATGCGGTTTGAGAACTGAATGGCTGATACGTAGAATGCATAGGCAACGGCTTTATCACCGCTTAGTCAATCTTATGGCATGTATTTATTTTATTTTATTATATATTTGTGATACCCTCAAGGTACATAACTGTACATTGTAGAGGGGAGGAGCGAGAATACATTGGAAGAATAAAAAAAAATACAAGATATGTCCTAGGAATTCACAGTGCGGGGAACAAGCGATATGAAAAAAATAGTAATGCAGTCATGACAACCAAAACAGAGACTTAAATATTATGCAAATACAGAAAGAGTACACTCAAGCAGACAATGTTCACGTATAAGTAAGTAATAATGCCATTTTCCACCATAAATTATTTAATGTTGATTAGTGCCTTCTTGAAAAGAGTGGGGTCACTGATGCTTACTAATGATGTAGGTAGATTATTCTAGTCGACTGAAGTCTGAGGGAGGAATGATTGTTAGTACGCGACGGTGTTATGCCGGGATACGTTAACTTTATGTGCATGATCACAACGAGCCGAATAATAAGGCGCAGGTTGGATCCAAAGAGGGTGAAGACATGTGTTGTGGTAGTAAATTTTATGGAAAAGGGAAATGCGTGATTCCTTTCTGCGAAGAGATAATAATGGGATTTGAAGGGTACTCTTCATTATTGTAACACTAGCAGTGCGATGGTAGTTAGCTGCCGTCTTCCTTCTGCATGTAAGTAAAAATCACATGAGCGTTTTTGCGCTCTCAATGGAAAAATAAAACAGCCGCATTGTCAACGCTGCTAATAACGATATATGATTGATTAGGTCGTTCTGAATGTTTATTAATTTATTTTACCCTCACTGTCATTCGGCATAAGAAAGGCTAATGGTTTAAACAAGAACTAGGGGAAATAAACTACCAATTTATATACAATATTTAGTAACCATAAAATGTTAGTTTAAATTTGGTCAGCAGGATAATACAACACGGCCATATCATAGGCAACATAAGAACAACCGATACTAGTTCATACAAGTGCCTACTATTGCACCATATAAATAGTTTGCCTCGAAAATTTTGATTAATAACGGAAACAATATCAGCAAGGAGTTTCCTCTATTCTTTTGATGAACGTGGCAATACGGATCGTAAAAAGGATGTCGTGTTACATGCACAAATTGTAAATTTATGCTGGTGATCGGTG
The DNA here is from genome assembly GCF_038994185.2 of Dermacentor albipictus. Taxonomy (NCBI): domain Eukaryota; kingdom Metazoa; phylum Arthropoda; class Arachnida; order Ixodida; family Ixodidae; genus Dermacentor; species Dermacentor albipictus. Next base: position 48,005,167 of record NC_091830.1, read on the forward strand.
TGCTTAGATGAGTAATATGGTTGCGATGTACAGTAGGGTGGTGATGTTGCAGATGAAAAATTGATAGGCGAGAAATTCTTCAACGTGTTGCCAGTGGCTGAAGATTTGATTTCACTGAAGATACGTTCACAGCGTGTTAGCAGCTAAAAAAATAAGACAGGTTATTTTTCTTACTACAAGAGAATGCATTACCTTTTCGTGAAGGAGGCCCCGTATAGCGTATCATATACCAAGTCTGGCGCAAGAGGCTTTTATGAAGGAATAATTTTAAAGGGCATGTAGCACGAGAAAAGTTACACCACGAGTATCCCAGCTAGCAGATTCCTTTCCTAATTGCATATTAAACAGAATCATTCCTCGTAATTTCGATGGTAAATGCATGCTTAAGTACTCATATGAACTTGTTGTTTCTTAAGCAACATTATTCAGGTAGTGCACAGGAAGGATACTTCTAAATCGGGATACTCACAAATTTGCACTTGTTAATGTTAACTTCCATTTCTACAATGAGCACCAATTGGTGAGGGTAATGAGCTCGACCGGTTTGAATCAGGCTGATATTATGATCGTTAGTTCTTTAAACATTGCACAGTCACCACCAATTAGATACATGTCAGAGGTCCCAGGACTTAGCCTTGTGCGAATCCAGACTACGTTGCTATGAGGTGAGTTATTACCATTATAAGTTAAAAACAAGGAATGAATAACAAGAAGTAACGCGATCCATTTGAGGTTAGAATCAAGCTTTAGCTTGCTTAGTTTATAAAGTGAAGTCGTAAGGCACATTTTGTCACAGATGTTTGAAAAAAGAAATCTAATGCTATGCAATCGACAAGAGAACTGTCAAGCTCTGATGTAGTTTGTGAGTAAATTGTAATGTTCAAGTGACAAGATGTATACTTACTATACTGGATGATGTCTCGCTCCCGGATTTGTGTAATGACATAATTTTTCCGTTTTTCTTTCCATATAATAGTAGATGTGTAGAGCGATGGCTGGCATATTTTAGCTAATATAATGAAACCAAAAGACGAGGTGCTTTTCAATAATTCAGGATAGATGTTATCCAAGCCGGTTGACAAATGTATTTACAGTGAACCTATCAGCCGAAATACACCGGGAACTTAGGCAGTCCCTCAAGGCACAGTTAAAAAGTTAGAATCATCAAGACATAGATACTACAAATATATTTATCAGGAGAGTTGCACAAAGATAATCTGGAACAAGTTTACCAGATAAATTTTAAGTGTGATAAATCATCAGAAAGCGAATGTATAACACGCAGGAATTTTCTTTACATTAGTTGCCAGCGTAAATCAGAATGTATCTCTAGAGTACTTGAGTGTGGCTACATAGGTATCAGATGTGAATGGGTAAGCTTTCCAGTGTTTGTCAATGGGTGACTGCTTAGCGGAACGATACAGACGCCCATTTTTGTTGAATAGCCACTTTAAACAATTATTGTACTAAGGCGCGCCCGGATTACAGGCTATAGCACTGGTTGGAATGTGGTTACTGGTTATTGACTTACCTCTGCCGCCCCCCTAAAAAATAAACTCCAGTTTCACTGCGCCGTATAATTACCGATATTCTTAAAGAATACAACAAATTCACTCAACTCATTATTTATTACTTCTAAGTTAGCTTTTCTATAGTCTCTACACATTCTTCTTTTTGCTTTTCGGAAGTTTGACGACGATGTGTGGTGTTTTATGGCGCAAGGGGCTTTTCGGAAGTTTCATAAAAGAAGTATTAAGGTGAATATTTAGTAATAAATGGTCGCCAATACCGGGTAGGTCATGGGCGACCGAAGCATATTGAGGACTCAGGTTACTGAGTCGACGAATACATTCTTTTGAACCAGAAGAACGTGATAATAAGTGAGATAGATCGCCTTTCGAAACTCTGTTACAAAAGAAATGTCACAAGATAGGAAAAAAGGTATAGAAGGATAATTTCCCCTGATGGAAGCGATCACATCACCATTGGCAAATGTGGATGATGGGGATCCTTTGTGGTAGCACACAACTCAACTTATATTGTGATGGTTGATAGTTACTGTGGCCCAAATTGTTTTTATATTACTGATGACAATGCGATGTGTTTCAGAATGGCAAAAAGTACGCCGTCACCAAGACACTCTGCTCAGTCATGATCATATGCCGTGACTTCCTTACTATTACAAAAAGATTCGGATTCATGAACGTCATTAGAAAGCCACGTTTCAGTCAGAGCTATTGTATTAGCAAAATATGTGCGGATTGCGGATGATGATGACCCATGGTTTTTGAGGACACTTCTTATGTTAGTATAAAGATTTCAATTATTTGCGCATGCGCACAAACCCTTGTGCGTTTCTAAATGTAGGGCCACGTTCCGGAGCAGCCACAGCGTGGTTGAGGCCTACGCTGCGTCCTTGCATCTCCTGGGTATGAACCGAGCTAGAGTGGTACATGTACCATTTGTTATTTATAGCAGTTTCCTGTAGCTGAGTTTAAACTGGGGTTATCGTGCTTAAGATTTACCAAACTCAATTAGCCGTATTTCACGGGCTAGTCGAGCTGCAGGTGGAAAGTCTTCACTAACTGTGATGCTAGATCTTAACTACATGCAAGGATGAAACATGAGAATGACATAGAGGGTTACGAACAGGCTTGTCTGTGAACTCTTTGGACAGGGGCGTCTTGTCTTCTTGTGCGTTCCTGGCGCATACATTGATGCTGACAATATCTTCATTTTTTCAGTACTATTGTGGCCTGCATGGCGGAAGAGATGTCCGATCCTTCGCGCACCATACCAAGGTCACTCCTTGGCGGTCTTTTCCTCGTGACTGTGCTAGTGGTCTTGACGAAAGTGGCCTACTTTGTGGTCCTGGACCTCGATAGTGTTATCGCTTCAGAGGCAACAGCAGTTACCTTTGCCCGAGCCACATGGGGCATGGCGGGTGTTTACCTTGTACCAGCAATTGTATGTGTGTGTACGTTCGGAACGATGAGTTCCAGTTTTCTCAGCCGCAGCCGACTGCTCATGGCTGCCGCCCGCAAGAGGCACCTCCCTTGGGCATTCTCGCTCATAACGATGAACTCTTCACTGCCAATAGTTGCAATAGCCTTTAGGTGCTGCCTCGCCATACTCTTCGCCGTCACAGGCTCTGTGGGTTTACTGGTCAAAGGTTCCATGACAGTGCTTAGCCTCATGACTATAATGGTGATGCTAGCAATGCTCAGGCTGCGCGTGACCATGAAAGATGCTGAGAGACCCATCAGGGTGCCCACGTGGCTTGTCTTCGCCAACATCGCCGTTTCCCTCGTGGTTGTCCTGGTCCCCGTCTTAGCAGTGGCTCAAGTCTCGCAATACGTAATTGCACTCGGGTGTGTCCTGGCCGGTTTTCCCGCCTACGTCGCATTGAAGGTGGTCCAGCGGTCAATGTTCGGAACAATCATGAACAGGTTCCTACAGAGACTGATGCTCAGTGTCCCGTGTGTTCATCGCTAGAACGTAATGTTAGAGAAATGCTGGCCGGCAGCGTAATGTTCAACTCATTTTATAAGCTTTTACGATTTCGTAATTATACACAAGCCGTTACTTGTAAACGAACAGTGCACACCCCCATCTGAGCTGAGTGTAAAGGAAAGTACAATGGCGTGCAACCCAGATAGAACAATAACGTGCAAATAATAACGTAAAGGTAACAAAAATGAAATATTTGTAGGTAATTGTGGTCTTTATTAGGATACTCGAAATGTGAGGAAATATCTCATCTGTCTAATTTATTTTGGAAGATAGTGGTGTTGTGACATCAAATATCGGGGGGGAAAATTATAGATTCCTCCAAACGTGGACAGAAACTCCAACCCAAAACAATAACAAACATGAACTGGTTTCACATGAGGCGATGACAAAGTTTCACAGGGACGGCGTGCGCAAAGAAGCAAAAGGTGGCACTAATGTTTGCCAAACTTTTAGCTTTAGGAGGTAAATCATTAAAAATCTGGGCACGTCTCGTTCGGCAAATATTCATGCCCATTGCACGAGCAGCTAGTGCCCAGTCAACACAAGCCTGTGTCAAGGGCGTCTGCGCCCCCCAAAAGTGAATAAATGCTATGGTAGCTACTGGCGTATTTGGCTGTCGATATATGTTTATAGCACACAAGTACCGACAAGCTAGTTCAACTGCGACATAATCTTCGCAACGCTGCACGTTACACATACTTCAAATAAAGAACGAAAGACAACGTTTTTCCAATACCTGTCACAAATGTATCTTTACCACAGTGACTGGCATGACGCTTACTTGATTACTAGTATATACAAAACGTATACTACAAAAGGTATACCACAAAACGAAGAAAAACAATACAGGTTGTTTCAGTTAACTTGAGCCAAACTTTAAAGACATGCCAATGCTACGAAGCTGGATAGAACTAAAGTAATGTTTGCCGTCGCTTGGTGATGCTCAGATTATTGATTATGATTAGATGAAAAGTATCAATACGAAAATGGTACAGCAACGTGACAAACTCCCGATACACCTTTCTGCTCCTCAATTACAGCTAAATAAATGTTTCCTTTTCGAGCGGGAAAGATGCCCACGAATACATGCAAAGTGTCTCAAGCGGCCAGTCGCGCGGCAATATAGATAGATAGATAGATAGATAGATAGATAGATAGATAGATAGATAGATAGATAGATAGATAGATAGATAGATAGATAGATAGATAGATAGATAGATAGATAGATAGATAGATAGATAGATAGATAGATAGATAGATAGATAGATAGATAGATAGATAGATAGATAGATAGATAGATAGATAGATAAAAAATTGGAGGACGTTTAAGCTTCACCTTCAAGTGTGTAACGCGATAGCGTTATCGCATCCCGCTCGCACCGCGTACTACGCCAGCCAAATGTCGCGATCGGCACAGATAGCCAGGCACCGACGCGCCATTAAGGCGGACGCGGTCATGGGGCGAGTGGCGCGCCACGTGTCGGGGCAGCACCGTACATTGCGAGGAGGCGGTCTTCTGTGTTTGCCGCAAGATGGCTCTGTATGTGCGCAGAGCGCAGAAGAAATTTAGCGGAAACGTACTCGGCCATGGCGGCCGCATTTCGATGGGGGCGAAATGCGAAAACACCCGTGTACTTAGATTTAGGTGCACGTTAAAGAACCCCAGGTGGTCGAAATTTGCGGAGTCCTCCACGACGGCGTGCCTCATAATCCGAAAGTGGTCTTGGCACGTAAAACCCCATAATTTTTTTTATGTTGAGCGGAGGTACACGGACGCGCGGAGACTGCTTCCCGCGCTGCTCTCGACTTAAAATTAACAAAAAGATAAATAAAAATATAATTTTGGACATCTGGCAACCACCTAGAGCGCGCATGTTCCTTGAAATCGAAACTAGCATTCGCCTTCCGGGGGTTGACTGTACCTCAAAAAATAAGTTGTGGAGAATCGTGAATAATATCTGAAATTTTGTTATGTATGCCTATTACTTGCATTCAACGATGGTACATGTTAATTTGACCGTCATTGAGTAAATTCCCTGTTTACATGCGCATCCTCATTTGTGTGGAAAATTTTGGGACCTCTCGCCAAAGAGACTGCTAGCTTTTAAAGCGGACCATTATTTGCTTCATTCCAGGCATTTTGCCGTAGGCTGGTCAATTTCATGATCCCCTCATTTTGGGACTATGTAATACAAGCGAAAGGCATGACCGACCGGGGTATCAAACCTCCGCCTTCGAGAACGGCTGCTCAATGTGCAAACCATTATGCCATGATCAGCCGCATACCGCCCTCGTATACCAAAGCCGACTAGCTTAGGCATGTTTGGCACATGCGTCACATGTGCCAGTGTCTAGTGTTCTTTCATGCTGACCACTCGCGTTTTGACGCGCTGTGTGTGACTCGACCACCTTCGGGTCGGGCCCACATTCTCCAGTATTTTCCTTATGGCAGCTAATGTTATGTCAAAACTGTGCGACGTTGCAGCGGCTTCATGATCGGCCCAGGCTAACCACGTTTCAACATTTGTTCACCGGAGTAAAAATGCTATCATCGTTTCAAGATAAGCCACGCGACGTACAAATAGCTACGTGAGACTGCATAAAACTTTGTCGCATATTACGTCACCGTCCTCGTATCTCCAGCTTGCACCCGTTCAACATCTATAAGGATACCCAAAAATCGGTGTGCCGTGTGAAATCGCTTCGAATTAACGCAGCAAAAAATATGTCGTAGCCGTCGTACGATAGTCGCCTATCTAGTCGACTATGGTCGACTAGATAGGCGTCTATCGTCGTTTATAGTCGTCTATACTAGACTATATCGGCGTCTATATAGGCTATAGATGACTATATAGACTGTAGACGACTATAGACGACTATATAGACTATAGACGACTATATAGACTATAGACGACTATAGACGACTATATAGACTATAGACGACTATAGACTACATCGGCGTCTATAGTCGTCTATCGTCGACTACGTCGACGATAGTCGGCTATAATCGACTATCGTACGACGTAGCCGTCGTACGATAGTCGATAGTCGTACACAGGTGCGCTTGCGTCGCAGAGACACCACTACTTGATTTAAACAAACGCGTTGGTCTACCTGGTAAATATGTGCGGAACACCAAACAATACTGAATGGTCGGCGGCCCTATGCATCGCGCAACATCGATTCCTACAGTTCGTGGGATGTGGTGTGCGTAGTGTTGTTTTACAGCCCCCCTCCCCCCCCCCCCAATATAAAAGAAAGAAAATTCAAAACTTTCGTCCTATCACAGGCTATTTCTTCACATGAAGTTCAACGGATCACATTTATTTATCTGAACCAACGTTGCAACGCTTTCTCGTATGACGTTGTGTGGGATATTACATGAACAGTTGTTCGCATCAACGCATATCACGGCGCTGCGGTGAAGAATCATTCAGTTACCTGTCAAGGGGAACCGAGTGATAAAACCAAAGTTTCCTGAATGTAGTTTCTAATAGAGGATTTTAAAGATGGCCTCTGGCACACTGAGCAATGCAATTCCTGTTGTTAAATTACTCAAATAGGCAGATGATCATATCGTAGATGGGCAGGCCCAATAAGTTGAAATGCATATTGCTTAAATGAAAATTCAGTAAAAGGTTTTTAAATAATCATTTTTAAGGTGCATACAGCAAATAACGAATTGTAGCAGGTGAGCTTGCAAAGCATATGCGTTTGGAACAAATTCTGATGATAGCACCGGTTTCGGGATCTACGCCGTCAGACCTACAAAAGAACTGTGCTTAGTCCTACTTACTTTTTTTAACAAAACGCCGTGTTATACGCAGAAGCACAAATGTGAGAGGAAAGGCAATCTTTTTTTTTCCACAAACTTCGGGAACGACTGCCTCGATACAGGTGTCATAATGAAAATGATTTCTTGTGTACATCTCGCGAACACACCGGCAACAGTTCATAAATTACAATATCAGACGCAAACGAATTATTTAACCTAATTAGTGAACGGTCTTTCATAACCTCAGTTTGCATTTCCACTTGTCGCGCAAGTAATGTCAGCAGGTTGAAATTTTCGAAGTTTGGAACTTTTGACCAGCCCCGACGAAGAGAGTACCGCTCTCAAATCTTTTGACACAATACGTTTTGCTTTTTTTTAGTTTTTAGTTGCCCCCATAACCGTTTCCAAATAACAACACGCCCTCTGATCGTATACTTTTTCACATACATGGCGTTTCATTCCTCGCTTTTGTCAACCGTAGGCGCAGCAGTACAGGTGTAGAAATTCCGAGAGGAGAAAACAGAACTGCAGCTCTGCGGAGGAACGAAGGACATATGTGCAGTCGCATGTGTGACCTGCAGTTTCAATGCCCGCGCATGACAGTCAGAAAAGCTGGGAATTCCTGGGACCTCAGACGAGTTCCACATCTCACTCTCCCTAACGCTCGCCAAACTTTAATTGTTTTATTGCTGAAACACGCGCACGCACGACGTGCAGTCTTTGCCAGACGTCAAAAATAGCTGTTTGAAGATAGACCAATGAGCGGATAGAGTTGACGCGTTGTGGGCACTGGAGAAGCGCTGCACCGGGAAAGGAAAAAAAATGGCGGATCGGGAAGGTATGTTAAATGATTTCCCCTGGCGTTATTTTCATAACTGCGTGCGAACGATGTCACAGTGGGAAATTCTCTTTACGAAATCCAGAGCTTCCGATTTATACGAATCTAGACAGCGCATGCCAAAGCAACTGTCCACGCATTATGTGAACTTGCTGTTTAATGTTCTGCGTAAAGTTTGCATGGAAGATCTTGAAGTTAAGAAAAAAAAACGAATATATTCCTTCTATCGCTAAGGGGATACGCTATATGCACAAGCAATCTTCTATGCTTGTCAATTCAAATTTATTTATGTTGATGTTGTGAAAGAATCGTGCGTTGGCCATGATTTGTGCCTTAGATGAAACATGTATGTATGGTCGTTATGACACTAGCAATAGTGCACTTGTCAAGTGAGATTATGTTTTTCGTATTAAGCAACAAAAAAAAAGAACGTGTCTTACCTTAAGTTCAACGCCAGGAGTTTGGGTAGGCAAACATCGTAGCTACCCTAAGATCGAAGAACAATTAACTGAAATTTTCCGGATTCACCAACACAGGAGATAGGCTTGGCCGTCTGAGACGGGACATGGGCCTCTTCAGTGCAACGGCTGTGGTCGTCGGAAACTGCGTTGGTAAGCGCCGGACGAGAATGAAGTCGTCCCTTTTTGTTCTAACACGTGACAGAAATTTGAAATGCAATTGGTGTATCTTTCGCACGAATTTTTATATGGATATTATTCATGCCGGCAAGAATAAGTTTTTGAGGGTGCTTGAGCAGATTCGAGGATGCATTTTAAATAATTCGGAACAGTGGAATGATGACGCTGCTCATGTAAGTCTGAGATTTCACGGAAGATTTACACAAGCCGCTTTGTACCGTCGTGAAAAAACATTAGTCCAGTAAACGTAGTGTAAAGACGGTGGCGATAAAGCTTGGTTAAGCCTTTGGGTGCCACATCATATACATAATGTTGCCACCAAGCAGATTCACTAAAATTACTCGTACGAATGCTCCTTCTCGCTCGCAGTAACGACCAATTAATAATTTCCTCTAAACCTCATCTGTCCAAATGATATGATTATGGGTGACTTCTGAGTAACTTTGACCTCCTAAGGAGCTTTAACGTTGACCTAAATCTTATTAGACGAGCTACTGTGCATTGCGCCCCCATTTAAATGAGGCCGTCGCAGCTGGGATGAAACCCGTGCCGGCGAACTCAACTACGTCATACCCACTGGAAAAAAGTGGCCGATGAAGCCAGTATAAGAAAGCGCTAGGGGCGAGAGAGAGAGATATGCAAATGAGAGAGAAGCAGAGAGGTTAAGCAGAATTAAAACATCTGGTTTGCTACCCTGCACTAGGGGAAGAGAAAGGGGAAGCAAACACGGAAAGAAGAGCGTGACAAAAATAAAAGCGTGAGAAAAAATTATGGAAAGGGACGGAATGAGATCAATATAGTCTTTTTAATAGGTTACTGTCACGTAAAAACGTCAACAAAGCCTTGACCGACTTTTGCTGCGACGACAGTTCATGTCGGCATTCCAAGACAGACTGTTCTGAAAGCGGCCTGTCGTCAAGGCGTGCCAACGTGATCGCTAGTTACAGCCGGTGCGCGCTGTATCAAGGACAGTGGCAAAGTAGGTGTTCGATAGTCTCCTCGCCGCCGCAGTGACTACAAGCCGCGTTGTCGTCTATACCGAATCGGAAGGCGAAAGATCTTGTGTAGGCGACACCAAGCCACAGTCGGCAAGGTACTGCTATCTCGAGTCGACAGAGTCCATATGGTGGTCGAAGTCGAAGAGATGGGTCCAGTCGGTGTATACGTGCGTGCTTCAAGCTTGGTGTGTTCCATAAAGTTCTGATAGCTTCATTTGCAAGCACACGAATTTTCATTGCAGCGTCTGTTCTTGAGAATGGAATAGAGTCTTGCAAGCCCTCCTCATGTGCAGATCGTGCTGCTGCGTCGGCATGTTCATTGCCCATTATGCCACAGTAGCTTGGAATCCACTGTACCGTGATGTCGTGTTGATTTCTAGAACTAGTTGTTTGTGGGGTCCTTGGCGTAAGGCAGAAACCAAACAATGAAGAGCATCCTTGGAGTCACTGAACACGCTCCATTTCTTGGGTAGTTCATCAGAAATTACACGAAGTGCACCGCGAATAGCAGCAAGCTCCGCGGCAGTCGATATAGTCTGGTGAGATAGTCGAATCCTTATGAAGGAGGGTTCTGCAAGAAAGAACACCGATCCTGCAGACTTAAGAAGTGGTACCAGGCGGGTTATCTTCCATTCTTGAGGAATTCTGCCCTCCTGCAAGGATTAGTTACAGATATTAGGGAGCGCACTTCGTGTCCGTTCACCAAGGTGACATAGCGTACGGTAAGCATCCGGACCAAGTGACGACAAACGATTACATAGGGCGAGCGCCGCGTCTAGCTCTTGCGTCGTGAAAGGCAGATCAAAGCATGAATCTCGTGAATCTGGAATACGGTTCAATGTGAGCGAGCCCGTTCGAGTTGGCTGGCCCGCAGTCATAGCACAGAAGTATTCCGCCACATCAATGTCTTGTCATCTCTGGAACAGTGCTAGGGCCTTAAATGGAAAACACTGTTCCGGAACTGAACGTAGAGCTCGCACAGTTCTCTATATTTGAGATAGCGGTTTGCGGGGATCTAGCGACGCGCAAAATTTGGACCACCGCTGAGCTTCTAGTTTATCCATGCGGTGTTGTATCTTCTTTCGCATTCGCCGGGCAGTTCTTAGATCCTGAATTGACTTAGTGCGTCGATATCTTCTTTCAGCGCGACGTCGAATCGCACGAAGCCGCTCCAATTCCAGGTCTAATTCAGAATACTTTGGAGAACACGTGAATGGGCGCGTGGCTGTCTGTGTCGTTTTCTTGATAGCTTGTTGCAGTCCACAAGAGAGGCCTTTGTGACAAGCGTCCCTAATCTGGGATTTAAAGACAGTCCAATCTATGCTTCGTATCGTGGTGGACTTATCCGTGTTAGACATTCCCTTGATCTTGAGGTAAGTGGGGATGTGGTCGCTTCGTGTCGTTTCAATTCCAAAAAAACCACTTAACATGTGCGGCGAGGCGGTGGGAGACAAAAGTCAAACCGAGGCAGCTACTGTACGTTATTCCCCGCAGAAATATTGCACTCGCGTCATTCCGCAGGTAGAGACCATTATTGGAAACTAATAGAGCTAGTCGTCGTCCCGACACGTTAGCCTTTGAGCTTCCCCAATGGTATGGTGTGCGTTGAAGTCCCGGTGATAATCCATGGACCAGGTTGTGGTTTTAAGATGTTTTCTAGTCTTTTGATGTCAAATTGACTTGATGGAGACAGATACACCCCCATGAGTGCAAAGGTGACTTTCTTATTTTTAACAGTCATGCACACATACTGACTGTCGTCATGAGGTTGCACCGGTTGGACGACGTAAGTGATTTCACGGCGAATAAACGTGACGACCTTGCTGCTTTTGCTGTCGCTTGATGAGAACGTTGCCTCGTGGCCGGATGGCCTTATTGGATGTGATAACCTTGGTTCACAGATGACAATGATTGGAAATAAGTTAGTGAGAACAAATTGATGAAACTCGGCGATGTGAGATCTTAGACATCTCGCGTTCCACTGAAGGATCGACGGTTCTCTAACCTCCAAGGCTTCACTCAAGGCTTGCTAGGACGGAGCTCAGCGCGTCGAGCACTTTTAGCCCACTTCGATTAGATGGGGTGTCAATGCTTGTCAGCATAGCCCTGATGACATTCACAATGGATCGCAGCACCGGAATCATTTGGCAGCCCATTGTTGAAGCCTCTCCAACAGAAGTAGGCTTCGATGGGAGCATCAAGCGTGGAGGCTCTTTAGAAGACTGAGGGCTTGCGAGCGCCGGCCACTCTTCCACGGGGGCAGCCTTTTCCGTCTCAGGCCTCCTTGTGCTCTCGGGCGTTCTATTTGAAGATGATGGCGTTGGCGCAAGTGGTGCATGAACTCTGCCCTGTCTCGAGCGTTACCGTCGATGTTGACATCGACACCGGATCTTTTCTGAGGCTTCGCTATGGGTTGAACTATCCCTGACCATTTGTTTCAGAATTTCGAATTCTTTTTTTATGCTTGGGCATTCTTTAGATGTCGCTTCATGGGTGCCTTCACAATTGCCGCACCTAAAGTTTGTTGCACGGCAGACATCAACCGTGTGCGACTCCGTGCACCGGGGGCACATTGTGGAGTTTGCGCAAGCACCCTTAACATGCCCGATCTTGAAGCACTTGTGGCATTGAAGCGGCTTTGGGACAAACCACCGTACGACATGTCGGAAATGACCGACCTTTACGGGCGAAGGGATGGAATCCCACTTGAACACTATCTTCATGCAACGGCTGTTTCCGAGTCGGCATACGTGCGTGATGACCACTTCTTCGTATGCTGGTTTTATCAGAATTGGCAGGTCCGAGTTAGAAATTGCCAAGTCAACATCGCAGATCACATCTGCAGTGCTGCAGTGCAGGCCCCGTCCATAGATATGGCCGGTCGTACTTTTATGTTGCCCAAATATGTTATCTGTCATAGTGTCTCCAGCGTGGTTCCACGGGTTGTGTCGACAGCTAGAACATACTTTCGTGTGTTCAGCCGGACTTCCTTGATTCAGTTTGGCACCATTCGCTCAAGAAAAACAGGGAGTGCTTGCCTGTTCAATACTCCAAGGTTGACGGAAGAATCCACTGGCATGAAGAGGATGGTGTGCGGCCAGCGTTCACTGCATGCCTGCATGGTTGACGCACTCGCTGGGGACGACGCCTTGATAAGCCTCCTTTTAGCCCTTCGTCTCTTCACCGGCATGAAGCTGTCATCGATGAGTCGTCACCTGTGATTGAGTAGACCTCTGTCTCTTCGCTGGTGCTGGATCACGTGCCTCGTTTCCTTGAGGAACTTGTAAATGTAGAGCTCTGGCCAGACGGGCCGGCAATTGGCTCTGCATCCATGGCCACGGGAGTAGAAGCCTCTCTTGAGCGTTCACTGGTGGTTTACCAGGTGCCTTGAGTCGTAGAAGGATAGGACAGGAATAAACTTTATTTGTCCAGCAGTTGTTGATGTTGGTGCCCGGGGCTAGGCTGCCAGGGGTCCATCGCCCGAGGAAGATCTTTCGAGATCCTCGAGAGCTTGCGGTTACCTATGTGTGAAGGGGTCTGGCCGTACGAGCCTGCGGAACGTTCCGCGTCCATCGCCTTAAGTCAGGAAGCGGAAAGCGCCCCAGAGACTGATGAAAATTTCACGAGAACAGGCCAGCTTGGACAGGTGCGTTCTTGCACTAACTTCGTCGTCGTCCCTCAAGCGCTAGAGGCAATTTAAAACGTCCCATAATGGACAAATAACTGAGCGACCTCGCGAGGATGAGACGAATAAGCGACAACACATGCGCTGAATACAGCTACTGTTATCTTCTGACGGGTACGAAATATATAGCATACACAGCACGCACGAAAATAAACAGATAAAAAAATCCCGTGCTGGCCGCTTACTCACAGGTGCATATTGCTCTACACATGAACAGCAAAAATAGTTTCTCTTTTTCAGACAACGTCGTAAACTATATGTAAACGGGCCTCATCCTGTTTATCTGTTTTTGCTGCTCGGCCTCTAAAACTAGTCATCTTTTCATAGGAATGGATAGGCACGGTTGTACTGTGAGAATGTGGTGCGCACCCACAGTCCCGGTAACGTGTTCCCCAAACGCCTGGATATGTTCGAGTTCGCATTATAATAGTGCAGTTTTATTCTTTAATTTACGCACTTGCAAGTTGTACCTATACGTGAAGGGGAACGGCATCAACTACATTCACTGTGCAATCAACAAAACGTCTGCGGAGCTGCAGTGGATAAGCGACCATCACCGCTTTTTCGTCCTTGTTTACACGCCTCCAAACACCCCGCAGACGCCCAGGAGCAGAGAGGACCACCCGGACGCCTGCTTTCTTACCTATCTTGTTGAAATTTTGAGAAATCTGGTTAAGGTAGGGCACATTTACAAATTTTGTGCCAATTGAGGACGTGCCGTTACGTTCCGTATTCCCATCATGCACCGCTTCGGTGAACTTTCCGCCATTGACGCATTCGTTCAGCCCGCTCTAGGAGGCTGTCTTCCACGGGGTTCTCGCAACACTTTCAGAGAATTGTCAACGCACGACGAAGCGGCTGCTCGTTTCACCAATTTAGAATTGGCGGGTCCGAAGGAAGGTGCTTGAGGTGCTTCAACGTGGACCTAAATCTTATTAGGCGAGCGTCTGTGCATTAGGCCCCCATTGAAATGAGGCCGTCGCCGCTGGGATCAAAGCCGTGCAGCCGAACTCACCTACGCCGTACCCACTGGAAAACAGTGGCGGATGAAACCAGTATAGGAAAGCACTAGGGTCAATTTAAAACGTCTCATAGTGGACAAATAACAGCGCGACCTCGCGAGGATGAGACGAATAAGCGACAACACATGCGCTGACTACAGCTACTGTTATTTTCTGACGGGAACGAAACATATAGCATACACAGAACGCACGAAAATAAGGAAACAGATAAAAAAAATCCCGTGCTGGCCGGTTATTCACAGCTGCTCATGGCTCCGCACGTGTGCCGCAAAAAGTGTTTCTCTTTTTCAGACAACGTCGGAAACTATATTTAAACGTGCCTCATCCTGTTTATCTATCTGCTGCTCGGCGTATAAAACTAGTCATCTTGTCAAAGGAGTGAATAAGCACTGTCGTACTGTGAAAGTTCGGTACGCACCTGCAGTTCCTGTAACATGTTCCCCAAAGGCCTGGAAATCTCCGAGTTGGCATTATGATAGTGCCATTTTATTCATTAATTTAGGCACCTGCAAGTTTTACCTATACGTGCAGCGGAACGCAATCAACTACGTTCGCTGCGCATTATACAAAATGTCTGCGGAGCTGCGGTGGACAAGCGACCATCACCGCGTTCTCTTACATGTTCACTCGACAAGAAAAACCCCGCAGACGCCCAGGAGCAAAGAGGACCACCCGGATGGCTGCTTTCATGCACATCTTGTTGAAATTTTGAAAAATGCGGTGCAAGTAGGGTACATCTACAAATTTTGTGCCAATTGCGGACGTACCGTTGCATTCCTTATTCCCATCATGCACCGGTTCATCGAACTTTCCGCCACTGAAGCCAGTAAGGGAGCAGGATAGCCAGCCTCGAGTATTTGTTTAGCCTGTTCCAGGGGACTCTCTTCCACTGGGTCATCACAACACTTTCAGGCCATTGTCAAAGCAAGACGAAACGATTGTCGATTTGACCAGTTTAGAATTGGCGGATCCGAAACAAGGCCCAGGCTTGTTACCTTTCGCCTTCTACACCCAGTATGTACGCTGGGTGGAAAAATATAGCCCGATGGCCAAAAATTTGATGAAGCCTTCAGTGCAACTTCACTGTTAATTCTAAAGAATTAAGGCACCCGGAGTACATCGCTATCATTTTAAAAAGAAGGGAAGTAAAATCAGGAGCCCGCCAGTATATTGGAACTAAAAACATGAACAGACCTAAATAATAAAACAATTAACTGCCGTGCTATTGTGTCCATTGTGAACAAAATTTCTCCAAGTGCGTGTAAAGCCTATTTGGAAGGTGTTATGAGACCTATCCTGTCTCCATTTTTTTTTTCTCCAAAAGTTCAAGAAGGAGCCATCCCATAATAGTTCATGGCCGTTAGACTCAGAAGGTCTTCTACGGCTTTCTAAGGTCTTCTTCATCATTTCGTAGTGGCTCGCGGATACTATATGACAACTGTGACGTTAGCTTAGCATCGTAAACGTTATCATAACCCTACATACAGAGTCTCGGGATTAAGTGGACTTAAGTCTTTATATTAAGTCTCGGGATTAAGTGTTTTATACGCCATATGCACCCTCGAAGCTTGAACAGACTGCGGTCCACCGTGTCATGTCCCCTGTCTTTTCCTCATTTCTGGAACGTGCAGGTGGTGGTAGCTCGCGTACGAAGTCGAAGCAAACAAAACTGCCGTGCTTCCCTGAATGCTTTTATTTTACATCAATGAAAAAATTTCAATTGCCTTCGGCACAATAAACGTTATTTGGTTGGTATAGTCAACGGTAACAATATTTCAATGACCACCCACCTCCCCGTCCTATCAATTACAAAACTTATTGTACACAGGGCGCATTGATAAAAGGCTCCCCTAAGTACTACTAGTACGCCCTTTGTGTTATACTGAGCCCGCCTGAAAACCTATAAAAACTGCACAGTATCTTTTGCGCAAACTTAAACTCGGGCAGCTTGGCTCTTAAGTTAACGCACAAATTTTACCCGAATTACCCGAATTATGCCCGAATTACCCGAATTATACCCGAATTTCCCGAATAACCAGAATCAGAAAGAAAATGCCCAGTTCATGTCGGGATTGATTCCGGGTCGTCAACATGGGAGTCAGCTATTCTAACACTGGGCCACGCCAGCTTTGTTTTTTTATTACACGGGAGCATGATTTTCAGTAACACAAGAAAAACAAACCACTACAGAACTTTAAGTTGACCGAAAGCACATTCAAAAGTTAGGCAAGCGCTTGGAAGCGTCCTATAACGACATCCAGTCCGGCACTGTATTGTGTTTAGCGTAGACACCACGAACGCAGGCAGAAGATTCCCGAAAAAGTGATCGAGTGCTTCGCGGTGGTTCAGCTTGCCTGTCGCACGAAAACATATGTATGCGAAGTAACATAAACATGTGATGTGGTGGGTCACAAAGATCTTTAAAAGGTAGCAAACGAATTGTGTGTGGTGTGATATCGAAATTTTTCGAAGTGCTTTTTTTTGGAGAACGTCCGAGAAATAAACGGCATTCCTACAATCTACAAGTAGTGATCAATGACATGGTCACCTAGCCAGCTTGATTTATTCAAATATGCAATTTATGTTTTTTTTCGTTCTTGCATTTGTGCATATCTTCCTAATCCTTTTTCTCTTTCTCAAACCTTTTATATTTACCTTGTACCGCTACCTATGCTGTATGGATGGTGGGATCCTATCAACGTCCCCTTTGGAACGGGGTGGTGGGATGCCCCACCAAGCTGTCTTTACGGTATGCCCCAATTTACTACCTATGTTAAAAGGAGAAAAATAAAAGAAAAAATTGAAAAACGCATGGTAAATTGCTATGGCCAATCTTTCTGAACGCCTAGTTTGTACCGCCGCTTATTTCTCTATAGAGCGGACATGTTTACTTTCCCCCTGCTCTCGCTGACCCCAAGGGTTTCAAGGAGGCCAGAGATGCGTAAATCGATCGCTGGGCAGACATCTTCACCATCTAATGAAACAATCGCCATCATTTCTCTAGTGTTACCGCAGCAAGCACATGCTTCTTCTATCTTATAACTCGCGTTATAAGTGCTTGTTCTAAGCCCTAGTGATCTCGCTTCGAAATGTAATAAACTTCACCTTGAGTTATAAAAAAGTGTTTCGTTCTTGATTTCGTTTTTTCCTCTTAAGTAGTTAGTGATAGCAGGCTTCTTTTCCATTGCCGCCACCCATGAGATCACCTCAGTCTCTGGCTTTCCGCTAGCTCTCTGCAGGCGCTCGTCATCTCCGGGTCCAGATGGTATATCATACTGAGCCTTGTGCTATCTCGAAGAATCCGCACGGAGAGAATTGTTGAGTCTTTACAGCTCCTCATAGCAGGAGAGAAATGTTCCTGACTGATGGAAAGTGTCGCCTGGTGCCACTCATGAAAAAGGGCAAAACCCCACTATAGCTTGCTTACCTTTTACCGCCCAAGAGCGATGGCCAGCTGTGTAGGAAAGGTAATGAAATGGATGATTCTTGGCTGCCTGGAATGGTACCTTGAACACTACAAGATTTGTACTAATTCCATGGCTGGTTTCCGATGGGACCGCTCTTCCATCGACAATGTAGTTGATCTTGTTTCAAATGTCCAGCACGAAAAGTCCCGTAAGCGTTTATCTGCAGCTTTATTCTTAGATGTGAAAGGCGCATACGATAACGTATTACACGAGCCCATTCTTGACGTTCTTGCGACGGTTGGCGCAGGTGGTCGAGTCTTTTTGTGGATTGCAAGTTACCTATCTGCAAGATCATTCTTTGTGTTAACTGACGATGGCCCAACTATGCGACGCTATACCAGCATGGGTGTTCCTCAAGGTGGTGCTCTCAGCCCGAAGCTATTCAACCTCGCTCTTGTTGGACTTGCTGAATACTTGCCAACCACTATCAAGATTCCAATATACGCAGACGACATCTGTGTCTGGACTTCGGCAGTCACACGTCCTCAGATAGGTGCGCGGCTTCAAAGAGTGGCAACTTTGACAGCGAGCTACTTGTGTAAACAAGGTCTCAGCATATCACAAAAATTGCGCACTAGTGGCGTTTACTCGCAAACCAATGACGCCTTATGTCATCTCAATCAATGGGCGGACCATTTGCTATGTCGGAACCCAAACATTTCTTGGCGTAATTATTGACCGAGAACTCTGTTGGAGCCCGCACGTGGCCTACATGAAACAGCGCCTGACAGCAACTTCCCAGTTGTTTAAGTACTTGACAGGGAAAACGTGGGGGATGTCAGAAGACGCAATGCTGAAACTGTACAGAACTCTCTTTCTCGTTTTTTTAAGATATAGCCTACCTGCACTGAACAACACCTGCACGACAAATATTCGTGTTCTGCAGGCAGCACAAGCGCAAGCACTCAGAGTTTGCCTTGGTTTGCCCAGATGCACGTAAACAGATGCAACCACCGCGATCACTCGGGACCATGCAGTGCAAACTCCCATTACGGTGGAAGCCCTGAGAACGCACATCAGACATCTTGCAGGTGCACCCTATCACCATCTTGCAACACTACCTTCAGACAGGCACCAAGCATCGTTCTCTAAAACTATCGTGAAGTATAACGACAAACTTCCCTCGGGCTTTGACGCTGCATCTAAGTTATCGATACCCCCTTGGTATCTTCTCAGCCCCACAGTACATCTCAGTGTACCAGTAATTGGGAAAAAGTGTGAGCTGTAGTCGCCTGTGCTGAAACAACTGTATCTGCTTCTTCTGCGCGATAGGTATGCGGACAGTGTATATATTTATGCTGATGGTTCCACAAACATGCAGTGTTCGTCCGGTGCTGCGGTTGTCCCAGCAAGAGCTATTACCATCAGCTTTAGGAGTGACCACCCAACGACATCGACATCTGCGGAACTAGCTGCTCTTCGCGCTGCACTTTGCTTGGTCAATCGGGAATCATCTCGACAATGGTCAATCTTTAGTGACTCAAAGACAGCCTTATAATTTGTGCTATCAGCTCTGCGTCGCGGGCCATACGAACAGCTCGTATTCGATAGTAGATGCCTACTCCATACATCACTTGAGAAATGACACTACGTGACGTTTCAGTGGCTGCGAAGTCACTGCGGCGTCATAGGAAACGAAGACGCCGATAATGCCGCTCTGGCAGCTCTTTCAGACGCACAGGAAGAGGCCATACCACTTTCACAGTCCTACGCAGCCAGTACACTTCGAGTGCTTTCACAGGAGATGACGCTCTCTATATGGTGCACACCAAGCATCCAGACAAATCGGAGCAATCGTCAATACCACCCGCCCTCTTTGATGCATCTCTGTATGCCAACTGGACTTCGCCGAAGAGATGCCACTCTGCTTTATCGCTAATGGCTAAAGGTGGCAATTCACGAAATCTTACTTATTTCACATTGAAATGGCCGACAAAGGTCTCTGCAATGCCTGTCTTTGCGAGGAGAGGCTGGAACGCATTCTGGGTCCCTGTCCTGAATATGATGTCTAAAGACAGTCCCTGGCGTCCCTTATAGCGTACCTTGACAGTAGACCATTGTCACTTGAAACGATTTTCACATGTCGCCAAGAGAAGACATTGCAGCTGAAGGCGACGGAGGGACTACTTCGGTTTCTGAAAGACAAGCAGCTGTGACAGTGATGTCACGTGCCACGCAAGAGTGACGGACGGTAACTGACGATGTGTGTGCTGTGCTATGTGCTCTCTCTCTCTCTTCTCCCGATCTTTCATCTCCCCAATCCCGCTCCCATGTGTAGGGTAGCAAACCGGTTGAGCTAAACTGGTTAACGTCCCTGCCTTTCCTTCTCCAGTTTTCCTTCCTTCTTTGACTTTCCGCTTAACGTTCTTCGTTGCCAGGTTGCTAACCATAGAGCTCACGTGTGGAGCGGTATGGTATGGATTCATAGTGGAGTTCTTTTCCCCCACTATGAATCAATATTTTTTTTCTGTACAAGTACCTCAACACTCTCCCAGGCCATTTACTTTCTTCAACATTCTAATATAGGTCTTCATAATCAATGTTACTCTGAAAATATCTGCCTTCAAAACTTGTCCAGCCCATGTCACCCTTCACGGCTTCATTTGTACTCTTCCGATGGCTCAGTGATAGAGCTGCTAACCGCCGCTTAGCGCCCCCGGCTTCGATCCCTGCAGTAATTGGGTATTTGCTTTCCTCATTCGCTGCGATAGCTGCGACAGACGGAGACAGCGGCGGATACCGCCAACCGAAATGGCTATCGGAATGAGCCCTTAACAGCTCACGCTGTAAACATTTAAGGCAGTAATTACATACTGTAGCCCCAATGTGATCAATGACATGTCTAGTAGATGCGCGACTCCGCTTTTAATAGACCTTTACGATGCAACTTCTAGGAGGCCACTCTTGCGCTGAATTTTTTTTTAATATTGGAGCAGCAATTTTATCGATTGTTACGAAGGCCACAAGATAGGCTTCCTTGTGATCTAAAGCAGTTTTATTATTTTGCGCAACACTGCAGGCGCTGGAATTTTCATCACTCCAAGCATTGTCTTTATGGACGCTGGATCCGTAGGCGCCGATCTCTTGGTATGGATTGCTGCCGGAATTGCGTCTTTCATTCGTGAGTTTACTAAATGCACAAACTTCGTGACTTCAATTGCCTACCACGATTCACTGCAACGGGAATTGTGTCTTTGATATGGAAGTTTACTTAGGACATACACTTGCCGCCTTTAATTACGTACCACGTTTTACTACCGCAAGTGTATAATAGCTGTGTCTTACCAGTACTCACCAACGGGGCATAAACCTGGAGGCTTACGAAAGGGGTTCTACTCAAATTGAGGACGACGCAACGAGCTATGGAAAGAAGAATGATAGGTGTAACGTTAAGGTATAAGAAAAGAGCAGATTGGGTGAGGGAACAAACGCGAGTTAATGACATCTTAGTTGAAATCAAAAAAAAAAATAAATGAGGCGTGGGCAGGACATGTAATGAGGAGGGAAGATAACCGATGGTCATTAAGGGTTACAGAATGGATTCCAAGGGAGGGGAAGCGTAGCAGGGGGCGGCAGAAAGTTTGGTGAGCGGATGAGATTAAGAAGTTTGCAGGGACGGCATGGCCACAATTAGTACACGCCCGGGTTGCTGGAGAAGTATGGGAGAGGCCTTTGCCCTGCAGCGGGCGTAACCAGGCTGATGATGATGATGATTTACTACCGCAGGAAGTGTATTTTGGATTCCAGATTTAAGAAAACAGGGATAATATTAGTTGATTAAAACCAAGTGCGTGTTCACAAAAGGTTTTGAATAACATTCAGTAAATTTTAGCTCTAATTATTAAATTCTTATTGCCATCATAAATCACATCTCAATAATTAATAGAAAACTAAGAATCTAAAATTTTATTTCTGGCTCTAATTCTCAAGATGTCAATTCGACGGTTCTACAGAACAAACGTCAAAATACTTTTTGCAGCAAGAGAGTACACATCGGGTGCTTACGTTTCCCGGCAAATAAAGAAAGCCCGTGAAATACGAAAACATTTCTTGTGACTGCACACCCGTGCGCATGGAATGTCAGCGCCATAAAATATTCTCTGTGGGACAGCAAGCTCTTATCTCGGGCTAGTCGGTCAGGGGCAGCGCATTTCCTTGATCTTGATAAGCAATATTCGTTCGGAGATTTTCGTGCGTGTCATGTGCAGAAGACACGTGCTTTTATCGCCGCCGCTTGGCCCAGTAAGAAAACAACAGCTTGTTTTCCCACTTTCGCTGTTTCATGGAGCTGCTATTTTTTGCGTACGAGTGAGCCGCCACGTGAAATCTTTCATATCTCGCGACCTTTCTTTCTTCGCCGGAAGAAGTAAACACGAGATATGTACCTTGCTGGAAACCGTCATTTTCACGTGACTTAGCATTTTCTACAATCGTTTTAACAAAATGTGACAATAAAAACTTCAGTTAAAGTTAGATAAGTACTTTTAGTTATTATTCAATGTCAGCAACTTAAAAGTAATTGGCGGTTTCGTGCCAAGATTGTGAACTACGTGAACTTATTCGCATAAGAATAACCCGTGATTTGTTTTTTACTCCTTCATGGTAACTGGAAGAACTTATCTCTGCATACTATTGCGACCATCTACATATCACGCACTGCGGCTATTGTCCCGCGTTTGTTTGACGGCTTTCGTTGTGTTTGAGCCGAACAAGGGCATCGTTTCCCGTGAAATGGTAGATGCACTTGAAACACTCAAGAACGCCCATTGATTCAACATTGCAGAAATTTTCGCGCCTTTGTTTTTGCGGTCACATGAATAAAGATTTGAATTTGAGCAGCAAGAAATATTTAGCTGTAACAAGGCTGATAACCACCCGAGCCAGGCGTTGGCGCAGATTTGGCTATCGTGCGAAAACCATGCGAAAGACGAAAGGATTCGAGCCTTGCTTCTAGCGTCGTTAACAATTATTCGTATATTGCTGGACAGGGACGTAAGGACTGTCAGAAAATTTGCACATAAGCAGAGCTTTGGGGAGCACTGGCCGATGGATGCATGACCTCACGTTCTTCTATTTTTATTTCCAGTGCTCACTTGAACATGATCATTCAAACTTTTGACAATTAATTTCCCACATTTTGCTGGTTCAGTCCTTACGAACTTAGTATTAATCACCGGTTAATCACTGTATGTCGATGTGCCGTTTTGCGGCAACTTCCCTATGAACCTTGATTTGCAGATGGTCTTTGCATCGCCGAACTGGGCACAATGTTGCCATCCGCTGGAGGGCCCTACGAATTCGTAAGCGTTGGAGCGAAATCCCTGGGAAAATTGGGCGACGTGCTGCCATTCCTGTTCGCCTGGAGCTTCGTTCTCTTGGACCCAGCTGCCGTCGCTATACACGGGCTCGCTTTCACAAGCTACGCCCTCAGTTTGGTGTACGGCAGTTGCACGCCACCGCACGCCGTTACAGCTTTACTAACTGTGGTCGTGATCGGTAAGTGATATGAATCGGTGTAAAAATACTGACCGCTTACGTGTGCCTAAACAAGCTGCTGTTGCACACATATCTTTAACCTTGTCATCTTTATTTGCGTAGAAATGTAGTATGCTGTTTAAAAAAACTGAGAGGCCCATAAGTCTCGTTATGTGCATTGCATGCGAAAGCATTCTCACTCTTTCGCGTGATGCTTTTCACTTGCTCATGCGCTTGCATTGGACAGTCACTTTTGAGTGTGGACCAGCCATATTTTGTGGGTTGAACAAGCCAAATTTGGGAGTGGGCCAGGTTGGTTTTCTATGTGGGTCAACTCAATTTTCGAATCGGGCTTAGTCAATTTTGATGGTGGGCCACCCAAATTTACAGGGTGGGCAAGAGAGAATCAATTTTCGTACTGAGCCCTTAGTGATGGTTGGTGCGCGCTGGCACCAGATGGGGTGGAACCTTCTTCTCAGGTCCCATATGCGTCCAGCAGTTCCTGGCCCCTAGCCAAGTTAACTTTGGAGTTTTGGAGGGGGCCAGGTCGGAATCGAACGTGTGTCAACTCAGTTTTCGAATTAGGCGAACTCACTTTTTAGGATATTTTAGGGTTTTTAGCCACTGTCTGCCACCGCGGCTGTTCACCATAAGATTTCGCAGCGGCAGCAGCAGCAGGTCCAGCGCAAGAAACGTGACGTCATCGCTCGGTGACGTGTTTTCTTTTTCCATCGAATGTTAACGTCAGACGCTCACCAAATCTTCTGCGCGACTTGGCATATAAACATTTTGTCTTAAAATACTATAATGTTGCACTATGCTTTACTACTGTGATTTTATCTTGCAGAGCTCTCAGCCGCAGTGAACAGCTTCTCTCTGAAGACGTCCATGAAAGTTCAGAACGTCTTGTTCGTCGTGAAAATCGCGATTCTACTTGCAATAATTGTCACCGGCGCCATATGCTCCCTAAGAGGTGAGTAGAGGTTATAAAATGTCACTTTCTTGCTGGATCCGTTGCTGTGGTACTGCGATAGCTCTTTCCTCTCCTTAGCGTACTCACTTTGTAGAATCTAATCTGTGGAAGTGCTAATCGAAAGGACACAGTAATCAGCGTCCGCAAGTTTTAACAGGAAGCACAAGGTCGCCTAATGCCTTACTATTGCCAATGTTGACAATATATGTCATTTTATCACGTCTTAAACACTGGCCCGTTCTTGCCGCAGTTTGCCTCCCATTGGTGGTGCCAGTGCATTTTCACGCATTGTTTAAATCAGGCAGGAACCCAAGGGGGGGCCCGGGGGGGGGGGGGCCGGGGGGGGGGCACGGGCTCCCCCCGAAATTAAGACAAATACCCACCCCCCACCCTCCCCGCCGATGCCACCAGTTCTCACTCAGATTGCTATAGAGCCGCAAATCAATGTTGAAACTTGACAGCAATTCGTCGGTCAACATTTTGCTGCCTTTTTCCCTCCTTTTGGATGGGGGTAGTTATCGGGATCTTTTGGGATGTGAAGTCCAGTTTCCTCATCGATTCGGTGCCCACGCGATTAACTCAATATGCATTCAGTTGTCACCATCTTTTCGACGGTCACGCGCTTTGCTGTTGCTTCGTTAGTGCAACTTTCTTCGTTTAGACTGATCCAGGCATCAAGAAAGGGGTTTGGTTCGTGGTCAGCTGGTCTGTATGCACGTGGAACGAGTTGCGGCCAGAGAAAACGCCTATTGCGTTTAACGTTTCCTTTTGCTACATTATTTCCTCGAGTAACAGCTCGCCGCGACGCTGACAGATTCTTGGAACCACATACCCGCAATATTGGTTAGATAAGGTGAAAAATAAAATAATTTGAAACAGCGTCCATCATAAAACCCTGCAATAACCGCTAAGTCCATAAGCAACATGAATGTCATCCGTTGCATCTTCTGGCTTTTGTCTAATTGTAGAGCACTTTTCGTGCAAAATTGCCAACTGGAAACAAGAGTCACAAGGCGTTGAGAAATTAGGCGATCTTCTAAGGAATCCATTGTCGGCAACCGAGGCAACAGCCAAACAGGAAGAAAAAGCGAAACAAATGTAACCGTTCTTTATGAAAGTATTTATAGATCAACATCTTTTTATTTAAACAGGAAGTAGAGAAACGCCGCCGGAAGTGGAGAACAATTCCGTGTGCTTTTAATGACGCTTCTACAGTTATCAGTCGAGCTGCCTGACGTAGTCACTTCTCTGCTGTGCTTATGTGAGTGTCTTTCTAAGCTTCCGTGGTGGGTGCAGTACGTCGAGAATCGCAGCTTCCTGCGCCCTACGAGGTTGTACTGGACTGGCAGCCACGCATCGTTACCTAACTTCTCAAATAACAATGGGAGTCGTTTGCGGCACTTAACTTGGTAGAGCATAAACGAAGGATCCAAAAGAACTCTGACGGCTCCGCAAATAAATATTTCTTTATAGTTATTCCAGAGCTAATTTAAAAAAACGCTGCTATAGTCGGACACAAAATAAGTCAGCAGTGAAGCCCCGCCGACGCCCTCATAACCGCCAGCCACTGATCCTCCGGGAGGCTGCAAATATTTCGTACTTCAAACTTTTTCTCTTACCCAAATAAGGCGGTAACCAGAAAAGTGAAATTATTAGCGCGTAATTTTATACCTTTCGCCTCGCCTATTATAGTGGAATGGCCGAAATCCTAATTTCTTATTAAACTTAAATAACATGCTTGCTTTGCTGCAAGTCTATATTGTCAAGTTTTGTTTAGTTGGCAGTGAAGTTTCATGAGTAAAACTGGTTCAGCAGTGAAGCGAGCAGCGCCGCAGAGTTTTGAAGAGTGAAATGCTCAGGCTCCATGCACTTTCTCCATGTCTGTTGCACAGTCATTGCTTCCGCCGATGAAAAGACTCT
The DNA here is from genome assembly GCF_038994185.2 of Dermacentor albipictus. Classification (NCBI taxonomy): domain Eukaryota; kingdom Metazoa; phylum Arthropoda; class Arachnida; order Ixodida; family Ixodidae; genus Dermacentor; species Dermacentor albipictus. Next base: position 48,031,471 of record NC_091830.1, read on the forward strand.
TCAAGAACAGCAAACGCTCCGGAGGTACGAAGTACGACGACATTTTGACAAGGCCGCATGACGACAATTTTCTTTGCTTCTGTGATTGGCTGGCGAAGTAACACAACCCCGCAGAACTTGTGTGCCTTGGTTGCCAACAGCTGCTTTCTTTAAGTTGTATTCTACTAAAGTAATCTTTATTTTACACTTTGGCTTCTTTACTTGTTCTTCGCAGTGTTCTTCCTGAGCTTCTTTTATATGAAAGTCCATTTGACGTAGTTTCTTGATTGCCAAGTAAAGGAGAGGTGTATCGCACGGGGCGTACCTGTAAAATACACCCTATTTCACTTCTCTTTTGTGGGTTTACGCGTTTTTATGGCGAATGGCGGATGTTATTCACATTTGTAATAGTAAAGTACCCCCCCTTATTTGCATAGAAGTTACCTTGGGCGCCCCCCCCCCCCCCCCGAAAGAAATACTGCGCACGTGCCTGGTTTAACGGCTGGCCCTCTTGGGAAAAGCGGCTGACTGCTATCTGTCACCTGTTCAGGTTCCTTGCAGGAAGAAGTGGGGGAGTATCTATACACGCTATGTTACAGCTGTACGTGGCGTTGTTCGTTGGATTCCTGCGATACAGCCTGCCTGTCATATCCAATACCTGCGAGACTAACCTGCGTATGATTCAGAGTATTCAAACCCAAGCCCTTAAGATATGTCTTGACTTACCACGCAGTGCATCAACGGCTGAAACCATTGCCCTTGCGCAGGATTACCCAATCACGACGCACATTACCGTTGAGACAATGCGTATGCATCTCAGGCGTTATGCTAGGTCCCCTTCCCAACACTTGGCGAGCCCCACTGCTGCAAGGCGTTGCTCGACATTTAGCGGTATTGTCAGTGCACATCGTGCGTCGTTTACATCAGGGTACGCACCTGCGGCCAAGCCAGCGTTTCCTCCGTGGTGTATATATACATACATATAACGATTCATATGCATATTATATATACATACATATAACGATTCAGTACATAAAACGATTCCGGGACTACAGAAGATGACAGATCTACCGGCCCCAGCTCTAAAACAGCTGAGCTTACTTCTGCATGAAAAGTACAGCAATCACGTGCACATCTATACCGATGGATCGACTACGTCATGCAGTTCTTCTGGTGCCGTGGTTATACCAACGCGAGGAATGACACTGCGGTTCAAGACATCGCATGTCATGATCTCAACGGCGGCAGAACTAACGGCCCTGCGTCGAGCAGTAGAATTAATTGATTCTGAAAGACCTAGAAAATGGGCTGTGTTCTGCGATTCAAAACCGGCATTAGAGTGCACGCATTCAGTTCTCCGACATGGATGTCATGACCAATTGACATACGAAGTCGTGAAACATTACCATGATGTCCAACAAAAAGGTCACGAGGTCGTTTTTCAATGGGTACCTGGTCACTGTGGCATCAGTGGCAATGATTCTGCCGATAACGCTGCCCACACAGTACATCAAGAAGAGTACAGCGTTCCAATTCCGCTTTCGAGGACTGACGCTGCAAGGCAGCATAGACACCTGGCACGCAGTCTCACAGTGACCGAGTGGAACTCGCTAAACTTATGACTTACGCGACTGCATCGACTAAACCCCTCCCTGCAACTCCGACCTCCACTCGGACTTCCTGGACGTGAAACTGCGCTTCTTTGCCGCCTTTGGTTAAAAGTGGCCTTCACAATGGCATAGTCTACATTAATTGGAGTGACTGACAGAGCAGCATGCGAGGTCTGTGGCACCGAAGAAAATATCGACCACCTACCTGCTGTGCCACTGTCCCACATGTGCCCCAGAGAGACAAGAACTTGTCAAAGCTTTCCAAAAACTGGACAATCAGCCGCTTTCTGTGGAAGTGCTGCTGGAACACCGCCCGCATCGCCCGTCGGCCCATAAAGCGGTGAAGGCGCTTTTGTGTTTCTTAAGGACGACGGGTTTGTGCGACCATCTGTGACTATTAATGGAATTTCGGTAAGACCACACGCGTCAGCGAACTCGCCGCAATTTCCTTCTTTCCTTCCCTCCTCTCTCTCCCTGTGATATTTGCTTTCCCCTTTCCCATTCCCCCGGTGTAGGGTAGCCAACCGGACGTTATTCTGGTTAACCTCCCTGCCTTCTACTTTTCTCTTCCCTCCTCGTCCTCTTGTGCCTGCATTGACATTTGTCTGCAAGCAATGGACGCATTTTGTTGCACAATAGAAAACAATGCCCGCTCAATTACAGTGGCATTGATTACGTTGTGTTTCTATTTGCGTGCCCCAGCCGGAGATTGGACTGTAAGAAACAAGGGCAAGTCAGAGCCGGTTGTTACGTGATACATGCCGATAATTCCCGTTTGTGTGCTGGGGCACCACATTTGTAATACTTTTCAATATGGCCAGCATAGACAAGATTCCTGTTATGAACACGCTTCCTACGTGCATCTTACAAAAATTGTTTTGATTAATATGAAGCTCCGTTTGAGCGCAATTCTTCGTTGTCATGCTCGTGAAAATAGTGTCGGTGGCACGAGGAAGGCGTCCGTGATAATGATACAGATAAGTCCCAAATATTGCATAAACCCATGTGGAGGATACGCCGATAATAACGTATTCGGTGAAACATCACTTGTAGTAGAATTTGTGGCATATGTGCTTGATAATCGCCACGTGGGACCTTGAAGGCGTCTCATCTGGCGTGAAACGCGAGATGCCATTACCACGGCAACAGCATTGTAACTCGCGACCTAAATGTTGATTTATACAAAAATATTCTTGCAGAACGCATTTCGAGACCATTGTCAAAATTAATGCCATTGGCTTTCAAGCACTGTATCGACATGCCACATTGCTACGGTACCTTCATTTATAACTTGTTCTTGTCCTCATGAGATCGCATTTACATGGCATATGTGACACACACTGTTTCCGGGATCGGCTCACTTTGCTATGACGCTCTGTCAGGGTCGCCAATGACCATGGAAGCATTATTATTATTATTTGTTTTGAACACATATACACATATACACACGTATTAGGAAAGGGAAAGCGAGGGGCAGGCTGGCAACTGCCACTGGAAGGGGCACAACGCCTGCCTACTCTTCTGAAGGGAGGTGACAGCAACACAGAAATAGAGGATAGGAAGGAGGGGAGGAAAACGGAAAGAGGAAAGGAGAGCAACCGCTAGGACACTGCAACAGGACAAATCTAAAGACTAAAGTAGAACTCAGCATCCGGAATTACAGTGACGCCGCGTCCAACAGCCTCCACAATTATCAACCACATTCATGGCTAGTTCGCTATGCGGCTAATTGTGTTCTCCACGATGAGACGCCAAGTAAAGCTGCACGTAATCACGGTTTCACCGTTAGTCGGTTCACAATATACACTATAAGGTGTTTGAACCCGCCACCTCCCATCTTCGAAGGAAGAAGCCTTAGAACACAGTACAGATCACACACAGTAGGGCCGGTCACTGAAGGTCACGCTACTACAGAATGTTCAATGTTCATGCTACAAACGTGAACCTAAGTTAGTTACTTCTATAAAGGTTAGTAGGGCGCGATGGGCCTGATCACGTTTAGATGCACAGCCACTGGGGTATAAACATTCCTCGAGTGTCGCACACCGCAGGCCAAGGAGATGATAGTTTCTCGCTAGCGACATGCGCTGCGCACTGAAAGCGGGACACTCAAGTATAAGGTGCTGAAGTGTCTCGTAGCAGCCACAAGACGTACACAATGGACTTTCCGCACGCCCTTGTCTGTATAAACGTTCCTGCGCGTTCACGCAACCAACCCTCAGCTTGAGCAGTTGTGCTCTAGCGCGACGAGGCAAGCCTCGACCACGAACACGGGGCGGGAACGTTCCATTTGCGACGCGCTGATCTGGATGCTGCTTGAGTAGGTGGCGACGAATCAGCAGACGAGCGTCATCAAGCTTGCACAAAATTTCCGGGCAGTCACAGTTGTTATGAACGCAACTTGAAGCGAGCCGATCAGCCTCTTCATTTCCGGTGATTCCTACGTGTGAAGGTATCCATTGAGCACCGAGAGATACCCCACGTTATGTAATTTTGCTCGCAGAGTCATTAAGACTGCGCACAAGTGGACAATCAAGCTCACTGCGTTGTAAACTGCTAAGGGCAGCACGGGAGTCCGTAAAGATGACGACCTTCGATGTAATTAACTCCTCTAGCACGTATTTCAATGCAACATTAATCGCTGCTAGTTCCGCAGTTGCTGACGAAGCATGGCGACGAGAACGGGACAAGCACGCAGTGGTGGCAATGTAATTCTGCCAATGAAACAATGAATATGGCTCGACAACGGGGTGACACTATGGAATGATTACGACAGTATAACGACGGCAGCGTGGCCTCAACGGCGCGAGGACAATGGGAGGACGATGAGTGTGTCACGACAACTGTAAGACGACGATGTTGTGACGAAGGCAGTATGATGACATTCGAACCACAAAGATGTAATGAACTTAAAGAAATAGGGTTAAAGGAGGCGCCCGATTTTTATTAGTTATACCATAAGAAGCCAACAAACACTGACACCAAAGACTACATAGCGGAAATTACATGTGCTTAATGAATGAAATATAGGAACGATAAACTAATGGAAATCAAAGTGGAGGCAAAAACAACTTGCCGCAGTTGGGGAACGATCCCACAACCTTCGCATTTCGCGTGCGACGTTCTACCGATTGAGGTACCCCGGCGCCGTTTCCTCGCGCGCTTTCTTGGGGGTTTATGCTTCGTAGTAGAACCCTGGCAGTGTTAGCCAGCGCAACCACTCAGAGGCCTTGGCGACGGATATGGAACATCCTTTCTGCCGCAGGCGTCACGAGAACGTGGACTTTTTGGGTGATGGCAACGGGTCAATGAACCCACTCATGCAACCTGAAGGCATTAGTGCTTCCGGATTCTAGACCCTCGTTATGTCATAAGCGAGAAGAAAGGGAAGGATGTGAAAGGGAAGGGGAGAAAATGCGAAGTATGTGCCATCGTTCCTCACCTGCGGCAAGTTGTTGTTTCATTCCCTTTCATTTCCATTTCTTTACCGTTTCGTTATTTCATTTATTAAACACAAGTTATTTCCCCTACGTTGTCTTTGGTGTCAGTGTTTGTTGGCTTGTTATGAAAAGATTGAATTGCGATCATGAAAGGGCTGCTCCGGCAACACCATGACGGCAAGACAAAGAATGCACGGCGACGACTCGGTGCCGACGGCGCAACGATGACTACGCCATGACAGCGCCTAAATGTCCTTTGGAGAACGTCCCAAAGCGAGATGACGTCCTTGTGGCGAATAAAGCAGTAATCTATAGTTTCCTGTACATTATGGAGACGACAGCGAACTGAAGATACAAACATGTCTGTCCTAGTTAACCAGGCTTCAACAGTTAGCGTTTGTAATGTAGAGAAAAGGGCATTTTAGAGACACGTGGAAGCACGTAATATCCAGGTAGCTGATGTAAAGTGATCGGTGTAACGGATGTGGAAAAGGCTTATCAATTAGACCTTTATAAAGAGTCTTCCGCGAGAAAAACAATGCGTATTCATTTGAGAACCTCACTGCTAGAAAGCGAACTCAGTGGTATACTTCACGCATGAATCCCTGCAGATATGGAGTCGAAGCAAGATTTGTAGAAATTGCTAAATTTGGTAAAACCTTGTCAACATTACCTTGGAAGAACGCCGATGTAATGGGTGACAACAACCATGAAAAAGGAAACAGCGAAACAGTAATTGTCTAGCAGAAAGGTGAACTACTACCGCTCCGCCTGCATTAAGTGGTCTGAAGATATAGCCACGCTTCATTGACTCATATGATGGTGAGCAAATTAAGGTTGCAAAGATTCGGTGGAACCACTGAATGTAAACCGTGGAACAATAAGTATTTGTAGTGCATAGAAGAGTTACTTCAGATGGTTTGACAACTGAAATACTTTCATTATCTCGCATTCACCTTGTTCACGTTTTGCTCATCGTCTTGAATTTCCATCTCCCGCATTCCCCGTCTTTTCTCTGGATTTCATTATCAAAGGCATTTCCAACCGGACTGGTACCAATGGTGATAAAGTGCATGTCCTGCCTCCCTTTTATAGAACTGTTTACAGTAACACTTATAATGCGAATTGTTTTTGTTCAGGTAGACGCGGCTATGCCTATCTTGGCTGCTATGTAAATGCTGTACGCGTGTGTTTTATAGTTGTAATAAATACCATGACAGAAGAAAAAATGCGGCTGTGGCCTAGCGGTTGCAGCATCGGTATGCTGCGCTGGGTGACAAGGTTCGAATCCTGACGGATGCTGTGCTTCATTATTTTAAGTCAATGCATAGAATGCGGCGAGAACATGACCATAGTTCGAAGATACCGACCAACCAAGGCCAAACTGTGCAATGGAAGAAAATGAAGGCTTCGTTTTAAAAGCGTTTGAAACACTGGCGCAGTAAGCCGTCTAGAAATCATTGAAAGTCACGCTTCTCCCTAGTTGCGTATAGCTATCATCATCACTACCACGCACTGTAAGCGAAAGTGCTCACTATTGATTCGCACGTCTGCAATATCTTTCCTGAGTTGCTCAGTAATACATACCTATGGTAAACATGTATCTAGGTACAAAAGCGTACACGAACGATCACAAAGAATTAAAGTTCAGAAAAACCGAACCAGTGCCGCGGTAGGGTGCAAAGAAGGACTTGTGGCTTCGTTCAGTGATGACGAAGATAGTTTGAAATTAAGATAAAATAGGGCCCCTTTACGACCCCGTGAAATACATTTGATAGTATGTTCCTCATCGCGGGACACGGCAATCTCGCGCTAGAATGACGAGAACATTTACGAAACTGTACAGTGTGCCTCGAGGCGGCATATCAGCGTTGCGAACATGGTACTCGTAGAGCTGAATTGAAAGCTACACTAACCAGGTAGTGTAATAATCAGCCATAGCCATAGGCGTAGGTGGATGGTTGTCCATGAATTTTAACTAATTGCTTTTATAACCCATCAAATACCTACAAGTATTCCCAATTTCATAATTGCAGGTGTGTTCTCGGTTTAATTTTTGTTTCAGAACCAGCCTTGCTTACAAAGTTTTCGTTCAATGGTCACACAACGCCCGGAAAGCTCGTAGAAGCATTCGCTGTAGCTTCTTTCACCGGGGCCGGAAGGTATGAATCTTATGACTCTTAACTCCCTCTCCGCTTAGGAGCAATGACACCGTGATGTGGACTGCGATTTTTTACTAACTGTGTACAGCTAACTGCGCATACACTACATCATTGGTATCGCTGCTGTCTTGCTTGTACATATGGAGAATCTGCGCATTTATCGCCCATTGCATATGTTTTCGCACTGTTGCCACAATTATGTGGCTTAGTTACAGCATATATGCGGTTTGAGAATTGAATGGGTGACGTGTAGAATGCATAGTTAACGGCTTTATTAACGCTTAGTCAATCTTATGGCATTGGGTGCCTCCTGAACCAAAGTAAAGATCACATGAGCGTTTTGTGCACTCGGTGGAAAATAAAAGTTAGCTGCATTAACGCTGCAAATAACGATACATGATTGGTTAGGTTGATCGAAATATTTATCTATTTTGCCCTCAGTGTCGTTCGGCATTATAAAGGTGGATGGTTTACACAAAAACTTATGGGGAAATAAACTACAAGTTTATGTACAGTATTTAGTAACTATACGATGTTACCTTAAAGTTTGGTCAGTAGAATAATACAACACAGCCATATTGTAAGCAACATAAGAACGACAAATACTAGTTCATACAAGTGCTTGCACACTTGTAAGCAAGTGTATACACCATGCTGGCCATATACTAGTGCACACACCCTATTAGCTAGGTCTCATCGAAAACTTTCATTGTTAATAATGGAAATAATATCTGCAAGAAGTTCACCCAATTCTTTTCACGAACTTGGCAACAGTGATTGTAAAAAGCATGCCGTGCTGCATGCACAAATGCTAAATTTATGCTTGTGATCAGTGTGCTTAGATGAATAATATGACCGTGACATGAAATTAAGATGTAGAGTAGGGTGGTGATGGTGCTTATGAAAAAATTGATAGGCGAGAAATTCTTGCAATTGTTGCCAGTAGCTGAAGAGCGAGATTTGATTTCATTGGAGACACGTTCTCAGCTTACTTGGAGTTCAAAGAATAAAACAGGTAATTTTTATTACTATAAGAGAATGCATTAGAATGCAAGAGGTCCCATATAGCGTATCATGTACCAAGTTCGGCCGCAAGAGGATTTCATAAAGTCATAATTTTTAAAGACATGTAGCTCGAGAAAAGTTACATTGTAAGTATCCCAGCGAGCAGCTCTCTTTCCTAATCGTGTATTAAACTTAATCTTTCCTGAACTTGTTGTTTCTTAAGCAACATTATTCAGATACTGCACAGGAAGGTTATTGCTAGATCGTGATACTCTCACAAATTTGCATTTGTTATTGTTAACTTCCATTTCTACCATCGGCACCAAATGGTGAAGGTAATAGGCTCGGCTCGAAACAGGCTGGTATTATGTTCGCTATATAGTTCTTTAAACATTACACAGTCGGCACCAATTAGATACATATCAAATGCTATTGCTAATGGTGAGTCATTACTATAGATGAGTTCTACAGAGGTCCCACGACTTAGCCTTGTGCCAATCAACACTGTACGTTGCTATGAGAAGAGTTATGGCCATTATAAGTTAAAATCAAGGAAGGACTAACGAGAAACGACTCGATCCACTTGAGGTTAGAATCAAGTTTTAGCTTGTTTAGTTTTCAAAGTAAACTCGTATGACCAATTTTGTCGAAGGCTTCTGAAAAAATCTAATACATTGCAATCGCCAAGGGAACAATGGTCAAGCTGTGGTGTAGTTTGTGAGTAAATTCTAGTAATCACGTAAAAATGTATACTTGCTATTCTTACTCTTTCTATTCTTACGTCTTGCTGCTGGATTTGTATAAAGGCACTTTTCCCTATTTCATTGGCGTATTTTAGCTAATATAATGAAACCAGAAGAAAATGTGCTTTTCAGTCATTTAGGATAGATGTTATCCAAGCCAGGTGACGATTGTACGAGGGTCAATCCAGAAACAAAATTCCCATTAATTATGTAGATCGACAACATAGATTATTCTCGTAGAAATTTACATCATTGGAAAGATGGGACATTGTTCTATTTTCTACACAATGGGCCATCTTTTTCTACGCATTTTTGTAGACGGTGCTTCAATTTCTGTATCGCAATGTCGTAGATCTCCGCCGCAACCCATTCATGAAGCATTTCACCTCTTCTTTAACTTCAACATCGCTCCGGAAGCGTTGGCCACTCAAATGTTCCTTCAACTTGGGAAAGAAGTAACAATCCTTAGGTGCGAGGTCTGGACTGTACGGTGGTTGGGCCATGACAGTCCACCCAAAATTTGTCAAAAGTTCCTGGGTTTGACGGGAGACGTGAAGTCGGACGTTGTCGTGAAGCAGCGTTACACCGGCTGCCAGTCATCCTTTCCTGCAGTTCTGGATAGCTCGCCTGGGTTTTCTTAGTGTTGCGCAATAACTGGTTGAGTTATTGCGCAACACTAACTGACCATGACTTTGCCAGCAGGAGTTTGTTTGAACGTATTTGCGACTGGTGGCCTTGGGTGACTCCACTGTTTGGATTTTTGTTTCGTTTCGGGAGTCAAATAACACACCCACGTTTCGTCTCCTGCAAAAAATGGAATCCAAGAATCGTTCCTTATATTCTTGACACTTTTGAAGAACCTGGCGAGCACAGTCAATGCCTTTCTCCTTGTGCTCTGATGTCAATAGCCGCGAGTCGACGAAAACATTCTTTTGAACCAGAATGGCGTGATAAAAAGGAAGGTAGACCGTCTTTCGAAACTTTGTTACAAAAATTAGCAGTGGCATAGCTCGGTTATGCCAGGATATACGTAGCGAAAGCTAAGGCATAGCATGGTTAGCCTTGTTAATCTTCATTGCAAGTCTAGATTAGTCTGGTTGTCTAGCTATGTTACGGCGTTTAGCCACTCGTTCGGTGCGTTCTTGCTCTGTTTCCTGGGCGATTCGTTTACTCTTCATATCATTACGATGTCGATTCCAGGCCTCCTCCTGCTTATCAGAATTGTCGCCGTCCATACTGCCGCCTCAACTGTGGTTGTGGCGCAAGCGAGCTCTCGTTTTCAATCATGCGCCATGTTATCAGGCATGTGACGCAGCTGGCGAAGCGAGCGAAGGCGAGCGCAAAGACGAGGAACACACTGTGACGTCATACAAAACTGGGATGGCGGAAAGGCGCGGCGCTGGGCAGCGGCGGAACACCTGCGGCTCGGCGCTACTAGCGGTGCATGCGCAGTAGAGACTATGGAGCGAGCGAAAAAGAAATATCCGCGGCGAGGCGCGCATTGTGACGTCATGTGCCTCCTCGGAGCACCGCCATGGCGAAATTGCAAGTTCGCCGCTAGTAAAGCTTTCGCTTTGAAAATGTCACAAAATAGAAAAAAAATGGTATAGAAGGATACTTTCTCCTGATGGAAGCGATCACATCACCATTGGCAAAGGCGGATGACGGGGACCCTGGATGGTAACAAACGACTCAACTTATCTTTTGATGATTGATAGTTACTCTAGCCCACATTGTTTTTAAATTAATGATGACAATGAGATGCGTTTCAAAATGGCAAGTGAGCCGCCACCAAGACTTTCTGCTCAGTCACGACCATATGCTGTGACTTGCTTACTATTACAAAAAGATTCGGGTTCATGAACGTCATTAGAAAGCCACGTTTCAGTCAGAGCTATTGTATTAGCAAAATATGTGCGGACTGCAGATGATGATGACCCATGGTTTTTGAGGACACTTCTTATGTTAGTATAAAGATTTCAATTATTTGCGCATGCGCACAAACCCTTGTGCGTTTCTAAATGTAGGGCCACGTTCCGGAGCAGCCACAGCGTTGTTGAGGCCTACGCTGCGTCAAACTGCGCTGCGTCAAACGGCTAAGAGTTACCAAACTCAATTAGCCGTATTTCACGGGCTAGTCGAGCTGCAGGTGGAAAGTCTTCACTAACTGCGATGCTAGATCTTAACTACATTCAAGGATGAAACATGAGAATGACATAGAGGGTTACGAACACGCTTGTCTGTGAACTCCTTGGACAGGGGCGTCTTGTCTTCTTGTGCGTTCCTGGCGCATTCAGTCATGAACGTCATTCGAAAGCTACGTTTCAGTCAGAGCTATTGTATTAGCGTATTATATGCGGACCTAGGATGATGATGACGCGTTGTTTCTGAGAACACTTCTGATGTTAGTATAAAGAATGCTGATTTCAATTATTTGCGCATGCGGACAACTCCTCGCACGTTACTAAATGTAGGAGCGCGTTGCAGAGGAGCACCAGTGCGGTTGAGGGCGACGCTGCGTCCTTGCACCTCCTGGGTACAAACCGAGCAGCGTGGTACATGTACCATTTGTTTTTTATAGCAGTTTTCTGTAGCTGAGTTTAAACTGGAGTTATCGTGATTAATATTTAGCAAACTCAATTAGTTTTTTTCACGGGCTAGTCGAGCTGCAGGTGAAAAGTCTTCACTAAATGTGATGTTAGATCTTAACTACATGCGGGGGATGAAACATGAGCCTGACATAGAGGGGTTACGAACGGGCGTGCCTGTGAACGCTTGCGACAGGCATGTCTACTCTTTTTGCGTGTTCCAGGCACATACCTTGACGCTGCCAATTTATTCATTTTTTCAGTGCAATGGTGGCCTGCATGGCGGAAGAGATGTCCGATCCTTCGCGCACCATACCAAGGTCACTCCTTGGTGGTCTTTTCCTCGTGACTGTGCTTCTTGTCTTGACGAACGTGGCCTACTTTGTGGTCCTGGACCTCGACAGTGTTATGGCTTCAGAGGCAACAGCAGTTGCCTTTGCCCGGGCCACATGGGGCACGGCGGGTGTTTACCTTGTGCCAGCAATTGTCTGTGTGTGCGCGTTCGGAACGATGAGTTCCAGTTTTCTCAGCCACAGCCGACTGCTCATGGCTGCCGCCCGCAAGAGGCACCTCCCTTGGGCATTCTCGCTCATCACGATGAACTCTTCACTGCCAATAGTTGCAATAGCCTCTAGGTGCTGCCTCGCCATACTCTTCGCCGTCACAGGCTCTGTGGGTTTACTGGTCAAAGGTGGCATGACAGTGCTTAGCCTCATGACTATAATGGTGATGCTAGCAATGCTCAGGCTGCGCGTGACCATGAAAGATGCCGAGAGACCCATCAGGGTGCCCACGTGGCTTGTCTTCGCCGACATCGCCATCTCCCTCGTGGTTGTCCTGGTCCCCGTCTTAGCAGCGACTCAAGTCTCGCAATACGCAATCGCACTCGGGTGTGTCCTCGCAGGCTTTCCCGCCTACGTCGCATTGAAGGCGGCCCAGCGGTCAAAGTTCGGAACAAGCATGAACAGGTTCCTACAGAGGCTGATGCTCAGTGTCCCGTGTGTTCATCGCTAGAAAATAATGTTAGAGAAATGCTGGCCGGCAGCATAATGCTCAACTCTGTTAATAAGCTTTTACGGTTGCATAATTGTACACGAGCGGTTAGTTGTAAACGAACAGTGCACACCACCATCTGAGCCGAGTGTAAAGTACGATGGCGTGCAACTCAGATACAGCAATATGTGCAAATAATTACCTAAAGGTAATAAAAGATCTGTTTTTTGTTTATTGTGGTGTTCATTAGGATACTTGAAAAGTGAGAAAATATGTCGTCAGCCGAGTTTTTCTTTGAAGGTAGTGGTGTTGTGCTACCAAACATCGGGAGAAATTGTAGATTCCCCCAAACATGGACAGAAATTTGAACCAAAAGAAAAAACAAATCATGTGTCGATTTCACATGAGGCTATGACAAGCTCTCACAGGGACGGCGAGTGCAAAGAAAGAAAAGGTGGCACTAACTTTTGACAAAATATTGTGTTAGGAGGCAAACGATAAAGGACAGTATTAAAAAATCTGGGCATGTCTCATTGGGCATATATTCATGCCTATTTCGCAAGCAGCTGCTGCCCAATCAATGCAAGCCTGTGTTAAGCGTCTGCGTCACTAAAGACAAAATGAATAAGTTATGTGGTAGCTACTGGCGTATTTCGCTGTTATATATGTTTATAGCAGACTAGAATCGACAAGCTAGTTCAAATGCGACATAATCTCCGCCAGCGACACGTCACACAAACTTTAAATAAAGAAAAAAGGACAGCGTTTTTCCAATACCAGTAGAAAGCGTTTCTTTGCTACAGTGACTCGGATGACGCTTACTGGATGCATCAGATACAAAACGAAGCAAAGCAATACAAGTTGTTTCACTTAAGTTGAGCCAACCTTTAAAAGTATGCAAATGCTGCGTAGCTGGACAGAACCAAAGTAATGTTTGCTGTCGCTTGGAGATACTCAGATTATTTTTTTTTCATTCCGCCCAAATAGATAATTAGTCGGTAATTACTCAGAATGTCAGTTATTATAATTAGATGAAAAGTGTCAATAAGAATATTGTAAAGCAACAGGGGAAACTCCCGATACATCTTTCTGTTGCTCAATACGTGCTAAATAAAAGTTTTTTTTTTCTCGAGCGTGAAAGAAAGTTGGGATATAATTGAGCTTTCTCATCGTGTTCGGCCAGAGCAGCGAGAACGAAGCTTTAGACAACGACATTCACGGTGGGCTACCCTCGTACTAGTAGGCGTGCCATGCTGCTTCACATGTTTCATAGTATAATGTGTGTGTTCAATGATTTCAGCTACATATTAAAAAAAAAAACATCAAAAGTGTTTGACAAAGATGTGCTTTCCGCAAGATGAGCTCGAGCTGCAATGTCCCATTGTTTTCATAACACATTGGCGAGAGGCACGAAGTGTAGAGTGAAACAAACATCATGCTAAATTTTACACCACACATTGTGTGCTCTTGATATTTCTGCTTAACATTTGGTGTTCTTTGACGTCCGCTGCTTGCATTCATTGAAAGCGCAGTGTAGAAAGTGTAGTTTTCATGCTACCTTATAAAAATGGCTTCGGGTAGGTAGGCGGAGCTAAACTATTCTACGGCAAGTAAAAAGTCGCAACCTGCTACACTAACTACAGTGTAGATAAAAAAATTGCCCTGTTGACTTTAAGAAGCACCAGCTTTAAACCGTAAGGTGATTAATTAGAGATGGCGTTGGAACTGTAATTGCAGAACAAGTGTGATTCATTCTGCACGCAGTAGCTTCTTCTGAGGCAGCAGGGAGGGAGAGGGAGTGTATATGCATATGCACGTCTTGAGTGTGCATTTGCGTGTGCTTGAGTTTGTGTGTTCGCCCGTGCTTGTGTCTCCGTATTTCAGTCTGCGTGCGCATGAGCGCGTTTTTGCGTCTGCAAGCATGCGCTCATTTGTGTATGAGTGCATTTCCATGTGGGAGCGTGCGTGCGCACGCACATTTCTTGTCATGTGTGCATGCGTGGGCGCGTGTAAATCTGCATGGAGGCAAACATGCCTGCTATCTGTGCGTCTGTATGCTTGAGAGAGAGAGAGAGAGATAGAGTGGTGAATATCTGTGTGTATAGGTGTGTGTGAGAAGCTAGCCTTTCCAAACTTGCACCTACTGTCGGGTGCAAATAAAGTATAGACATTAAAATGTGGGGTTCTTACGTGTCAAAATCACAATCTGATTATGAGGTACACTGTAGTGGGATACTCCAGAATAATTTTGACCACCTGGGGCTCTTTAAGTTCCACATAAATCTAAGTACATGGGTGTTTTCGCATTCCGCCCCAACCGAAATGCGGCAGCCGTGGCCGGGATTTGATCCCGCGACCTCGTACTTAGCAGCCCAACACCACAGACACTAAGCAAGCATGGCGCAGATATAGAGTTTACTTGAACGTTATTTATGTCCACAGAGACAAGAACGAATGGCACTGTCTTTATACCACTATCACTTTCTGAAAGCGAAACCGATGCATGAAGACAAAAATATTAGGAGCCATTCCACTCTGTAAAGATGGATGACCAGCTAAGCTGCAACACATCACACATGATTAGACAAGGGGTCTTGTATTTATTTTCACCATTTGGTAATGATAGTGATGATAGCCTTATGATTACTGTTATATATACGGGTTGGTCCGGTTACCTTAGAATCTTGGCCAAAGTTCAATCAATGCACGACCATTGTTGCTTAATTGAGTTAATTCGATTGGTATAGCACTTCAAACGAAATTCGTCTTGCACAAATTCAGTGAATAATTTATTTTCTAGGTTTGGAATACCCACATTGAAGTCTCCTATGGTGATCAAAGGGATAGTGTCATCGCGGCTAAACAATGCAAAGTGCGTGGTCATGAACTTCTCAGTACCACACTTGGCTGTGCCTGAATTATATATATAGACAGTGGATATCATAATTACGTCTTTCGTTTGCACGGCACAGATAACCCCACAGTCGGTGCCCCTCTCCTCTTACGAAGCATGTTGTATGGTTGCGCATACGTTTCCTCCTCTGCATATACGGCAATGCCTTCTGCGCTTGAGGCCATATGCGGTTCACAAATGATTCCAGCATACCCATCGACGTGACACAACGCATCTTTATTATTATTATTATTATTATTATTATTATTATTATTATTATTATTATTATTATTATTATTATTATTATCATTATTATTATTATTATTATTATTATTATTATTATTATTATTATTATTATTATTATTATTATTATTATTATTATTATTATTATTATTATAGCAGAGGCTGTGTTATGTTCCCCAAATTTTTAATGACTTACCAGGGGAAATGTTTTCCGCAACATCAAAAAAAATGCTAAACATCATGGTTCACTCATTGTAACACGGTTCCTATATGCCTGAAAAATGTTCATGATCAGGCACGAATTGTTAAAATACTGTCCCTTGCTCTTTATTTTTCATTTCTTGTTGATGTTACTTTTCCTAACTTTTTGCACCTTGGTCACTATTGATTTCATGTTAGTATTGTGTTGATATATTGTGTTTATATTATGTTCTTATTTTATGTTTTACTGCACGTCCGTCTGCCGACTTTGCCGGGCCAAGTCCCTCAAGCCACTAGAGGCTTTGACAGGCCCGTTTCATTGCCCTGTATACGTTATGTGCAATAAAAGATTTATTATTATTATTATTATTATTATTATTATTATTATTATTATTATTATTATTATTATTATTATTATTATTATTATTGGCTGAGCACTTGAAGCCTGTTTCATCTCCGTCGCATGACAGCCCGATACTCCGCAACCTCCAGGTTCGGCCAACATTCTTGCTCCCTGACACGGCAAATGCATTTCGGAGCAGAGGTACACAGCTTCGCTGTGAAAGCACCTGTGCAGTCAGTATTGCCGCCCTGTGTTTTGTCTCGATGGCACCATCACCATCGGCACGGTCCCGCGAGAAGCTGCTAGTGGTTCGTATTCGTTATCTTCCTTGTCTCTTGACGGCGATGACGCGCTAAAACTGCACCATCATAGCGTCATGCATCCCTTCTTCAACCAAGCCAGCTTTCGGCGGCACACTTTCGCTGTTGTATTGACATTAAAGCTTTAAACTGGGCCGCGATGTTGTAGCGATGCCTTATGCCTTATTCTATGCTATTATTATCATCTACATCACACGGCCGCCTGATGCCGTTGATAATGTGGGCAGACCTTCGCTCTGACCACTGGCCAAGCACGAAAAGCCTGAAAAAGCATAGAATCGGAAAAGGCATCACTACAAAATACCGGCCCTGCTTGATTTCGAAAAAAAAAACAATTGCAGTACATCAAAAGCGGGCTGGCCGCAAGCAACGTACTCATAGAGCGATGCTCTTCATGACGTTACCACAAAAGACTGGGCTCGGTGAGGTCGCCTTTAAAGACGTTCTTTTTCAGCGTCAGTTATGCTTTCAGAGTTTATATGTAAAACATTTCTAAAACAGAAGCATGATTATCAATTATTCGCTCAGCTAGTTAATCTCGAGGACAGGAGCCAAGCTACTCATGTTCGTTAGCCGCCTCAGATCAATTATTGACAATTTAATTATCGTACTTTCGTTTATTAAGCGAACAAGTGCTCAACTAACTCCGTATCTAGAGGGTACCGATTTCAACACTCGAATGATAACAATAATGTCAGCAAGATTTACCTTGCCCTATTAATGTTTGACACCGTTAAAAAATAGCTGCCTGGATATTCATGGTGCAGTACGCTTCTGATAAAGTAGGCGCGAATGCTTCGACGGGTTTTCTTGGCCCAATTCAAGTTCATGAACTTAAGCACATGCGCCCAACAGTACACTTCTGCTTTTACGACGGACTCTCCTACGTTATACAAGAAGCACTTCAGCGCTACGGTATATCACACAAGGTGTGCGAGAATATTGTGCACGCTCCCGATTACATATATGAGCGTTGGTGGCATCAGGCTCGGTTTCCTGGCGTCATTAAGAATAAAAACAGCTTGCTGGCAAAAATCAATGGAAACATTTTAGTACATTGTACCAAATACAGTAGCGCACATGTGCGTGTTAGAACAAAAAGTACTGAAGTATTGGGATGAGTGTTTTGCGGAATATATTTTAACCTGCTATTGTTAAAAGAAAGAAAAAATACCACGATTTTTTTCTATAATTAATGCTGATATACGTATGCAGTCAATGGAAACATGAGTTCCGACCTAGTGCCCGTGGTGGTAGCAGCCCCAAACCACACGGCTACATAGGCAGACGAAATATTGGTTTATTAGGGCGAAAGTGTAAAGCGGCTCGTTGCAACGGCTCATAACCGAAAGAAGAACGATATAATCAGGAATGGCTCATACCCTCGTAAGCAAGCAAATATGCAATCGCTGAATAGGAATGAAGAAACAAGAGGAAAAAAGAACGAAGGAAATAAAGAAACAAAAGAACGAGAGAGAGAAGAAAGAAAGAAAGAAAGAAAGAAAGAAAGAAAGAAAGAAAGAAAGAAAGAAAGAAAGGAAGAAACGTGAAAAGAAAGAAAGAGAGAGAGAAAAAAAACATTTATTTGTCATGAGATTGGGCGACTTCCGCACAGGGTGGAGCCCTTAGTTCAGGGCCCCATTGGCTCGCGCCACTCCGCGTGCACACCGGATCAGCCGTCGCTGCTCTTGCGGGTCTGAGCTGGTCAGCGCAGTCTCCCAGGAGGAAGGGGAAGGTGAAGGAATAGGGGAGTAGCCCGGAGGGTGTGGGCACTCCCAGGTGCAATGATATACTGTGGGCTTTGCTCCACAATAGGGACAGTATGAGGGATATTGTGTGGGGTGGAAGAGGTGAAGATAAAAGAGGCAGGGAAATGAATTAGTTTGCAGCTGTCGCCACGCGACGGCATCTTCTCGATTAAGGGAATTATGTGGTGGAGGGAAGTGTCTCGTGGTATCTCTGTAATATTGTAGAGTTTCAGTATAGTTCAGTGGTTCTGTCGGTGCGTCGTCTGGGTTGGACAGCTCTTCCAATGGCGCCCGGTTAGCGAGCTCTCGGGCTACCGCATTAGCGCATTCATTACCATGGAGAGAGGCGTGTCCAGGTGTCCAGACGATACGCACCCTGTGTAACGCTGTGGGGTGTAATGATGTAAGGATGCGGTGTGTGTAGGGTGTCATTCTCCCCTATGCCAAAGTCCTGCAGGCGGTCTGAGAATCAGTGACCACAGTGATAGGTCCATACGGCGCCGACATGGTTGAAGCGTGTACGATGGCTAGGGCAATAGCAACCTCTTCCGCCGTGCCACTGTCCACAGTGTTGAGCATGGCCGAAGCTCTCAGAATGTCTCCACTATCTAGTACGACTAGACATAGGGCGCGTTTCTGTGGGTAGCGGGCCACGTCGGTGTATAGGACTGGAGTGTTCGATGTGTCATCACCAAATAGGCGAGCCAGGGTTTGTGCTCTTGCCTTTCGTCGACCTTTATGACGGGCAGTGTGCATATTCTGTGGAATTGGGGGCACGTGGATTTTGTTGCGAATGCTAAGCGGAAGAAGTGTGCGGTTTTCCTGTCGTGGTTTTCTTGGTATTTGGTATCCTAGTTGGGATTGAATGAGGCACCCTTGCATTGTTCGTTGCCGACGTTGAAATGTTGCTGGGCTAGACATGTTGCTGGGTTAGTCAGTTCATAATGCTGGGACCCTACCGCGGCGGCGGCACCAACGGCACGAATGCGCCTAGAGCGTCTGGATAATTGCAATTGCCACAAAGACAAAGGAAGAACGTGAGAACGAAGAAAAGAAAAAAAGCATGGCAATTGCACGCATCCTATGTGGTACAGCGCTCGGATAAGCTCCATCTATTTCTGCATGCGATTCAATGCTCACTGCTTTCCGCTGGATGAAATTTAGCGTTCTCTCGTTCCAACCCCGTATTTTGCGCACTTTGTCTTTGCTCTTTTGTCTTCTCCGCTCTATTTGAACGCTTTCTCTTTCTTGGATAAAGAGGAGCGGTGGTACTTCAGGCGACAGTTCTTGCCTTGTTTTCTTCTGCTCTTAATTCCTGACAATTCTTTAAATATGTTTCTAAGCAGATAACGATGATAATGAGCACAGGACCAACAAACAATAAAGAAAGAGAGTGAGTTGCAATAGTTTTTTTTTTATTATTGGACGAATCAGAGATAAAATGCAGAACAGCAGAAGCAGCTCTGAGAACATCATGAAATAGGAATTTAACACAATCGCGTACCCGTATGCATCAAGCTGACGGCTTAGCGCAAACCATCGATACTTTAAAGAAAAATGGTGAAAACGTGTTAGGCTTAATTACCCATTACCGCCTGCACATACAAAATGAACGTAGCTTTTCTTGTTTTCAATTCTTCACGGGCTGAGAAATGAGTGCTCAGCTCCTAGGTATCCTCTTGCTTCCTCTACCCAAGTACACACGGTTAAGCACTTACTTGCCAAATCCTGATTTCCTTTGTTTTCCACATTCTGCTATCTCTGCAGCTGCTGTCCCTGAGTGACAGCACTGCATGCACCGTGAGTCATGCTACCTTTTTTTATCTCTTGAAGCACGTAGCAGTACCGAACTGAACAGCTGGAAAAAATGCACGACTACGCGACCACTATGTAACATTCCCACATTTGAAAAACCTCGCAAGACAGGTTCGAGAGTTATTAAACGTTTGACAGGCATTTTTATTTTTCGGTTGGAGAGCTGATACTCGCTATCGGATGTAGGTGGCAACTGTGCAAACGTCTGTCGTCTAGTTCATATGATGTTTTTATTTGAGTGTGTAGCTTTCAAATTCTTTGTTCTTGTTCGAGCATTACGGCCCGTAATTTCCTGTCGACTGCATCAAAACTGCGTCCCGGTGGCCGATAGTACGGAGGCAATGTGTGCATCTCCGGATTTCGCAGCATGGGCTCTCTGGTTTTCAAAAAGCTCCGAGGGAAGACCAATATGAGCGACCACAGAGGTGTGTGGATGGCTTATGGCAACAATTTTCGTAATAGTGGAAAGCTTCAGTCTTGTTGTTCGCTAAGAAAGCACGCCGTGTACTTCAACACACAATGTTGGCGCGGTATCGTGGTTTTTGCATGTTGCGCGCAGCACATCTGTTGAATGCCGTGAGCACATCTCTAAAACCGTTCTCTTCACTTGTTGTCCCTCACCTATGCATGAAATTAATTATTTCAAGCTGCACACATTCAGTGTATGTCTCTTCTAGTAAATCCATTAAATGTTTCGGTAAAACCTCATATTAGCAAATATGAGGCTCGACCGAAACATTTAATGGATTAGCAAATAGTAGATGAATATAATTGTTAATTACACTGTGATTTGAATCTTGTCTTAACAGCCAGAACTGAAAGAAGAAAGCTGCTTACTGGTATCTTTTGCGCGAGATTCCAGGTGGTGCAATTGTTGTAGCTGTCCTATAGATATTCATTTGGTGCCATCAGCTTAATGAGTACACAACAGCTTTTGTAGCACCGATTACGTTTCGTCTGTCTCTTTAACGGCAACAAATGTGTCCCACAATGAGAGAGGAGGGCTACGTTATGTGTTAATGAAAAGAAATTTCGGCAGAGCTCATCTCACGATGAATGCCGACGTAGAAGCTGTCAGCACTAAAGCAATGAAAGGAAACACCTTGCTGCAGGCGGCTGAGAGAAGTATGAGGGAGGTATGCAGCAGGGTTTCACCCTTGAATTTCACTCTTGACCTGCTGCGCAGTCTATGCACAGCGACACGGAGTACGCACATGTGTGAAAATATCTACAGAGAATATTGTCTGCATATCTTATGGTGCGTGTTCGATTTCACCCTGCACCGGAGAAATTTTCATGATAATTTTCTCTTTCAAGAGTGGCACAAATCGTGGGTGTCAAATTGGCGTCAAAAAGGCTTATTGAAGGGCGGCACCTACCAAGCGACACCACCTCTTCCCATTACCGTTATCCTTTTAATACTCTTCTACTGGTCGCCAAACTTCATGCCAAAGTTTGCTATAGGGACAGAAGAGGCCACTACGGGTGTCACTATCAGTGCAGGTTGACATAGGCTGGGCCTCTTTTCAAGTCGGAGAAGCGCAGAGCAAAATTTATTTTAAAGAAAGACTCAGAAGCATGGATCAAAATAAATTGACGGGCAAAATGCACACGTATCTCTACTTGGAAAGCATGGACACAGAATGGAGGAAGAGGTCAAGAAAGTTCGCAATCATGTACAGGGTAAGTGAAACTGTAAATTGACAACCAAGAGTCATCATAAAGGTGACAGAGACAGAGACAGTGAATTGGATGCAAAGAATAGAAAAAATAAAGCTCCTGGAGATTTACAAAAATAGACCAAAGAAATTAGAATCTGTGCAATAGCACAAAGGGCAGTGCCATGCTGACTGACGCTCGAGCTTATTGTCTAAAAACAAAAACTTACGGGAGCAAATATTCGCTACAAGATCTAGCACAGCGAAAATCTGGACACCACTCACCTCAGTCTATTGGAATGCGAAGAGATTCACCCAGTGAGACCCGTAGGCAGCGTACACCTTCCAGGAGCGCTTGGATTTAAAGGACACAGGAACATCGGCTGGTCAGCAGTCAAGAAAAGCCAGAGATTGTTTGGAGTGTTTGGAGTTTGGAGATTAAAGCCGGGAAGAGACTGATACCACCGGATCCATCACAGGTAGTGGTAGCGGTACAAGGAAGATAACGAAGTTTTGAGAGAGAGAAAAACAAATTAGGGTAGTGTATACAAAAACGCTAGAACAAAAACCATGTGCAGCATACGTAATTATCTTAAGCAGGCTAGATGACTATATGTCCCCACCATGTTTCAAAGGGGATGCCAATAAATGATTATTATTATCATCATTATCACATTATAATCACTGGTGTCGCCGTCTTGCATCGGCACTTGCGAACCGCTTAGCCGTGTTTAGGCCGGGTCGCACTAGGTCGACACGGCGGGCGATTTTGGCCTGCCGAGCTTCTGCAACAGCTGTGTCGGGCCGACGTCCCTGTCGGCAGAAGTGCAATCGTGGACAGAGGAATGAGATCGTTTTATTGTCATACTGCAACGACACAACGGCCTCCCGCTCCAACGCTGATGTCATAAAATTTATGTAGCTGATTTGTACATGCGTGCTGGTCACTTCTATCATTCTGCTTTCGTTTTTTCTACTTTACTTATTCCCCACCCCCCAAAAGAACGAATAATGACATTTCGCATATTGGTGGTGTCAATAATTGTTGGAGCCCACCTTTTCGCGACTGAATACAAATTTAACCGGGCGGTGCAATTGTTTAGTCCGGCAGGTGCAGCCACTGTTGGTTATCAGTTCAGGTACCGAGTAAATTGCTCAGTGCTGACAAAAATACCTGATATTCCAGCCCTACAGATTGGCGTATATGAGTAGTGTCGTATCACACTACCTCAGCTGAGCTGCGGGATAGGAGCGGCCGGCACCTTTGGAGGGGTGTGTTTGATAGTTGTTTCTCGCTTCCTACACTTCATGATGCATGCTATGCGCGCGCAAGCGCCCATCAAAAGAGCGCGTCAATTTTTCTCGTAAGCCTCGATGCCTGCTGCATACTTGCATCACCACTGAGTGATGCGCGCTGCTGTATTGTAGGCCTGCCACTTGTTTACCCGAGTAGCAGTGTGGGCTTGTTGGTACGGGATCGTCAACTGAGTTTTTTTTTCTTTTTTGCGTGATATAGACTGCACGGAAGAAGGCATAAAGGACCTACATGACGTTACACAGGACACAAAACATCGTTTGTGTCCTGTGTGTCCTCTTGTGTCAAGTCTCATTCAGGCTAAAAAATATCAAATCAAGATTTCCCTTGTTTCCCGTTCAGCATAATAGGCAAGCAACTGTGTTAGCATAAGAACACCAGGACCTCCTCTGCAGGTCCTAAACAGTACACACAGAGCTGCCCCTATATGTGGTCACACTCGGCGAGTACAACCGGCAGCCTTCGGTGGAAAACGGTTACGTGCCGGTGTCGGTACTGCGCCTTCTCACCACTCCTAACTTGTTCTGTGTATGTAGCATGAAACATGTCAAATCGCTTTGGCCAGAACTGAACTAAGGAATCAGTTTGTTTCGTCCCGATTGCTTGTACTTCTTTTCGGGTCCGCCGGCAGTTGGTTCGCGAAGTCGCCGGCTGAGCTAGGTGTAATATCCACTGACCAGAATCGGCACACCTTGAAAGTGAATTTCTACTCCTAGCAAGGGTTGACATTCGCCTATTTGAACATAAGAAGCACAAGTGACATGGTGATCGCGGCGTCGATACGATGTTCTTTTTTGTTCTTATCGGTGATTGGTTTCACAACATTGGCATACCGCTTCGTCCGCTCCCGCTTGAGACAACGTTGCGGCACAAAACGAGTCTTCGGCATCGTTGTTCATGCTTCCGATGGCAATTCCAGTTTCTCTGCGCATGGTAAAAGGCAGATATATTGCGTAAAGCCGCGACAGGACACCACAGCAACACACCGGCCAGCTGCTGCGGCGCGTGTCACGTGCCCCTCAGAACCAGTGGCGCCACCGCACGGTCACTGGTGGCAGCGTGTGAAGCTCTCCCATAGCGTTACGGAGAATTTTCCTGGCCAGCAAGAAAGCACCACAAGTGTTAGAGTACTCCGCACATGTAGAGTTGTCCAAACTGGCGCGAAAGAGGCTGACTGACAAGCGGTACATAGCACCTGACTTACCCCCAGTGACCCGAGTTGGTGCGAAAGAGATCACTGGAGAGCTCCGCATAACCTGTGGCAATTGAGTACCAGGTCACCCAAGTTGACATCAAAGCCTCGTTCAAGAATTGCGCATACACAGTGGCACATAATCAGTGCCCCAACTTTGCTCGAAATAGGGTCGTTAAAGCGCAGCACCTACCCAGTAAGCCAATATATGTAGCTGCGTAGAGATACATAGACATATCTCAACCTTGGTAAAGTTCCAAAAGACGGCCGAAAGTATTTAACACATATTAGCGCACACGGTAGAGCCAGGAACGGACAGTGCTAAACCACTACAATGGAACGCATGCAGCCCAATTTTTTCACGCTTCACGTTGCCAGCATTTCTTTAACTACTGCCCGATCGCAACCGCTCCTGGGGGAAGTAAAGGCCAGATTTTTTATACCTGAATAAATTTATTCCATATCGACTCCCATCATCCGTGCCTACCAAATAATGCGTTACAAGTGGAACGCGCACAGAGCATACGAATGCAGATACATCACTTAGGCAAGCGTTTTACTGTGTTTAGCTACATGCAGCGGCGACGCAAATTGGCCACCACCTCTCAAGTATGCCAATTAGCATCGAATGACAATTGATAGTACCGCACAAATACCGAATAAAAAATCTTCAACTAGCCTATGGGAACCTATCGTTTCGACAGGAGCTTCAGCCAAGTGCAAAGTTCTAAATCGCCAGAACTATTTCAGCGTGAAATCTGCAGCCGATGCGGGGGCCTTAACAGAGATCAGTATATCCTTCCAAAGTTTATGCAGATGCGTTAGGAAACTTTGTTAATGGCGCTGTGCGGGCTTTCGACACGCCTGTCAGTTAGCCCAACTGAGGTTGAGTAATTAACTGCATCGCATGGTATTGGACCATATAAAAAACTAATGCACTGTTCGGGTAATATTGTAGGCTAGTGAAATTGCAAGATCATGTTTAATTGGCAGGACAACACATTTAATATAAGCATCGTATTGAACTGCAGTGGCTATTTAGGGCATCGCTGTGCCAACACAGTAACAGCTATTAAATACACGCATTGAAATGACATGGGTACAACAGTAAATACAAATGAGTAGCATTGCAGTCAAGACATTTATAAAATCAATTTCATGTAGATAATGAAATAGAATATATGCAAGATAGCATTCAAGGTATATGGAGGAATGCTTAAAGCGAGAACGAAATAACGACAGATTCGGAGGGGAGTTGGATTGCGTTTTTGATGTAGTACATCGCGGAAGAACATCAACGAGGTAGATAGAGTAGGCATGACAAAGAGCTAACACTGCATCCGACTTTTTTCTTCTCTGCATATTCCTTGCGCTGTAGATAAAGGACTATCAATGTTAATTGCTAATCGAGAAATTGTCAACTAGTCTTACAATTTTACTACGCACTTTTCAGGGCCTTACCCAGTACGTGCACGATGTCCACACAGCTACTGTGTGTTGGCTATCGGTGCGTCGTTCTCTTAGGCAAGGCTTTGATGCATCTTTCTGTGAAGATAACTTTAAAAACTCGTCTGCTTTTCTCTAGCGGATGAGCGTCAATCACATCCTAACAAGCGTATACGTGCCCCAAGGACAGGTGACACGAAAGTGATGAAGCTAGACAGGCGAAGGCGTTAAAGCTTTTTCACTGAAGACCGTAGCTCGTGGATCGCAAAATAAATAAATACTAAAACTCACGCAGGCTCCGCACCCACTCGTCTCAGGAGGGACATCGGTCTCTTCAGTGCAGTGGCAGTGATCGTGGGCAACAGCATAGGTAAGTGTTCTAAAAAAATGTAATTATTCTACTACGCTGCATATGAGCTCTGAGGCAAAACTGTGCCCAGTGTACCGACGTAATGAACCTACTGTTGTGTCAATCACTGGACCGGCAGTGCGGCTATTCGATTCATATATATGGGTGCGTACAATGTCTGGGCATTGAACTCAGAACCGCACAAAGAGGAATGGAATATGGAATAAATCCGTATTTTATAAGGATTTATTCCATATTCCATTCCTCTTTGTGCGGTTCTGAGTGGCGGTTCCCATAGATAACCACTGTTGGGGGACCCTCCAAACCAAAGACAAAGGGTAAAAAGAAGGAAAAGAAATGAAGTGTATTTTCAGTCTTAACATCGGTTGATAACATTCCTTTTTTTTCACCCACTATTCAAGATCGACTGGTTTCATTGATAATGCATGGAGAGTTCCCATTCAATTACTCATAAAGCGCGAAAGCGTATAGAATGGAACTTGAAATTTTACATTATCCGTGTCTGCATTGCGAAGGTTGTGGGATCGTCCCCCACCTGCGGCAAGCTGCTTTTTTTTCATCCACTTTCATCTCCATTAAATTATCGTTTCTTTATTTCATTTTACTAAGCACAAGTAATTTCCCCTATGTTGTCCTTGGCGTCAGCGTTTGTTGGTTTCTTGTGATAGGTTCATATCAGGCCACAGCAGTGCAGTGCGTTGTCTCTTCTAGCTTCTACCACCGGAAATAGCAGACGGATTGCTGCAACGCGACTGCAATGGCGTCCATTTCCTCTGAGCTCGCCGTGATCAATAGAGCACTTCAGAAACGGGGCCATTGAGTGATAAGAGGCTTGAACTTTGTTAGTAGAGCCAACGTAGCGCACCTGTGGAGGAGTGTATTGAACACAGGCATACGTTACGCTCCAACGACATGGGTTGAAAACCAGAGCAACGGTTGTTTTTCAGCGGCATCCATCTGTCCCGCACAGAAACAGACAGGCCATTTCCTTTCCAGCGCCCTTCACTTAACCCTTGTAATTTCATCTCCGAGTGTTCATGATTCCATAACTGATTGCCCGTGTGCAGCTGCAAAAAATATTACTGGGAGATCTGGTTATAAGGAAGTTGAAGGGGCCACCGAAGTTACTGCTTCAATCTATTACTTCGTTCTGTCCACTATTGCCTAATGGCGGTGCACAACTTCAAACTTGCAACGAAGATGGCTTTGACGCCAACTGAAGCGATACATGCCAAGTATGCAGCGACATTTTAACAACAAAGCAAAAGAATCTTCATCGTGCGCAACGTACCACTTCTTCTTACCTGACGCGACTGCGTTGGCGATAGCCGCCTTCTGTTACAATGTGACGGCCTTTCGTTTTCGCGTCGCACTTGGCTCGTCGACAGCGTCGTGGAAACAGAGAGGTGGCGACGCGGTTCAAAAACAAACAGCTTCCACGCTGTGACGTCAACAAAGAGTGTCGTGTTCGAGCAGCACGTGGCATAGAACACTGCGCGCCAACTGTGAGAAATCCGATGGCGATAATGAGGCACATCTTACGCGCCGCACGCGCACTTATGACAAGGACCCGCGTTGCTCAACATCGCATTGAACGCGTGGGCGCGGGAATTTCGAATTCGCGCGCTGAAAGTGGGGTAAACCCCGTGAAAAGCGACGTATTCGGCGTGCAAGGGTCCGCTGTTTCTTGGTTTCTAGAACAAATCTAGTTCGTTATATCCATTAGCAGGATAATTTTACTTCGTTATAATGACATTTACAATACATGGGTTTTAGTGGGCATTTCAAGGAGAATTTCGCATACTTCGTTATGTCCCACTTTGTTATAACGAGGTTGGACTATTAAGTATCTAAAGTGGCTCTGACTGGACATGCGTGGTTACCACATAACTGAGAATCCTTAAGGAGTGTGGAAGATAACCATGAGGTGACTTATTCTTCGAAACGGGTTATATCTGCTGATTTCATATTTAACAAATTACAGGTGAATAACACCCGACTATTTCAATAAGCAGGTTGCGTTGCCAGCGACAGATCTTTCTCTTTGAAGGCTCTTCGTTCCGTACAATTGGTCCTCCTCCGGCGTTAACAAAGTCAAACAACTGTACATAAGCAGCTGCGCAGTATAACGGTGCGTAGTATTTGGACTCCCGTTCCAGATCACCATTTGAGAAATACCTCACATTTTTTTTCTAATCAATGATATGATCAAAACCTCGAGGGAACACATGAACATTGCCTAAAATAAACGTCATTTTTGTATTCTGAGGTTATTTTTGGGAAGCGGATATTTATTTTGCAAAGACTTCATTTGGAGTCTTGTATAAAATCTGAATTCTACTGATCACCACGTACCTCTTCGAACAATGATTCTATCGGTGGAATACATTTCCTTGCGGAATCAGCTCTCACGTTGAAGCATCCGTGGTTATCTCTGACAATACAAAGAGTATACCTTTGTGCAGCTAAGTATTCCCGATGGACACTTGCACAAAATACTTTAGCTCAACGTGAATTGACCACACACCATTAGATTGTTTCTGCAATATTAAACCACATGAAAATTTGATCCATTGACGCAACTAGAGCTTGATTATCCGAAGGAGTGTTTCCTTTTTCAAAGAAGTTGCAATGCACTTACTTTTTTGGCCAATGTTCCTACTCCATGCGTGTGCTAAGCTGCAACTCTAACCCTTTACACTATGACATGCTGCAAAACATGCTTCCCAAATACGACGCACTTCTGGATGAGTAAATAACATTAACCGAAGATGTTTGAAGAGGAAAAGAACCGCTTCTTCACACGAAGGAGTGGACTTCGGTACATGTCGAAACAACTGGCTCAAAGTGCCCCCTCCCCCCTTGAACCTGATTTCTCCTACCCTGGGCTCTTCTTTTACGTTCCTACCCGTCATGCAGCAAATAGGGCTTCTGCGCTAGCCTAATCGCTTCAACTACGTGCCGAGCAAAAGCTTATGGCTATTTTCTACGTGTTCGTGTTTGCCCACCGCACATCGCAAAGGCCTTCGGGGCTTTCGCCCTTCAACTGGGCACTGGAAGAGAATAGACAAAATCTTGAAAGCTCAATGCTGGCACCAGGCATGAATTCTGTACGAGTGGCTGAAAATCTTTCCCTCTTTAAACATGTCGGACCCAACTGGCTCAAAGTTCCCCCTTCATTAACCGAAGACTGCGTAGTGTAACGTTGTTTCTAATGTTATCATCCTTTTCATTTGTACTACTACTACCGCTTCTTCGTTTACTACTACTACGTCTTCTTTTCCTACTACTACTACTACTACTACTACTACTACTACTACTACTACTACTACTACTACTACTACTACTACTACTACTACTACTACTACTACTACTACTAGAAGCCAAACGAATTATTTACCTAAAATTCGATCTATCAGAAGGCTAGGAAAACGGATAAAGGCAACGGGACATAAAGAAATAGAAGTATATGTGCATTATTATTGCGACAGATAAACGTAAATACGCGAAAACGCATCGTCAAAGGTGAGAAAATAAGCTATAAACGAACATGAGAAAGGACACGATGAAGGAGCCACCCGTCAAGCGTGAAGGGCGCGAACAGTAACCTTGTCCGGTAATGAGTTTTTAGATGAGTAATTTCCTATTCGTGTAGCAAGACATATGTTGCACTGGAACCTTTATCATTCAATAGTGATATCTTGTGCGTTTCCATTATTTCCCGTGTCATCTTGTTGCTCTTTTTTGCTAATAATTCATACTTATCAATCTGAGACCGGCAATCCCTCTGCATACAAACAAACCCCCAGATGGGCTTTCACTCATTTTGACGTGCCGTAGAGGTGTTCGCGAAGCCTCTCGTTCAATTATCAGCGTGTTTGGCCGACATAAGCTTTTTAACATGTCAAATGGATACTACAAACAATGTCTGCGATACAAAGAACAAACTAGGACAGCCGTCTTTTCGCACATGTTAACTTCATAGCGTAATGTACAGACAACTTCACCTAAAAAAATCTTGAATGTCGGGAACAGCGGCATGACGAAGCAAAATGTAGGACTAATAGCCAGCGCAAAGGCTGATGTATAGAGCATAATTCTCGCTGACTTCTCTGAAGAAAACGAATTTGTCAAACAAACTTAGTCGGCAGACATTTTCCCGACTATTGTTGCCTGGTGACAGGAGGATTTCCTTCTCTCTACTTTTGTTTTCGATTTCCACCGCATATCGATTGATTTCTACCGCTCTTATCGGCACCATTGGAGGTTATGTGCTACGCATTCGCGGGTTCGCTCTCATAAAGCTCCCGACAGTAAGTAAGCCTTAACAGAACAATCGTTACTGTTCTCTTAGTTTTAATGATGATTTGAAAATTAAGCCTTCTCTTGTTGATATAGATTTTCTTTATTCTTCCCTTTCAGAAAAACATAAAGCGCAACTTTTGTCTCCCGTACAGAGGCTGAGATTGAATGTTCTTTACGCCCGCCGAGAAACACGCTGTTAATGGTCAAAAGGGCAACTTTCGCGCAGTCACAAGCGCTGGTTTGGCTGCGGATTATAACCGCCTACATTACATATGGAGCCGTTATTCAAGTTTCAAGTTGCAACTCTAGGTGTCTATACACTGGGTCATACAAATATGGATCGAAGGATGGAACATCCTGTGGCAAATATATCTAATAGAACTGCTTGGGTGCACTGTAACGTCTGGGGCCGTATGGCGTAAGACTATTCCATTCCGGGGCGCTATAAGGTAAAGCTATTCTAAACATTTCTATTCCGTTTCGGCAGTCAGCAAACCAAGGGCACCCAAACAATTTTGGGGCCGCACTCACTTTGCCTGTCTGCCACGTGACATCACGAAAACCACGGAAATTCCTCATCTGGCATGACATGTACACTTTGATTATGCGTGAGTAGAGAGAAAAGAAAAAAAATAATCCTTTCCGATAATACACCCTTTTCGACCTGAGCTAACCGCTATCGGTCAAACATTTTCCATGCTGTGCCTATTTCTCCTGTCTCTCGGGCGACGTCACAAAACCTCGAAAGCTGACCACGTAAACGTGACATGTGTGCATTAAATATGCTTTAACATGCCAAACGAAACTCGATTTTTGAGCGGAAAGCCGAAGACTGCCCCATTTTGAAAGGAATAGGAGATGACTTACCGACGATCGCTCTAGCACCGTCAAGTAGGAGTTGCTGAGGAGAATGATTTAGTTGAGTAAATAGGCGTAAAATCAGAAAAACAGAAGTTTGCGTTGTTCTTTCTGGTAAATTATGCATAATCAGTGTGTAGACATTGTACCATATGTGGAGGTATGGCGCTTTTCATGGCGTCACGTAACAGACAGGCAAAGTCGGCATGGCACAAACCATTTTTGGTCATTTGTGGAGGGCTAGTGAAAGAAATGCAATGACTTTGCCCTGAAATGCAGAAATGCAATAACTGAAATGACAGATATGCAATAACTACACGAATGTCACTTCCCTCGTGGAAAACACCATCCTGGATCCTCTACTAGGCAAGGGTTTATTATCTGGCATCTTCGTTATGCTGCGCAATGTTACAGGTTCTGCAATTTTCATCGTGCCAAGTATTGTCTACCAGGACGCCGGTTCCGGCGGCGCCGATCTTCTGGTCTGGATGACAGGAGGACTAGCATCTCTCGCTCGTAAGTATGGAAAAACTTCAGGTAATCCCGCGTCCTCAAATCCAAGCATTTAAATTGGACACCCAACTCAACACCCAGTAGCATAGCGCAGAGGGCGGAAACTCAATTAGTGTTTCTACCTCTCAAATGGACAGATATTTCGTCGACGCAGTCGCGCGAGCTGCAGAAGCCCGGTGGTCAAGCGGTCCCAACAGAGCCGACAGAAAAGAGGCGGCTCGCTTATACTGCCAGAAAGACACGGGCTTCAGTGCGCGACAACTGGAAAACCAAATATTGCGATACGATTGTTTCTAGCCCACTTGCAGCACAAAATTGTCAATGATCTACTATGAGGTTCAGGGACAAGTGCGATTTTTTAGGACGAAAACCGCGCGAACGTAACAAGCAAGAGAGTTGGGCACAGCACTGACTTTCAACGGGAGGCACATTTTGCGCTGGGGCACAAAAGGCCAGGTGTTGATTTTCCGTTTCAGGGTTACTGCTGTGTCTCTTTTCCTTGTCTTGTTAATTTGTACTACCTTCGTTCTCAATAGCGAAATAGAACGTAGGAAATAATACCACATCAACCAACTTCCAAATAGTTTTGCATGGCCTGTGAAAAGAAACCTTGTAAACTAGGCCTTCCTTTACGGTGGTAGGATTCAGACGAGGAGCCGGTCTTGAAGCGCAATTTAGATCTGCATGGTCGCAAGCCCGCATAGCTCGCAAAAAAAAGGCACTTATGAGATAGCTTTATTGACAGAATCAAAAAGTGGCCGTGAGATACGCTGCCAATAAAACAAAATGCGACATGTTTTCTTTTTCCCAGACAACCCTTAAAGGTAGAATGCTTTACAAGACTCCCTTGACACACCCTCATTGTTTATTGTTTGTTTGGGCTCCTGCCAACAACTGAATCGTCTTACCGGCAGGTCATTAATACATAGAAGAGCATAAAAATAATAAAATAACGATACAGAACATAATTTCTAGCAGTAATGCATAATAACGTAAATGTACAGTGAATGATCTTGTATAAAGAAATTGAGAAATTGGAAGTACCTACACATGAACTTGCGTCAAGCATTTTGTGCGCGATCTTTAGGTATTTAAAGTAATGCGTAACTTTAGCAAGAACATCTATACTGAATGTTTAAGGCAATTCAGTGAGTGTGCAGGAAATATTTCGCAGCTTATTCCTTATAGGTCTGTGATTGTCCGGTGCAAGAGTGTTTTATTTAGGCAGTGTGGTAGACCCGATGGTGCCAATTCAAAATTATTTCTGCGAACCTCAGTCTTGCGATACTATTTAATACACAATTATATATAGGTCATTAACACAGAAAAGTCGGCATAATAAAAGCTTCCGCGAATGTCCGCAGACTGCTCTTCACATTAATGCTCTCTAACGTACGGCTGTATATACAGATTGGGTAGCTCTTGCTATGACTCGAGAAGCAGTACTTTAGAGAAAGTATAAGTGATTTTATGCAAGCCCAAAATACGCGGAAAGCGTCAAATTCACGACAGCGTTAAATCAGCTTTAAACATAGTTACAGCCTAGGAAACGCTAGCGATGTAGCTAGATTTGTCAAACCTCCGCAGTTCTATTATTTGGCGTAAACTCTACATGTGCGTTATTAGTGTGCGTTCACACGAAGTGAGTTATGTCATTTATGTGTCAGGCAAAAAATAAACATGGAGAGGTTGGCTGCAACTTGTCATCATCATCTGCTTTCTGGTCTTGAAAGGAGGAGGAGGCGAAGGATGTTGTCGAGTAGTATCGAGAAGAGGGCTCCTACTTGTTATCTGTCTTAGATTAGGTGTAGGCTATTATTTCATGTGGTAATAACGTGGTTGTCGTATTAAAAGTTTTCACTTATTATGGTGAGTTTGCAACCCAATGTGTATTAGGTCGGAAAACATTTTTGAACTTCGTTTATTCAGTAAATATGCTGTCAAAAGGTCGTTTTTACTGACAGGGTTTCAGCATAGCTTAATTCAATCATATATTTGTTCCTGCCTGAGGGGCAATATTTTGTAACTGGATCATTGAAGATCCGCCTTTGCTGAGGGTGTAATACTGTGAATTCCAAACTCGATAAAAGGTGCTTGTGAATGCGAAATGCACATTTTGAGGGATATGAGGGCATCCTTCACAGGCACACAAAAACCCGTATATGTGGAAACTGGCTGACAGTCTACTACTGCAGGTGCACCAACCACGAACTTAGCCTGGTACTTGTACGGGCAATCTTCAGGTATGTACGAAGTCACATCAAGGAACTCCACGAGCGCCATTTTTTAAAATCAAGCAGCCGCTATCCAGAGCTCGTAAAAGATACAGCCCTGCGCGTTTACCACAGGCGTAAGTTGCAGGGCAAAGCTTGCACAGGTGAATTCCTACTTGAGCGGTCGACATGCAGTCGCAAACAAGTATGCGCTCGGTATCCCTTTGTAACATGACCTCTATTGCCAAATTTACAGATGCGCTCTGCATAGCCGAACTCGGAACGTTACTACCATCCGCCGGCGGGCCCTACGAGTACGTTAACGTGGCCGCTAAATCCATGGGAAGAGCAGGCGAACTGCTGGTGTTCTTCTATCTGTGGACCTTCTTGCTGATGGACCCTGTGGCCGTCACCCTGAACGGCCTTACGTTTACGAGATACGCCTTCACTTTGGTCTATGGTACTTGCCCGCCGCCGCATGGAGCAACAGCTTTGGTGACAGTGTGCGTGATCGGTGAGCCATATGGTTGCGCGTGAACGCTCGATTGTTCTGCGCGCTAAACAGTTACTCAGCTGTTACGTAGCGCGGTCTGTTTCTGTGCGCTTAATATATTTCAGGAGCAGTGCCTGTGCATTTGTCAGCGAAGTCCCCTGATTTCATTTCGTAAACCTCTGTAGTATTTACAGCTTGGACTTTGTAGATAGTGAAGAAAAAGAAATGAAATAACTTTATCTTATTTCTTCAACGACGCTGGGTCTGGTGATAAATATGCACCGTTTCATAAACGGCGCGCCCTTTATTGTACAAATTCTCGATCAGAAAAAAATAGCTTTTTTATTTCGAGTGCGATTTCTCCACTACAGTCTTCGACCGCATATAATGCGGCCAACAATTAGCGTATCTTCTCTTATTAAGCACGTGAGGTTGCTCGTTTAAGGTTAAACTAAATTATTACCATAGCAATGGTGAAAAGTCAAAATATTGGCAACGAATCTGGCAGTAGAGTTAGCGACATCATTGTCCAACGCAAGCCGTTATCAACAAACAAACCGTCACAACGTGTGAGGAGGCGTATTATAACAGGTGAGCGTTACGAGCACGCCTTTCTGCACGCAACAGCTGCATTGCATCGAAAGTGATAGCGGCGTGAACGCGCCGCCCCCTCTTACGTTGGCCGCTGAAAAAAATGTATTTGTTGACAACAATGAAATAAAACAGAGTTGTCTTTTCTTTGTTGTCACGCACATAAAAAAATTTAATAGAAATTTTCCTTTCGCTGAATGAATCAGTGTTTCGCTTCATTTAAAAAGAAAACGTGTTCTTTCCCAATCTCTCTTGCCTGCAAACATTGTAACCTTCAATCACTGCTCTCGTAAACACCCTTGCCGATCTCGGGGACAGTTCGCTCTGAATCGCTTTTCATCCGAAGCTTCGCGATCTATTTGGATTGACCTTGATGTCTATCCCTTCAACGTAAGAGCGTCAAGAGTACAGCGCGCACAAACGTATGAGCCCTCTGCAGATTCTTTTCAAGATGCGGCGCACACGACCGCCCCTGCCGTGCAACGCATGCACTTGTTGCATGCGTTGCACGGGGGATTCCCACCCCAGCTGCCAGCAGGTGATTTAGAGGTTCACTTTGTGTAGTCTCTGCGTCTGGGTCTGTGATAAATCCTTGGCAGGAATTATCGGCATCGGGAGAGGCGAGGGATGTTGAGTGGGGAAGCGATGCGGGCCAAGCATAAGCGATGCCATGTTGTTAAAGATGGTCGCAATGCAATAGCTTGGCGTGCTGACGAGTGCGATGCTTTGAGCGGGTTGAACACGTAGGGGAAATTCGTCGACCTTTTGCCCCTTGAGGCTTGCCTCGACGCCAACGGCGCAAGTCAAGGAGTGTCGAGGCCACTCACCAAGCGTGAGACCGTTTCCTGGGCGTAGGATGATTAAAATTATCACTGGTCAGAGATGGGGGTCCTGTGCTCTTCGTGGCACAATTCGTTTGAAATGTTGTATCTCTTGGTGGTGGGCAGCTGAGTCAGATTTAGCGTCAGCGCGGTAGCCCCGTAGACCGCGGGTGGAGGGCCATGGTCCATCCGTGGGGTCTTCTGGATGTCGTTCTGTTGCTGGATCACCGCGGTTGGTGGCTTTCACCTACATTATGGTGGTCAATGGACGTTGGCGGTGTTGTACAAGGTCGGGATAGCTGGAAGACAAGCCTGACTACGCTGAGGCTTAGCTCGAGCAACGCCTGCGCAGTGGCTCGTAAGTGCATCGGGCGTCCCTGCTGCACGGGTGGTGATTTCGACGTCACCGAGGAAGGTCGCGAGAAGCATCTATCATCGAGATCGGAATAGGTCGAGAAAGAGTGCGGGAGACGCTATATCGTCTGCAGTTGGCGCGAAAGCTCCAAACCTCACGTCCACATCCGGTGGTAGGTCCGAGAGAGAGAGAGAGAAATTTTATTTATAAACGATTTACGTGCAGTGGTCGGAGACCCTTTAGTCCAAGGCCCCGCTGGCCTCGGCCGCCCGCTTGACCTGTGTTATGAAGGACTGTTGTCCCGCCAGGTCTGAGCTGGTTAGCTGTGCCTCCCATTGCTCCATTGTGTGGTGAAGATGCTCTTGGTCCAATAAAAACACGCCAAGAGACTCAACGCGCTTCCTAGCGCGCGAGGTGTTTATGCCTCGAAGGACGCCTAGCAGCGCTCAGCTGCACATGGGCCACCCGAAAATGTCAAGATAGCATACCCCCCAATTTGACTTGACCCATCCCCAGATTTCAAGTTTGTCCACCCCCAAGTTTAGG
Organism: Dermacentor albipictus; assembly: GCF_038994185.2. Lineage (NCBI taxonomy): Eukaryota > Metazoa > Arthropoda > Arachnida > Ixodida > Ixodidae > Dermacentor > Dermacentor albipictus. The sequence continues at coordinate 48,068,230 of NC_091830.1, forward strand.
TTCACCGACTCCGAAATTTAAGTTGACCTACCCACTCCCGAATTCCAACGTAGCCCATGCCCAAATTCACATTGGCCCACTACCAAATTTAGGTCGGTCAACTCCAATATTTAAGTTGAGCTATCCTCAAATTTCAACTTGGACCACCCCCAAATTGAAGTTGGCCCGCCCAACATTTGAAGTAGTACCTGCACAGACAATGCAATGCGACTGATATGATAGTTAAGACTAGGTGACGTAAATACATGTGTAGCAAGAAGCTAGTATCTCCTTAGCGCTGTTGGTTGAAACTTGTTCAAACTCGGCTGGTATTTTGATGTATAACTGCTTTAAACTAGGGTCAATTCAGTTACGCTAGTGTTTTACCATAAAGCTGGACAATGTGTGCAAAATTCCTGCGAAGTTTCTACCACATTTTTTGGCTGTGTGTGAAAATTTCAGGACTGAAACGTATTACCGGTCATGACAACACCTAAATTATGGGCAATTAGCACCAAGACCACGATCTGAGATTAAAGTACGTCGTAGTGGGGGTCTCCGAATTACGTTTTACCACCTTGTTCTCTAACGTGGACCTGCATTTAGGTGCACGTTAAAGATATGACCATTTTTGCATTTCGCTCCCATCGAATTGCAGCCTCCGCAGCCGTGGTTGAACCCATCCCCTCGACCTTAGCAGACCAACTCTGTAGCCGACAAGCTACCGTAATGAAATCATCAAGTTATTCTATGAGTATTGAATTGAATCAGTTGTGTTGGTCTTGGTCAGTTGTGTTAGTTAGTCATGGCTTGCTTTCCATTTTGTATTTTCAGAACTCGCAGCTGTGGTAAACGTGTTTTCGTTGAAGGCCTCCATGAAAACTCAAAACATATTTTTCGCGCTCAAGCTTGCAGTACTTCTGGGAATCATCATCACTGGCACCGTGTGGTGCGTTCAAGGTAAGCTCATATTTTCCCACATTACAAGAAATATCGGCTACCTCCCTGAATCCGACATGGATTGGCCTAAATAAGCAAGCGTGTAATTCAATGAACGAGCCATGGATATGTATTTCCGCTTATTGAGCAGATTCACATCCTCTTATTCAGGGGTAAGATTGATCTATGTCTTCTAGACGAACTCTGAAAACCAAGAGCGTTACCTTTATCGGCCATATAAACTCTTCAGCACTCGCTTGCCAACATAACAAAGACGGTGTCACGCGCACACAGGCCAACATGAGCGCATCTACCCTGATTGTTTTCGTGGCCTCATTGGTCGCGGACGTTCGCTGTCGATACGCTGGCGTGAACAACAGCGGCAGCTGCAGCGAGCGAATTGACCTTCGTGCTGCCTCTCACTTGAACGCGAACCAAGCACGAGAACACAGCGCACGCGAAGCTACCAGCCGTCGGCAAACCTAGACCCTGTATTATTCGTAGATCGCTTTCAATATAAGGCCCACGTGTAGCATATGTAGCAGCTGCCAGAGCCGAATGCCCCCACCCCTCTCTCTCCCTTTCCCCAAGTGCCGTGCGCGCGACGGAAGACGGCACGCTTACTCCACGCCCCGCTTTCCGGCCTTGCGCTCAGCCAGATTGAGCCGTCATCGTCAGCTCACCCTCGCATGCTTTCACTGGCCATATACCATACAGTGCGTGGCGACCAAGTTATCACACTGGAACTTTATACGGAATATCACAGTGACGATGAGGGTGACGGCAGAAATGCACCTGGAGTGTCCATATAATTGCTAGCACAATAATGTAAAACTGGTCTTCAGAGCATTATTGAGTAACAATAGCAGCGTCTTGAGCAACCATAACAGCGCCTGTATCTGCGCGCTATAATGCATTTTAGGTTGGCATGGTGTCGATTTCGCAAAATTGGTAATTTGTATTGAAGCCTCTAGCGTGAAACTAAGCAGTGCCAATTAATCTGCACCTTCTAGTGTCACACACTGCCAAACCCATCGGCTCTTCAGTGTGCTGGCCTAGAACAGCACGACGTTAATGGGTGTATACCGATGTTGACGCGTGTTTTCTTGAATATTTTATTAAAACCGCAAGGCAAAGCTGGCTATGAAGCACTTCTGCTTAAACAAGTCTACAAAGCTTGAGATTATGCATGATAGCAAAAAAGAGAGGAGAAATAACCCGAACAGCAACACAGAGATTAGAAGCAATTCATACTTTGCCAGGCCGAGCAAGCCCCACCTGATCTCCTCACTGACGCTCTTTCGTGTGTTATTAGTTCAAGTAAAGGTAGCACGTATTTTTCACGCTTTAGATAGCCACAGAGAAAAAAAGCTACGCATTCATTTACATGTAAAGGCAGCGCAGAGTGTCTTTGCTGAACCTGTGATCTCAGAGGTCATGCTTTGTCTGGCGCCATCACGCTCGGTGGGTTCAAATGCTGAGCGGAGAGACTGCACGAGTGCCTCAGATCTTGCTTTATTTTCAGCACCTTTCTTGCTAAACAGGCTCTCCCTGAACGGTCACACTACACCCGGAAATTTGGTCGCAGCATTTTCAATCGCTCTGTTCCCAGGAGCAGGAAGGTAAGAATCAGGAGCATCTATCGCTCTTTATTGCGGTAGGGTAATTTGTCTGCACACATTTAGGCAAAATAAGCATGCTGCCATGAAAGAAGACAGTTACTTCGCTGTCTAGAAATGCAGTCTTCTAGTGAAATGCTCACTCTGATGGTAAAAAAGCGGACACGCTAGTGCACTTATCACATTACAACTGTCACACCTACGAAGCGAGGAACATAACCATGTTCAATTAACCCATGGTTCATATTTTTTGTACTTGCTATTGCTTTGTAACCTGCAGGACTTCTGAGAACATGCCAGGATTCAAAATTGTCGCCGCTTCTTTGCAGCGCATCGATCGTCTTCATGGCCGAAGAAATGTCTGATCCATCGCGCATTATACCGAAGTCTGTCGTGGGCGGAACTGTCTTGGTAACCGGGCTGGTCGTGCTGACCAACGCGGCCTACTTTGTCGTCCTGGATCCCGGGAGCATCGCAGCCTCTGAAGCGACGGCCTCAACTTTTTCCCGGGAAGCATGGGGCACGGCGGGCCAGTTTATTGTGCCCGCCATAGTCTGCGTTTGTTCCTTTGGAACGTTGAGTGCCTCATTCTTCACGAACAGCCGACTCTATATGGCCGCTGCTCGGCAAGGGCACCTGCCATCCTTCATCAACCTGATCAGTGTCAAGTCGTCACTCCCTGTCGTTGCGATTGCGCTCAGGACGTGCATTGCCATACCGTTTGCTCTGACTGGATCAGTGAATTTTCTTGCTAAGAGCTCCATGATTTTCTACTGCTTCAATGTTGTAGTGGTGATGGTCGCCATGCTCAGGCTCCGTGTAAGCATGAAAGACGCTGCAAGGCCCGTAAGGGTGCCGACTTGGCTCGTTTTTGTCAACATTGGCGTCTCTCTTACCGTTATTCTTTTCCCGCTCTTTTCAACGGCTGAAACCGTGCGATATGCATTCAGTATAGGGTGCCTATTGGTGGGTTTGCCAGTTTACATCCTTGTTAAGACTGTACAGCGCCGGTACGCAGGAGAGAAATTACACAAGGCAGCTCAGAAGTTGTTTCTAAGCGTCCCATGTGCTGAGTGCGTGAAACTAAAGTGAGATGCGTCACAGAGTGAAAATCATCTCACTTTAGTCCGATGCTTAACGAAAATATTTAGGCAAAAATATTTAGGCAAAATAGACGCTAAGCAATGATTTTAGATGTTTAAACAAAGAGCATAGCATAAATATTTAAGAAATAAAAACATGATCAACTTTCATCAAACGCATTTATTGTTGCGATAGCTAGTATATCAACACTCAGGCGCATCTCCGCCATCACCGTCCCTATCGTCATTCACGTGATGTTCCGCATAAAGTCCAAGTGCCGTTTCATCGTGGCCGCGTGCCTTGTGGTTTGGGTGCAAGTGAAAACGTGCGAGGGTGTGCAGAGGACGGCGGCTCGAACTGCGAGGGTCTGAAGAGGACGGCGGCGCGACTGGGGAAAGGCAGGGAAGAAGCCCGCTGGCTTACGTCTTTCCAAAAGCGGCAGGAGCCGCTCTACTCCAGCGGCTCATGCCGCACCTGAGCCCGGCCGCGAATGCCCTATCTTGAGAGCGATCTCCGATGAGTACAGAGTCTAGGTGCGCCGAGGGCTGATAGCTTCGTGTGAGCTGTGTTCTCGTCGCGTAGTTCACACCGAAGCGAGAGGCAGCACGAAAGTCAGTTCGCTCGCCAGTGCTGCCGCTCTTCCCCAACGCAACGTTTTTAAAGCGAGTGTCCGCGGTCATCGAGGGACACCATGCGCATGACACCATGCTTGTTCATTTAGTCAATGAGCGAGTATTTACGACTCCATGCGGCCGAGAAGACTACTATCCTCACTTCGAATAGCTGTATAATAATTTGCTATCGCAATCGATGCTTCGCCTTTCGGACGAAACTATGGCTGTTAGTGACAAGTGTAAACAAAAATAAGACATGCGCAAGGACACTGAGCCGGGCTTGTTAGTCTACGTGCTTTACGATGAAACAGGGCAGACGGCGGGATGGGTGAAACAGACAGAACAGCGCAATGTCCTCTTTGTTTCATCCACCTGGTTGTATGCGCTGTTTCACCATATTGAAATAGCCACATCAAAGATTATATATATATATATATATATATATATATATATATATATATATATATATATATATATATATATATATATATATATATATATATATATATATAATGCTCTGTTAGGGATGGCCGATCACTATCGGCGGTGATAGGCAACGTGGCGCAATGTTGCTATAGGAGAGCGATCAAAAAGGCGAAGTAACCATTTATTTGTGGCGATGTTTTGTGTGAATCGCCAAAAGAGGGAGATGGAGAAGAGAATTTATTTTTTTCAAAAACCTAGTGAGGTCGGTCTGAGCTTAAAGTATACTTATCTACTACTCTTGTCATAGGGAACGTGAAGATGAAGAAGATATGGGTATGATGGTAAGCGTATTACCAACCACGAATATATGCTTGTGTTTATACAAAGAACTTTTAAAAAGCTTTCATGGCTCACTTTGTGGAGAATTGCAGCAATCTACCTAGACTCGCGCACAACTTTCTACGGCTATGAAGAGAAAGCTACAGAGGCAAAGCACGCGCGAGTGAGAGTGCTTCTGAAAAGAGTCCCGCGCTTTATACCACGTTTGTTTAGGCTGGGGACGACAAAACACAAACACCTTAGTAGCAACAGTCAAATAAAGCAGAACACACCACTGAGTGTAGTGGTTTACTTACGTTACGGCTTTTCCCTTCTTCGTCTGGCGAAACGAGAAACCACCGTAAGTGGAAGCTGCGCCAATTCAACGTCTGTTCCGAGCAACCAAAAGCACTTTCAAACGCTGCCGGACTACTCTGCGTGGTAACACATGTGCAGCAGCCATGCGCCCATCGGTGTCCCTTCATAGCGACAGAAATTTGTCCGCTAGTATAGCACCACATCTTCGCACAACTGTCTCCTGATGGGAGCTCACGAGCAGGCGAATGAGCGTCGTTCACAGTAATATTGTTATATAGCAACAAGTGCATGCTCAACTCACTCAGGCACATAGCTCAAGTCACACAATGGCAAGTCAGCGGTTGGACGTAATTTCCGTAGTGGAGAGTAAGGGCGGCACCTAGTCTTTCCGTAGTCATGTAGGATGGCCATATTAGCCGCCTATCGTTTATATTTCGTGGGTAACCACTTATATCACCGGCTAACAAATGTTAAACTTTATCGCTCAGCGCAAGAAGCGCCTGCAGGTATCGCAAGTTTCTGGGACGTTATCAATTGTTCTATCCCCTGTCTGTTGTTCCCGAGCCTTGTGTAATCAGAGTGCATGCAGGGCACAAATACTGTAGCACTTTCTGGAAGACACGCGGGTGCCAGCCATTACTCTGGAACCTTCGACGAATCAGGTGCAAAAGTCGATGCGCTTGACCCGCTGATCAGATTTTCAACGATCACCGACTTTGCTCGCTGCTATCGTTGTGCATAAATGTTACCTGCTTTGCTGGGTACAAGTGCGCTCCAATAAAGACTTAAATTTGTAAGTCACAATTATTACACTGTGTCGTTGTTCACTGTCACTACCACGTGACAATTATATTCCATAGGAATTGAGCACATACAATTTCACCAACATTATGATACTCCGTAATGCAAAATTTGAGCGCAGCTCTATAGGTGCTTTCATTTCGCAATATATTGGTTGGCGCGGACGATCTCTCTCGTGCGCACGTTCCAAACGGAGCAAAGTATGGCGCGTCTGCCTCGCTAATCGGGAGATCGCGAGAGGCAGCGCGTGGGTGACGCGTCGGCACAATTCACAACAGCCGCCGCAGACAGACTATCACTCAAGCAACGCTTTGTTTCCATACAGACGATGCAAGCTACTTTGGCACCATGTCGTAGCCATCATCGCCACAGACCCCCTCTTGCCCGGCACTACGCTTTTCTTCTCACGCTTTCGTTCCACCGACGACGTGAGTGGCCCTTCGTCGCGGGCAAGTCTTGGCAACAGTGTCAGCGGCGAAAACACCCAAGGGAAGGTCACATCAAGCCTTACTCTTGGCCTCTCGCCATCGCCCCTTACAGCCTGCTCGCAAACGTGAGATCAATGCAAGAACTGTGTTGCGTCGTGGGTCTATTCGTAGGCGTCTTCGGTTTCAGCGAGTAGCAATCTAGCATGAAACTTCCGATCCATTTCCGTGCCCTTTCGCCACATCGGTGTTAATGTCACCGCAAACGAGGGCCGGCGTACTATGTGGCTTTAAGGTCTTCATCGTTTCTGCCAGGAACGTTTCCGCGTCACAACGAGACGTGCTCGGCTCGTCTGATGTACACGCTGACGATCACGAGACCAGTAGGTATCTCGACAGCACAAGCGGCTCCCACATGGCTTCTGCATGCTGTTGCCTATACACGGGATCAGCCTTACGGGCACGATCGCGCTCGCGCTTACGTTCGCGTACGGCAGCCTCTTCTGCCGTGCGCTGGGCCCGCGGCCTGCCCATTGTGACAGCCGGGAATGCATTGCGTGACGCACGCAATGCAATGCAGATGTATACAGTTCATCTAGGTAGCGTGGCGCTCAACCATCTTTCTTTAAGAAAGCGGCTTTGATATTTTTTACCAGATCCTAAGACGAGCCCGTATTCACGCGCGGGTGCTTTCACCGATAAACAGGGAAGCTCAGTTAATCGCGACAAGGGAGGCGCAGGGTGGTGTCATGCCTAGCAGACGCAACTTTTGCTTCCAGTGAACTTTGTGCGCATGCGCTAACTCTAGCTGAGTTCGTCGCTTCGCGCCGTTATAAGGCAATGACTGGCTGGCCAGTTGGCGCTCGCGCGCTGCTGCGAGTATAAACTGTAGTGTTCAACGCAGATATCAGTGGGGTTTCCAGCAGTGCGTTTACGTCGCGCGCGGACGAATCAGAGAGACATACATAGAAAGCCTCGCTTTAAAAGTGGAGAGCAGACGCCCCGTTTTCGGTCGCGCGAAAGGACGTGGGGGACGGCAAGGAGGGATGGGCGGCGCGGTACTCCGGCAGCAACTGCGCATTTCGCGACCGGGCGCGCGGGAAGTGATGATCGCGGCTCAATCTCGCGCTCCATATGTGGAGGCATGCGGGGCACGCAGCGCAGCGCGGGGCGCGGCTTCGACTCCGCCAACATGTGCGTACATACCTCGGCACATCTGCGCACGGTCACGCGCCCGCTATCTTGCAAACCTATATGCAGACTGCTCTTACCTTTGTGCGCGCGGTGTGCTCGCCGCTTTTGCGTTCAGTCGGCAGACGGCACGAAGGTCACTTCGCTTGTGGCTGCTGCCGCATTGCTCACGATATCGTTTTCACAGCAAGTGTGCGAGTGCAGTGTTTCAACCACTGGCACGCCTCGGTACGTGTTTCGTGTTGTTCACGTAAAGAATACGATCGAGCCAAGAGCCAGTCAACACAGAACACCGTTGCTTTATTTGCTCAACTATATATACGTTGTGGGTAGTAGAGGGAACACGTTTCGTGTTCGAACCAACGAACCAACATGTTCGTTGGTTCGATCGTTAGTGGGCATGCGCAGTAATGCCGAGTTGAACATGATGTGCATGTCTTTATCAAACACGATACAGTACGGTTTGGCACGCACCGACAAGCGAATAGACGTGCGCACCGAGACATCGACGCGAAGCCGCAGGCGCCGCGGCCGATGTTCCTTGTCGCGGAGATAGGCGTGCCATATAAATAGCAATGAAGATTTCCTTCTTAAGTCAATCCAACTTCGTTTGAGAATTTGCGTTGTCTTGCTTAAATATTTTGACGGTCTCAAGCATAGAATCATGTCACGCAGAGGAGCAATGAAGCAACTCAATACAAACAAAAGTAATCCTGCTCTCCACGCCACTGCGCATGCGTTCGTTGCAAGTCATCGCCATGTGACATTCCGGAACTTTTCCTTCGAAGCGCGATATGGCGCAACGAAAATAAACAGCGGCCTCGGAACGCTGGAATCACGGCTTAAGTGTCGTGGGCACTGTAGTTGCAGGTATAATCGGCGATATGTCTGAAAGCCATACCAACGCAAGAGATGCAACTTGCTGCAAGACAGATATATCTAGCCCCGATGTGTTAAAGATGCCGGTTGGAAGTTCATTCCGGCCGTTGCATTCGAAGGAGTTTTTCTACATGTCTACATGGATGAATGGATGGATGCGAAACTTTAATAAGGTCCTGAGGTACGCGACTCAGCGCTCTGCGGGCCGCTCCCACGTTGGGACATGTCTACATGTAAAAAAAAAAATTTATACATGTCTACTGCGTGGTGCTCTTTTTAGCATTCACATAAAAAACTGAATGCAACTGACACCAATAGCTGCGCTGAACTGTAAGATAGTTTTTACGTGCAGGTTAAAAAAAATGAAGGTTTTATTTTTCGGAAATACTTGTGTGTCGGAGCAATGCTTGCGTTTCTACTAATACACACTTTGCTCATTCAACATGGCGTTGACGAGTTAACAAATTGATCAAATTTGCTAATTGTAAGCAACATCTGACCTGAAAAAGAATGTTCAGCTGCGGCAGAAAAAACTGCATTTTGGTTCTTTTTCTTTCAGGAAAAAGGACGTTATAAGAAAGGTTACATAAGCAAAGAGTGATTAACATTCAGAACAAGTGATTTCACCTATTGTGCAGTGGTAAATGTTCGTTGTAACATATGCTGATTGATTGACAGCTGAAGGGCTGAAGCCAGCAAAAGCTGGTCATAAAAGCAGTCCGTTCTCCCTTTTTGAGGGTTAAAGCATATTGTATAAACACAGTCTCATTCAGAACAAATGGAGGCAAGGTTAACTTATGTAGAGAGTTTCACGTGGTCGGTGTGACTCTTTGCTCTATGGAAAAATTTCCTACAAACCGAGACACAGCAAAAAAGAAACCAATTGTGACCACGATGCAAAAAAGTGCAATGATCTGCATAATGGTGGAGGAAGGTATTACAAACACACTGAACATATACACTTTTGGAGATGTGCCTAATTTTGTTTTCAAGTATGTCCGCTGAAAATCAAGAGGCTAACTAAAAGTTTTGTATTTATCTCACTTGCAACACCCCTGCAGTTGGTCCTCTCAGCCCTCAGTAGCTTTAAGATCCATTCAAATCGCACTGCTCGAAAGCTCCTTGACAGCTTAGTTTCGGGTTCTGTTTCGACGGTCGGGACAGATAGCACGCCTCTCGTGAGAGCACCGCACAACAATCAGTATTACTAGTAAGTAAATGCGGCTGCATTTATTGGTGCCACATATTATCTCCTGTAGGGAACGCACGGTACACACTGAAAAAGTTTCTGAACAAAGCGGAAGAAAGCCGTTGCTGCAGTTGTTTGACTCAATGCGCAGAAAAGGAAGTACGCTGGGAAACCGAGCAGCATGGTTCCAAATGTCACGAAATACTCCGTGATATGACTTCTTCCCAGGAATGGGGTGATCACGAGGGTCAACAAGATGGCAAGGTTTATACATATGACGAGCGTTGGAACTCTGATGCCTCTTGATGTGTCCTTGAGGGTCCTGCGTAGCTTGAGCATGGCTAAAATAGACATGACATTCATCACAGAAACAACTGCCATAAAGCCTTTGGCAAGGAATCCCACCGAGCCCGTCAAGGTGAATGCCACCGCAATACACGTCCTGCAGAATATGGAAACCACTGGAAGTGAAGTCTTCGTTGATATCAGCGAGAAAACTTCGGGCATATGCTTGTTTCGTGCGGATGCCATGAAGAGACGAACGTTGGTCAAGCAGGCGCAACTCATCGTCCCAAACGTACAGACGCAAACGATGACTGGCACCAGGAATTGTCCCGCAGTTCCCCACGTGAGTCGTGTAAACGTGGCGGCTGTCGCTACAGTGGCGTTCAAACTCCCCGGATCCAGGACCACGAAGTAGGCCATATTGGTGAACACGTGCAGACCAGTAACGAGGAAAAGCCCACCCAAAAGAGCCCTTGGGATTGTTCGGCAGGGGTCCGACATCTCCTCGGCCATGCAGCAGATCGGCGTACTGCACAAGTTTGTAAAAATAGAACATGCAGTTCCTTAGCAACGCATGCAGATCATAGTACGGAAAGAGCGTACACACAGCAGAGCAGGAGCGAGGATGGAGTTTTCCCTTTGTCCCACTCTTTTTGTGTTTACGACTTATTACAATGTAATCATTACAAATCTTTAAATGCTTGCAAGGTTTTTTACCTTAAAAACTCAAAATAAGATCCTTCATGTCATATGGCGAGCAATTTGCATCTTTCTTTTTTTGGCAGTAGCGTGTCCAGTAATGTTCATATCAGACTTTAAGAATAATTTTTGCCATGCTAGTTGCTGCATGATTTCTAGAAGCAGGAAACTGCCTAAAGCACGAAGCCCCTCAGAGAGAAAGAACGTCCTGTAACGTTATTTATAGTTCGGCAGCTTTGCCGTAATTTCTTGTTTGAGTCAATGTTCTGATAACCAATAATATCAGGTTCATTTCACAGTAGTGCTGCATGCGCTAACTGCGGTTGGCCTTCATACTTTCCTGGCAGCTAGATAAAGATAACCCTGTATATTTCGGCAGTTTCTGCAAGCATCTTGATATTCGAATCTCTAAGTATGCGCTGATAATTGCGAACAACATAGAGTTGCATGGTTTTACTGATGATGGCCCCAAACTGCTCGGAAATTAGTTTTTGTAATCCCCTGGTTCGTAAAGCCTTGACGCCGGCTATACAACAAGATACTGTACAGTTTCTGTGCGTTTCGGTAAATATGTCAGTTTTGCGATGTGCGTGCCACCTGATGATCTCGACTTATATAATCAAGAAGCCAGTAAAAGCCGTGCAGAGCGAGCAGCCATTGCGACGGTGGTTTTTTTCTTAATAATAATATTTGGGGTTTTACGTGCCAAAACCACTTTCTGATTATGAGGCACAGGTTTTTTTTTTTTTTTTTTTTTTACACTGAAAAAGTTTCTGAACAAAGCGGAAGAAAGCCGTTGCTGCAGTTGTTTGACTCAATGCGCAACGATTCATGTTGCATTCATTCTTCATGTTGTACTATGGTATATATGGAGTAACCATGCACAATAAAATTCATTTGTTAGTAGCGCTGTGTGCTCGTTCCCTTCTGTTGTCCTACATGCTGTTTTGCGCTCTGCCTTAAGTAATGCAGTACCAACTATCCCACCAGTCTGTTCTCTTGAATAGCATATGAAGCCGCCACACTGATGCGCGAAACAGAACGAAAATGCTGAAAAGCGGGAGTGGCCAGGGCCGAAATTAGGTAGAGGGGACTTTAGAATGGTTCTCTATAACTGATGATTGTGTTCTAAACATTTGTAAAAATCTGGAGCACTTCCTGAGAGAAAGAATTCGAGAAGAGGGAAAGGCAGGGAGGTCCGACAGGTGAGCGTTCACTTTTTTATCCTAAACGCTGGGTAATGGAAAGGGGTAAGGTAAACAGAAAAATACCAAGGGAGTGATCACTAAGTGTACGTGGGAGGATGCAGAGAAGCACTATAAACGAGCTCTCAAGCCGGTGTGCTCCAAGTACTGTACTAATGCACGAATTGTTTTTTTGTTCCAGTGACAGATGTCACCACGGCCCGAGTATCTTTGACTCGGAGAACGGTCTCAAGCCCAGCCGGTTCAAAGTTGTCCAGATAGAGAGGTGTTTTACGTCGTAGAGCCAACAGGTACACAATAGGTTCTGGATGGTTTCCTCGCACCCAAATGCGTCGCACGTTGGGCTACCGGCCATTCCCGCAAGAGTAAGCTTTCCTAAACGCCACTCCCATTCACGAGCAGTACAGCTAGATTGCTTCGCCGTGGGGCAGGCTAGATAGCGATTATAGCAGCAGCAAGGGGTCCAGATTATCCAGTCAGAAATGGAAGGCACTTGAACTCCACAAAGTTTGTGCCTTCTTGCGTGTAAGCTCACGAAATTCCCTGGCAGCGTCCGCCTTCACCAAATGTATTGGACGCGTCTGGGTGTCTTCGTGGGCAGACCGGGCAGCGCGGTCAGCAATATCGTCGCCGGCTACACCACAGTGAGCAGGAATCTACTGAAAGATTACGTTGTGCCCTCTTTCCACAGCATGGTGACGTATTGCCCAATGCCGAATATTATCTGCTCCTATGTTCTGTGATCTAGGGCGGATTGATGCAGTGAAGAGCTGCCTTAGAGTTACAAAATATGACCCATTTCTGTGCTGGTTCATTGATTATGTATTTTATGTGCACGGAGGCCTCTATGTTCTGCCCCCGCTTGGCTGGAATGGCGAAATCGGCAACTGTGCTGGTAGGTGAAATAGAATCAATGGTATATATGTACCTACGTACGTGGTCATGATATGTCTTTTGCAATAGTAACACGTCAGTTGCTTCAGAACCGGGGTGGATGAGTCGCCCTCTTTGTAATTCTGTGAATAACAAGGTTCACTTGAGGCTGTCGAAAGAACCCCTGCAGAAATAAGGCTGATCATACTGAACTCCACTTATCTTTATGTGTGTCGGAATATTGCCAATTCCGTGTGTCTTCATGTCCATAATCCGTTGGACGCTCGAGGTGAAGTGTCATGACACTGAAGTCAAGTCCAAGCAGCTATTATAGGTGGCACCCCTGAAGATACGTATGTCTGCCTTTATTCCCATTGCACATATCATGTTCGGCAGCAAAAGCCGAAAGACTCCGGCCTATGGAGCCAAACTTGGTGCCTCCGCACAGTTATTGATGTGCGTGGAAGACGCCTGTGATAATCCAGGTCCACTGGTCATTAGCAGTACTTTCTTCAGCCTTTTCCCGTCAAAGTGATCCGCTGGGAACATGCAGGCTCCAATAAGTTTGAATGGCACAGCCTTCTTTTTGACTTGCAGACAGATATATTGATTGTAATTGTGAGGCTCTACCATGTGGACGACATATGTAATGTTTATGCGGATGTAAAGGATAACTTTGCTGCACACACCACATGTGAACGAGACGAAAGATTAGTTAAGACAGTTTAAGTTAAGTCGAAGTATTGGGTTCGCAAATGACCAGTATGGGGAAACAATATGCGCAAACAAATTGGCGAAAGTCTGACATACGTGTCCTGAGACTTCTGGCCATTCCGTTATTCGTTCGACACACAATTAACTTCAGTGCAGCAGGAGACTATTGGCCGAGCCATGTTGCTTGTATATTGCTAGCAAGCACTGGATTTAGGGCATCCAGTACAGAGCAATTCGATTTGCTGGTGTTTGCAGCTTGTTCAGTATCATTCGCATCGTCTTAATTAGCGATTATAGCATTACAGCCATTTGCCTGTCCTGGTCGAATAAATCACCGGCAGTAGACGCCGGGGGTTGTCCATGAAATGTTTTCTTTATTCTGTTGGTGATTGCTGTCGTTTTCGTAGAGCCGGCTAAGCTTCGGCAGATGTGGTCTTCATGCTGGCCTTGTCCTTCATAGTCTCTATCGCAGTGCGTGGCCTAGGCGGCAGAGAAGGAGTTGATGATTGCCGGTGATTTATGTATCACGAAAATTATCAGGGGGATCACTTGGCCTTCTTTAACGTGCACCTAAATCTAAGTACACGAGAGTTTCTTTGTTTCCTTTCTTTTATCTGTTGCATTCAGCGGCACAACGCCACATACACTAAGCTGCCGCGGTGATTCGTAATAATTCGGGCAGTGCGCAAAGCCGAACCTCTAGTGAGAGGTCTCATTATAGAGCTTTGCTGTCTTTCATGTATGGCTTGGTCAGATTGGTGTACATCTACGAATTTGCGAAAATAAAGGTACTTTTTTTTATTAGGCAGAAAATTTTATGCGCGTTACCGTTACCTTCCGGCACCGTTGAACATCGCCACCGCGAAGGCTTCCACGACTCCCCTCGGTGTCGTTCGTCCGCTGAATGAGAACTTCTCTAGCAGACGCGGCACTGGACAGAAATCTCGATCAGCAAAGACTTGCACTAGCCTATAGCCAGCGCCAGTATTCTTTCAACAGTTTAATCTATACATCAAAGAATTACTGTAATTGTCACATTCAAAATAGTAAAACAGGATATTCAGTTCAGAACGCACAAAACCTTCACTACCTTCTAGGACGACACGTGACAACAAATATACAGTTCCTTGACAATAACGCTCCTGACCAAGGGTTAATACCGCTTCTGAGTGTTCTTGTGTGAGCGGACGTGCCAGAAGTGTTCTTTTTTTAAATAATATAAACAGCCTCAAGCATCTTCCAACTCGCTGAGATGCTCAAGAGGACCTACATTTTATTTCGTGGGGAGGGCCAAGGGACTTGCTTTTTCTATAAAGCGTATCTCTTAAAAGACAAAATTATGCCAGCTGACACTACTATCAGCATTTTTGCTATTTTAACTTGCATTTATGGAATTTAGGTTTGGGAATTCTCTTGACAAAACGTTAAAAGAACACTAGAGGAACATAGGATGACTTGCGACACATAAATTCTCCTATCCATATAGCCTATTTCGTTAATTTAGCCGTAAGAGCTTCATTTCCAGAGGGGAAAAATTAAGGTACAACTTGCGCTTTCTTAAATTCTGCTCCACAACCCTAGAGCCAACAACTGCCTTACAGTTTCGTGTCCTTTGTACGTGTCTGGACGCTTGTGGTGCCCTAAACGTTCGTGAAACTTGATAAGTTCTAACTCTGGCTCTCTTAAAATACTATACAATCTGTCTCTCCTAACAAACATTTAGCTAATCCCGAACCATCTAGCCCGGGCTTTGACGTCCCGGACTTTGACGTCACAGAGTGCTAGAGCAAGAACTTTTAGGGGGCGTCACCATCCGTCTTTCGCTTCTGCGTCTTTTTCTGGCTTACGGAGCCTCCGCAGACGATAAAAGCGGCCTTTTCGGTACTATAATACTTTGTTTTCTGATACATCTCAAAACATTTTCCCCGTTATTGTCGCTTCACGTCTTCTTCGTATAAGCGTTTGAATATAGGTCCCTTGAAGTAATAACCACACATTGGTATAGCAGTTGCGTGCTTACCTTGAAAGGCCCACACGATGCCCGTTCCAATGATGGCAATCAATACTCCAAGCTTCAAAATAAATATATAGTTCTGCAATTTCATCGACATCCGCAGCGAAAAAACGTTGACTACAGCTGCCAGTTCTGCAAAAAAGAATATTTGCTGACTTTGAATTCATGGCTCCTGGCCCAAGCCACAAGTACCATTCGGGAAGTTTAATGATTAGCTTTTGTTACATTAGTGGGACAGCTCGGTGTAAACTCTCCTAGACATACCCTACTCACTTTAATAAAACATCCGGGGATCGGTGTCAGTAAGGGTAGCACATTGCCTTCCGAAAATTCATGCCCCTCATAAATCTCATCTGTTGTGTCGGGCATATTGGGCAGTAATGTTACGAGAATGTTGCGTAACCTGGCATCACTATTGTAGATACCGCTTGTTCTGTCCGTTTTGCTTTCATTGTAAACAGAAAAATGTATTTGGCGTTGTTAGCAGGTCACAGTCTATTGTGCTCATCAAAAGAGCCACAAGATCACAATTACGTGTGTTCGAAATCACATAATTTTTCAAGCCGGAATGCACAAGTTACCGCCCCTTACGCCGGCTCTCAAGACGTCCAGAGGCGGAAGGTGATTCAGCCTCTCATTGACGTCGATGAAAAACAATGTCTTCATGCATGAATTGAGAGTGAACACGCGCTCTACGAACCATATAATTTATTGTGAAAGGCCCGCAGCATCTGCGTTCTTTGGCAAAACGCGTAGTGTCTCAACGGAAACGTCTGGAAACGTGAGCTTTCACGAAGGAAAAAATGCGAGAACGCTCCCCATACCATCGCTACCACTGATGCCGAAACTACCTTTACGACACACTGGCACCGCATTGTAGTACCACGGTACCAGATCTATCTTCGGTCACGGCGCACTTTATTTAGACTGTGTCATCTCGTGGACTGGCGCAAGAAAGCGGCTAGAAAACTATCCGATACGGAAAAGTGGGCGAGAGGGGAGGGGTAACTTACACAGAAAGACATTCTGTATTAAAACGCGTCTCAGTGAAAAACTGTCGCTAGTAATGATTTTATCTCAGTTATTTTTAACGTTTAGTATAATTTCCTTACTGGGCCCCTTTCGGGAGCAGAGGTTGTTGCATAAAGGAAAGATTCATTGCTTGATAAAGCTGCGAAATCTTGAAGGAAACGAATGCCTAAGTTTTTCGAACTCCATGCACCTCCGTGCACCAGTCATCACATCATCGATATTGTTCAACCAAGTTTGTCGCCAAAACCTTTTACGTAAGTAGTCTATAAATTAGAAGTATATTACTTTTATTGGTTTATATTCATTTAATCATCCCGTCATAGCCTAGGTTTTCAACTAGATCACACACGTTGCTAAAGGTTGTGGGTTTCGCTCCCACTGGCGCTAAGCCCACTTTCCTGTGCCTTTGTTTTTTCTTTTACCTCTTCGCCAATTTCAAAGTTAGGGTATCAATTCCAGCAAGCAATGTTTCTTCGACATAATTAGACCTGGCTGGCATTCGTGGCTGCCTAATGATGGACATGCGTGCAATATAGACCTGCCACGGTGGCTAAGCGGCTATCCTGTTGCGCTGCTCAGCACGACGTCGCGGGATCGAATCCCGGCCGTGGCGGCCGCATTTCGATGGGGGCGAAATGCAAATACGCCCCCTGGGGTTCATAATCTTGAGTCCCCCACTACGGCGTGCCTCATAATCAAATCGTGGTTTTTGGCGCGTAAAATCGCAGAATTTATTCAGACACGTATCCCAAATGGTTCAAGAATGTTTGAACAACGAATGCGACAAATTCAGCAATGTGCGCTTTATGTATAAAATTACCAGCGGAAGCAGCGATATTCAAGTATTCTTCGTGGTTACTAATGATGTCATTTGCAGGAATGTTAACTACAGATACTGGACGAGATCACATTTGTGTCTCATGACTTGTTAGGCTCGCATGACATTGATGTTTACTTATTCATAAGCCGGAAAGCCATAACGTGCATCTGTTTTGGACACCTAATGCGAACGATAGCAGACATCAGACAACTCTTGCGCAGAGAGCTGCTCAATAGGCGTAAAATAGCAGCTTGGGCTGGTTGGTTTTCCATCGTGGTGTTAACAGCGCGAAACGTAGACGCGACACGGGGCTAGAAGACGACACCACAGCGCTTGTGGTGTCGTCTTCTCGCCCCGTGTCCCCTCTACGTTTTGCACATTTAACACCAGGATCAATCGGCATCTTGCGACTTACTCACCGATTGCCGCAATAGTAACCAAAGCGGTCACCAAATGCGGTGGAGTGCAGGTTCCATAGACGAGCCCGAGCAAGTAACTTGTGAAGGTCAATGCGTGCAGCGCCGCCCCCATGGGGTCAGCCACGACGAAGCACCAGCAGTAGAGGAAACAAATCACGTCTCCTGTTTTTCCTAGGGACTCGACGGCAACCTTCAGGTACTCGTAGGGGCCACCAGCCGATGGCAGCATCGTGCCCATTTCGGCGATGCAAAGTCCGTCTGGAAGTTCAAAGCGTACGAACAACCAGATGCGGAAGCTTGTGCACCTCGTACGCGTTCGCGCTCGTGTTTTGCAGGAGAGAGAACACCTCACAGGCACGGTAATAAATTATCAAAATAGAAATCAACACAGGGGGCAGTTAAGAAGATGACGACACAAAGCTGAATAGATGGCTTCCGATAAACGGCGTTCACATGTCTACGGCACCGGCGCCGCTTCCGGTGGGTGCAGTCCGCAAAAGCATAGCCTAGCATAGCAAAGCAAAGCATTACATAGCATAGCATATTAGTATCTATTATTTGAAGGATTCCGCATCTGGGGCATAGATTTGGACACAAAGCTATATATAGGTGACCCTAAGAGCAAGAACGTGGCAAAGAAAAATTGGAAGACGCTTAAGCTTCGCCTTCAAGAGTGGAACGCGATAGCGTTCCCGTCGACCCGCCAATGGGTGTAAGAGAATGGGCTACAGGGCAGCCATCACTTACGAGGCGCCCCGCATCAGACGCGGTGAGCGTCGAGCCATATGGTCGAGCAACGCGGCGTTCGGCGCAGCAACGAAACGTGCGCCTGAGCAAGCGGAGCGAACCAAAGAACTCGGTATCCCGGAGGGGGAAATGATGCACGCCAGCCAAACGCCGTGATCGGCACGGGCAGAGAGATAGAGAGATAGTGATCTAAAGAAAGGAAGGACGCTTGATTCTGCGGAGGGAGCGAGGCGAAGCGTTGTCAGGGGAGAGAGTCCGAACCGCGACAGCTCCAATGCGCGCGTGGCGCGCCATCTGTCGGGGCAGCGCCGTACATGGAGAGGAGGGGCTCTTCTGTGTTTGCCGCAAGATGGCTCTCCGTGTGCGGAAAGCGCAGAAGAAATGCAGCGAAACGCACTTCGCTACTCGTGTAATTGCGACTTCTGTAAGTTACATGTTCATAATTACCTATATACACCACAGTATAACTTTCCACGGCTCGTTTCGAAGGCAACACCGCATTCACTAGAGGCGCGTTTGTACCTTTTGGAAGCATCGAAATCGTGGCTGAGTGGTAGCGTCTCCGTCTCACACTCCGGAGACCCTGGTTCGATTCCCACCCAGACCATCTTAGAAGTTGCTTTTTATTTATGGAGTGCCTGCCATGATTTATCGCTCACGGTCAACGCCGCAAAACGCTGACGCCGACGCCGACACCCGACGCCGACACCGACGCCGACGACACCGGCTTTTCTGCGACACGAGCTCCTTAACGCTATCGCGTTAAAATAACATTATATTTACAATAACAGAATAGACGTTGAAGCTACTGCTAGAATGAGCGTCACCGCGAATAAAAGCTCGCTTCAAATATGTACATTAATAGAATTATTCACACTAATTCTTCTAGTTGTAGTTCTTCATATACAGCTTTCGAATAGTGTTTACTGTATTAAGCTTCAATTTTTCGGAATCATCAAAAATATTGTTTTCACCATCAGCCTGTTTATGGTCACTGCAGAAGGACAACTTCTTCCATCAAATTTTAATCCGAACATAGTTCAGCACAATGCATTGGCGGGCTAGTTGGTTCGAATCCATAATTACTTTGTTTAGCGCAAAAGTGATCCAAGAAAAACGACCAGGACAAGGCGCCACTCTCTACTGACATCTTTTCATTGAGTCCCACCTTTATAGACAGCAGAAACTAGAGGAACATGCGCAGTGAGCAACATGTGCAGGAACCACCAACATCCGATCACAAGAGCGCACTCATGCTACAGAATCTAAGAAACCATATTCAGCACTGTACAAAGTTAAAGAAGGCACACTAATGCCCTGCGACCCCAATGACTGTATGAAGAATGCTTCCGATAACTCTCGGGTGGTGGTATCATGGCTATTTTTCAAAACTGTAGTATCCCGAAACATGCTTTGCACTTGCATATTTTACAATGTTAAGCGAAATGGGAACCTGTGCCTCTTGGTACGGATCGCTCATGTTCTCTAAGGCGGTCGTTAGCGCAGCGGTCTGACTGCCCTACATACACTTTTATCATAAGAAGCCAACAAACGCTGACACCAAGGACAACATAGGGGAAATTACTTGTGCTTAATAAATGAAATAAAGTAACGATACAGTAATGGAAATTAAAGTGGATGAAAAAACAACTTGCCGTAGGTGGGAACCGAACCCACAACCTTCGCATTTCGCGTGCGATGCTCTACCAATTGAGCTACCGCGGCGTCGTTTTCCCATCCACTTTCTTGGGTATTTATGTGCTCTAGTAGAACTCTGGGGGTGTTAGCCAGCGCCACCACTCACAGACCTTGGCGGCGGACGTGGAACGTCTGTTTTGCAGCAGGCGTCACGAGAACGTGATCTTTTAAGGTGAAGGCAACTGGTCAATAAACCCACATATGCTACCTGAAGGCATCAGTGTTGCCGGATTCGAGACCCTCGTTATGTAGTGAACGAGAAGAAAGGGGGTTAACCGAGGGGCCCGATTTTTATTAGTCTTATCATAAGAAGCCAACAAACACTGACACCAAGGACAACGTAGGGGAAATTACTTGTGCTTAATAAATGAAATAAAGGAACGATACAGTAACGGAAATTAAAGTGGATGAAAAAACAACTTGCCGCAGGTGGGAACCGAACCCACAACCTTCGCATTTCGCGTGTGATGCTCTACCAATTGAGCTACCGCGCGTCATTTTCCCATCCACTTTCTTGGGTATTTATGTGTCCTAGTAGAACCCTGGGAGTGTTAGCCAGCGCCACCACTCACACACCTTGGCGGCGGACGTGGAACGTCTGTTTTCATCCAGTTTAATTTCCATTACTGTATCGTTCCTTTATTTCATTTATTAAGCACAAGTAATTTCCCCTATGTTGTCCTTGGTGTCAGTGTTTGTTGGCTTCTTATGATAAGACTAATAAAAATCGGGCCCCTCGGTTAACCCCCTTTCTTCTCATTCACTACATACACTTTGCCACATGACAACGGAACCTTATATACCGCACCGACGCAGCAATCTACGAACTTCGTGGTTCTTTTCACAATCTGTTTTTTTTATTTGTTTTTGAAGTACGTCGGCACATCATCGACAGTTTCTGAGGAGCAGAAAACACAACCGGAATTTGGACTCTAGTGGCGATATTCTTTAGATTGTGAGCCAGTCTATATGGCGATACGGCACAACTTCAGGCCTCTTCTTTTGTGTAACACAGTTGCTTTTGTGCCGCTGCCCTTTCAGTTTCTGAAGCAATACCTCTGAGACTGACGTCACCATCACAGTTGGATAACCCGCAGCCTGCAGCCTATTTACCTGTACAATTAAACTCTGGTTCGCAGAGTGATGACAAAATTTAATTCATTAACGAATATTCTAGACAAATCAAAGCAACGGCGCGTTTCACAATCTTTGAGTGCGCAAACGCATCAGGTAAAATTTCCTTACGTGCACGTGGCGAGTACATCCAGCAGGCGTGACCTGTTTCTAAGGATAGCTGCTAATTTGAAAAGTGGAGTTCACCGTCCCTAGATAGCTCATGTGTTATATTAAACCTTTGCCATTGCCACTGAACACAGTTAAAATGTCAGCAACCGTAACGGAGCATTCTTTGTTAGTCTATTTTATCACAACAAGAAAATCGTCATAAAATATGAACCGAGTATTGTTTCAAGCACTCTTATGAGCACGGTCGACAAACGATAAAAAATATTCCAAAGAGCTGGCGCCAGACATGAACCAGTACACACACCATTTTTCTGAATAAAAAGCATATTTTCAAACCAGGTCATGGTTCGGTCTTGCACATGGTGCTCACTACGCATGTTCCTCTAGTTTCTGCTGTCAATAAATGAGTGACGCAATAAAATGATGTCAGCTGAGATTAGCGCCTTGTCCTGTCGTCTTTCATGTGTCCGTTGTGTTGTGCTAAACAAAGTATTTATTAATCCAAACACTTTAATATGTGCGCCAAATGAACCGCAGTATAATGTATGCCACAAATGCACATAATAAAACGGAAGTACCTCGAAACGACACAGCTTCCACAGTATCAATAAGTGTACTTACGAATGAGAGAGCCCACCCCTGCAGCTACCCAAATGAGAAGGTCGACGCCGACAGATCCTGCCTCTCGATACACAATGCTCGGTGTGATGAAGATTCCAGCTCCTGCAGTTTTTTTTTATTATTGGAGAAAGCAGTATTCTCTAGCATGTTGTAACCTACGGATAATTTTTATTTACACGCAGCGTTAGTTACGTACAAACATTTAGATAAAACTAATTTCAAATATCTTGTCATATTACTACCAGGTTAACGCGCCTCTAAGCCACTAGACAGGGAAATGTGCCCAAGAAGTGTGTGTGCATGGTGCTAACGTTCCCTTGATTAGGTTTCTTTAACTGTCATTACAAAAATTCACGCCGCAGGACGCACTCAGTAAATCCGGCAGGCACTTAGAGATTCTACATTGCCAGCAACAAGAATGGCAATTGAAGGTACCGTCACCATCGCGTGTCTCCCGGTCAAAAGGAGATTGGCACGCTAGAAAGCTCTGTGGCTATCGCTTGTCACGCTGCCAGTTTGCAGAACTAGCTTAGCTGTCATCGCTGCCACTGTGTTTCAGGCTGCCACTTGACGAACCCAATAAAACTCGTCACGTTTGGTGTAGATGGGTGGTACGCCTTGAAACCTGGAACTTCCAAGCAGGACTCTGTCATCCGTTCCTGTCATGGCGGAAGACCTGTCACAACGTCCAACAGCCACCATGCCTGCCGTGGCCTCCTCGAGCGTATTACGTAAGGACAGCTCTGCCACCTTCAATGATATCGGAGACCATGACGTGCAGGATTGGCTCGACCAGTATGAAAGCGTGAGCAATCACAAATGGGACAATGCGAAGGAACTGAACAAAACCTTATAGTATCTCAGCGACGTTGCGAACTTGTGGTGCCGCAACCACGAGCCCGACCTATCGATTTGGTGGCGTCCAAGACTAACTTTTCGAAGGTGTTTGGTCGGCCTGCACTCTGCAGGCTTCGCGCCCAGCAATGTTCGCGAGAACGAGCGCAGCAGAGGCGCGATGCATTCATTCTTTACATCGAGGATTTCGTAGATCTCTGCGAGCGTGTCGATGGGCCAATGGCGGAAAGCGACAAGATCAGGCATATTTTAAAGGGGATTGATGATGATGATTTTCAGATGCTGTTGGCAAAGAACTCCAGCACTGTGTCCGAAGTAGGGCACCGTCACACAGAGATATGATGAGTTGTGCACGCTGTTGCTCGCCCCGCGCAATTCATTGGTAGTCTTTCTCTGGCTTGACGGTTGCCGACGAGAAGTCTTTGCTGATGGCGCAGATTAAATAGTTTGTTAGCAATGAGTTGGCCCACCAACTTTCCCTGGTGCCTCTGACACAAAAGACGCTGGGCTCGTTGTTGACGCCCCTGCTGCAGCATGTCATTCCGGATGAAGTGACTGAATTCATTCCCCCCTGCCTTTCAATACTCTTGTTGCGGAGCCAATCAGCTATGCATAGTAGGTCGCCGAGACACCCGAAATGCTGATCCGTGGCCCCTTTCATACACCGACGTAAACATCACCGTCTCCAGCCCGCTTAGTGCCACAGCATCCCATCGTGCAAAATCCATGGCGCACACCAGACGACCAGATGATTTGTTACTCCTACGGAATTGTTCGCCACGGAGCGCATTTCTGCCGGTTGCCACCTACTGCTCGTTTCTGGCAACCGACTTTCAAGTACCTGCCAAGAGATTTTCAAAGCTGTTCTTCACCGGATCCGCTTTTCAATTACATGTGTCCGCCGAACAAATCCGCTTTCACCAGTCGTCGATCGCCTTCCGCTCGCCGCCACTCCATTTCGCTCATGATGCGTCAGTCTGCCACTCATCCCCAGGAAAACTAGTCACCGCAGGTCGGCATGCGAGAACTGCGTGCCCTGCGAAATTTTCAAGGCCAGCGATTTTTCCTGGTAGAATGACTGGTGGGTTCATCGAAGGAGTACATACATTAGCGCTTGCAGACACAGCAGCCGCCATTACGGTAAAACATGCCCGCCTCTGCCACAGACTTCGGAAACTGAAGGCGCCGCTTTCAGGTCTCTTACTATACACCGCTAATACGCAGCACATTCAGCCATTAGAAGGCTGTACAGCCCGAATCGTCATTAAAGAATAACCATGCTGCCAAGCCACAAGCCACAACCGGATCCTCTCCGTTTTACAATGAAGCTGTATACCTTAAAGCCGAGACCACACGTACGCTTGCGGACGCGCGCTAGCTCGCGTTCGCGCGCCTAGCGCCTGCCGCGCCTCGCGAGTAATGGTGGTTTGCATCCACACAGACGCGCGACAGCGCGCGCTCACTGGGCTCACTCACGGACGCCTCGGAAGGCGCCGCTTCGTACTTTGTTATCGATAGTGTTTCAAAATGCTTCGATATCTATAAACTTAATTGCCATATTTTTATAGCTGCTAGATCAGCGCATAAAGGAAAGAAGAACCACTTTCTTGCATGATATAAATCTGCTTCACGGAGAGTTGAACGTTCCGCGCCGTAGGTGCGTAGCCAGGCGCGCAGACGCGAGGCAACCCAAGCGCGCGATAACAGGGAGGAGCTGTTCCCCGCGCTCACGCCGCGTTTCGACGCGTACGAGCCATGTCGCACCATCTGCGCATGCGTGGGCGCGTGAACGCGAGCTTGCGCGCGTCCGCAAGCGTACGTGTGGTCCGGGCTTTACCGTCCAAGGAAATTTTCGTATCGTTGTAAGCAAAAAACTCCCCATACGTGGGCAGATCCCGGAGATTGCGCGATGCCAGGCCGACCCGCGGTGGAGGTGAAGCAAGCGTTAAGCACTCCCCATACGTGGGCCGATACCGAAGATAGTGCGATGCCAGATTGACCCGCGGCGGAGGTGAAGCAGACGTTAAGCATTCCCCATACGTGGGCCCATACCGAAGATAGTGCAATGCCGGGCCGACCAGCGGTGGAGGTGCAGTTCGCCATTAAGGGGCCCACATACACTGGTTCGCTGGTCATGCTTCCTCACAGAGTGGAAGGGCACGGAGATTTTAGAGCGCAGCTCTTTGGCGTCCGTTCCTGGGTTTCGCGTCGTCGTCGGCGTCGTCGTCGTCGGCGTCAGCCTCGTAACCAGCTCGCCTCCGCCGCCGCGCTCCGCCGCCGCGCATGCGCCGCTGCTCCGCCGCCGCGCATGCGCGCTGTCGGCTCTCCGGGCGAGGGAGGATGATGGAAGGGTGGAGGAGAGACTGTGGAGGAGGGCTGGCTACACAAATGGCTCTTTGGCGTCCGTTCCTGGGTTTCGCGTTGTCGTCGGCCTCATAACCAGCTCCGCCCCCCTTTCATCCCCCCAGCGCTAGCAGCGACCGACTGATACCGCTTTCGTGAGTCCGCTACCGCACTCACGAAAGACGTCGTGCACTTCCTGCAACTCGCATTAACCGTCCATCGATCCACACCGATGTTAGTAGTGGGGGACTTTAATGTTGACATAAAGACAAACAGCAATTTCCTAACACTTATGCGGGAGAACATCCCGTTCCTCTCGCTCGTAACGCGTCCCACGGCTGTGACAACCTCGCGAGGCACTTGTATAGATCTCGTCTTTGAGAATCAAGCATTGGTGTACCAAGTCGAACATATATCAGTCTATTTCTCCGACCACAAAGCTTCCTTCATGACTGTCAAGAACTGTTAATGGAGTCTTTGTTAAAGGAATACGTGTGAAAAATAAAAAAAAAATTCTGTGATAGCGCATACATGTGTTGCTCGATTTCTTTGCCTCAATCTATCGAAAAGGTGAAACAGCTTATTTGCTGCGCTCAAATTTCGCATTAGGAAGTAACGTAATCGTCGGTAATTTTTTTTCCTTCCGTACGAACGGGAACTTTCCTGTATTATCGACACAATTTTCCATTTTATTCAGATGCTTCAGGGTGCACTCCTGTTTCCACCGCCGCTAAGCATGACGAGGAATGTCGGCAGCTCGGCCGGCCGCTTACTATCGCAGACCAATCTCGCCAAAAGCTCACAGAATCAATTGCATGGCTCTGGGTCCCACCTACCAAACCTACCCTCTCTTTCAAACTACTGTCGAAATTTCATGGTTCTTATCACATCTTTGCTCAAACTTCGCCCGTCAACAGCATCGTCGGACCACTCACGTCCCCAAGTGACCACCGCCGCATGGGGGCGTGAAACTGCCCATGTAGACAAGCTCAAGGCTTCTTATGAGCCCATTGTATCATCGTCGCCGTAGGCCGGTAGGATGGCTCCTTTTTCATCAGGGGAGGTGGGAGGGGGGCGATTGTAAGGAACAAAAATTGCACGGGAAAGTCCCGTCACCACTGCATGCCTCGGGGCCAGAAGATCGGCACGCTAAAAAGCGCTGTCATCGTGTGTCGCGCAGCCTGTTCGCCGATCAAGCTGAGCTGTTGTTGCTGCAGCTGTTTCTGGCTGTAGCTTGACGAGGACAATAAACCTGGTCACAATATTTGCAATTTTGATCCAGAGAAAAGGCACTGCCGTTCTTCACAATCAAGTTTACTGTGAGCTTCCCGCACTTCAAACCTTGTCCAACCCATATCACCCTGCACAATTTCATTTGTAGTTTTCCTGTGATCGCCGATGCGAGGCGTCCTACTGACCTTTGGTAGAGATCAAGTCTGGATTTTACCGCTGATTCTAAGCAAACAACCGCGTTTCCATGTGCAAGTCCTGGAACCATTAAACCTGTCTACATATCCCGGAGCACTATTGCATCCCCATAACGCTCTCTGTTTCATTATGGCCGCATTTCTCTTCCCCTCTGCTGTTATTGTTTATTTCCTGCTTTTCCATGGCTCTATTGCCTTCGTTATTATTGCGGTATTTATGTTCTTTTACGTGAGATCGTTCCTTTCCCTGAATTGACACTGTCTGTTCACTGTTTACCCTGTATATCACAACACCTGATTTCTAACGCTAAATTTCAAAGCTAAATTCTCACCTTCTTGTCCACTCATATCAGCTATACGTTCCATATCACTTTGCTTTTTATCTAGCAACAAAATGTCGTCCGCATAAAACAAACCTGGAAGCTGCTGCTCTACTACTGTATCGGCCTGCTTGTATGAGAATTAAACCCGACATTACTTTCCTTTAGCGCATTTTCCATCCTGACCCTGTACATCATAAACAGCAGCGAGAATAAATGGCACCCCTGCCTCAGTCCCTTGTTGATATCAACTTTCTCTGGCTCCTCATCCCTTCCCACTCAATGCAAATTGTGTTTTCTACGTAAATCTCTCTTAAAAGCTGTATACAACCGTCGCCTAAGCCTTTCCTTGCCAAAATATTCCACTAAATGTGGCGGTCTACGTTGTCATACGCTCCTGTAATGTCTAGAAAGGTCACATATAGCGGTCTGCTTTCTACTCTTGATATTTCAATACACGGAGTAAGAACAAGTTATTAGCCAAACGCCTACCTATTCTGAAGCCATTCTGAAGTTCTCCCAAAATTCCATTATGCCCTGCCCACGCTTGCAGCTTTAATTTAATTGCCTGGATTGCTAACCTGTATATTACCGCAGTAAGGGTCAGTGGTCTATAGGAGTGAATTCTTTCTCCCCCTTACCTTTATAAACTAAAATCATTCTAATTTTTCGCCAAATGTCTGGTATTCGTCTAACTTTTTAAAAAATTTCCAGTGCTCTCACCAGAGCTTCCTTTGTTATTGGTCCTAGTTCATTATTCAGCCTAACGGGAACCTCGTCTAGCCCTGTGGCTGTGCGCTTACGAATTTTCTCTTCGCCTTTCTTCCAGTTTAAATTTGTGATCACCAGCTCCTTTTCCGTCTATCTGATTCTCTTTCATGCTTTCTTTTTCAAATACAATCTCGTCACTGCCTCAGAAAGATTCGGCTGTTATTTTTCAGATGTATTCTAAAGCCGCTTCCCCTTCCAGTTTGCTTTATTCTTCGTCCAGGATATGTTGTTGTATTGTTGTTAACTTCCTGCTTAATTTTATGGAGTTCCAAAATATTTTAGATGCGTCCTTCTTTTTGTCACGTATTTTTGACAGCCAATGTTCACATTCACCTTTTAGCTTTCCTTGCACCAGTATTTGAACCGTAGATTTTCTTTCCCGGTATATTTCCCATTTACTGGCTAGTCGTCGTGCGGCAGCTGCGCGTTTTTTGCCTGCCTCTGCTCTTGGGATGCTTTCTGTCGTTCGGCGATCGCTTCTCGCATCTCGTTGTTCCACCAGCGTCCCGGTTCCTTTTTTTTTTCCTTTCCAAAGAACATGTTGTTCGTCTTTCCGTATTTCTGTCTTTATTACACTTAGAAGCTCGCTATATTCCCACTCGTTACTTGGCCATTTGCCAAGTTCTTTCTCGACTCTTGTGACTATATTGTTATTTTTTCAGCATTCAAATTTGGACTGGCCATTTTGCACTCCTTGCCCTCTTTCCCAACTACATATACCCTACCAGACGCCATCGAGCGCCACCACCGCGAAGCCTGCGCGAGTGGTCGCGCGCCAACCGGGCTCCTGTCTCGCGCTTCTTTCCGGATACCGTACGCCGTCTAGCGGCGCCGCCGAGAAGTCCGCGCCTGGCCTCCGATACGACAGGCGTGGCGCGCCGGTGCCTGCGAGCGCTGAGAACTGCGCCCTCGTTAGCCGCACACTAAGTGGCACATACTCAGTGACCCAAGTGGGCAACGGATTCATTGAAAAGCGACACATACCCAGTGGATTCATGTCGCAGCTCGCTAACGTGTTGGCGTGAAAGGGGTTAACTAAAAAGTGGGCCATATTCAGTGCCCCTTTTTTGGCACAGCCTGTGAAAGCGTCAGCTTGCTGTCCTTAGAACCCTTGTGACGTGCGTCTGATTGCGCTCAGCATCGGAGAAATTGGAGCGACCTTTTTCGTCATTGTAGGGCGGCGCTTGCCTTGTTATCCTAGTTGGCGTCACAGGTGCTCATTAAATAGCAGCACGTATTTGCTGGCCCATACCTAAGGACCCAAGTTGGCCTCGAAGAGGTTCATTGAAACCAGCACAGACTTAGTGCCGCATAACCACCGGATATGTGCTGCTTCATATGTGCCAGTGGGTAGCTGCCGTGTTTCAATTAAAGAGGAAGGGAAGTGTGATGGAGGAGTCCGGTCGTTCCATGTGCCTCTTCACAGTATTCATCCCACTGCATTTGTACGTGTCACAGCTCCGTCGCGTTACTTCTATCATTATAGTCATCACAACACTCATCTCACTATTCATCATAACATAAAAACCATTTTAGCAGGGAAGAAGTTTGGGCGTGTTGGTGAGATACATACAGACTCGGAAACATAGCGCAAAAAATGACACAGGGACAAGCAGGAACACAGGACGAGCGTTAACTTTCAGCAATTGATTTATTGCAGCTGGTGAGTATATATATACTCATTGGGAAGCCACTGCAATAGACACACTGAAGGGAAGGAGGAAAACAGTCATGTGACTACTAAGCCCAAAAATTGTTGTTGTTTAAAGTTAGCCCTCGTCCTGTGTTCCTGCTTGTCCCTGTGTCATTTTTTTGCGCTGTGTTTCCGACCTGTATATATAAATCATACCGCTCACTAGCTAGGCACATAAAGTAATACATATTACTCATTGCGGTAAAGTCGCCAATCAGTGCTAAAGAATAGATGCGGCGGCGATTTTTTATTCCATTGTTCGATATCTGAACAAATAGGCATCTATTATTTCACGTGCTCACCGACGCAGTTTCCCACTACCACCGCTACAGCACTGAAGAGGCCCATGTCCCTTCTGAGGCGACCGTAAGTAGAGCCTGAAAAAGAATCAATGCATTCACTCCTAAAAGACTGGTGCTTTGTATGTCTGCTTTCGTATTGTCGCACGCAAAGGGGTCAACGAAAGAAGCATGAGCAACCTGATATTCCGGATACATGACGCTATAAAATCAGAGCATGTGCCACAAAGGTTGCTACGCAGAATGTGCTACGCAGATTCAAATGTCCTTTGCAGTCAACATGATCTCATCCTCACTTCGGTGACTTACCCTTGGTGTTTACATAATTTATTTACTTCACACTCAATATCAGAGGGCCTATCGTTGTTAAATATTTTCAACAAGGAAATGAATCGTAGAGCCTATGCTGAGAACTTATACTTCTTAGCATTTCAATTTCAACAAAACTTAATTGTTTTGAAAATTTCCTTTTGCAGACTTTTTCAGTGCTAAAACTGCTACGTAACAAACTGCCTGTGACCTAAGTAACAAATAAGTAAGCGTGCAAACTAGCCCCGCCGTCAACTCATCTGCAAACCATTGCTCTTTCGCGATCCATATTTCCTTCTGAAAATTCATTTAGCAAGGATGTATTGCGGATTTTTGGGAATTCTGTGACTGTTATTATATTGCAGCAACCTAATTTGCCCATGCATAACGAATGGGTGCGTAGTCCCACAAACTTTTTCCGGAAATTCAGGCGTCAGAAGCTTTACCATAATGGCAACGAAATATGCGCAACAAACTGCAATAAATTTGCTTACCTTCTCGCTCAGCCATCTTTCGAAATCATGGATGCAATCTTTCTCGCAGCTTAACGCGCTCGACACCTGCTCGACCTTCTATCTAATCTAAATCTAAAGCGCTCACATACGTGAGTCCATCCTCGAGGACCTTCACGTTCTGCAATGTTCCAAGAAGCGCGTGGCGGCTCTGGAAAGCGTCTGAAGTTTCGGCATTAGTGACAGTACCTAGATGTCCCAACTCTTCAGGAGTGAGAGCATTTGTACCGAACACTGGAATGATCAAGCATTCTGCGCGGGTCTTTGCCGCAGCACTGATGCTCCTATCTCGAAAGCGGCATGCCACCCCGCTGTACGATTACGTTTCCACCGACTATAAACAGCTGTGCAGGGAGAGGCGAGCGCTCTCGCGAAAGGCGCCTCGTTTCCGTTCAGACAACTGCTTAGCGCGTTTGGTACACTTGTGATGGTCTGCATTATATTATGTCGTGCATAAAATGTCGCGAACTATCTGTAGAAATAAATATTCTCGGCGCGTGTTATACACTAGTGATGGTTTGCGTTGTATTATTCATAATGGCAAAGCCTTTAGCGCAATTCAAAAAGACAGGGACGTGATAGACACAGAGGACAGCGCTACAGCGAAGTGACAGAGACAGCATCTCTGTCCCATCCCTGTCTTTTTGAATTGCGCTAAAGGCTTTGCCATTATGAGTAAACCGTACCAACTAGCCCAAGAATCAGCCTTGCTGAGCGCATTGTATTATGCATGCATAAAATATCGCGAGCCATCTGTAGAAATAAAATATTAGCATGAGAGGTCTGATTCCGGAGTAAGTGAAATTCCAGCATGTGGAGCAGGGTGTTTCACAGCACGCAGTAACCGCAACAGACGGAATGTCGTTCGGTTCCCGCTGTAGCGACTTAGTGGTTTCGAAGGCTGTCCCATTGTTGAGCATCTGTGTTGACTTACGCAGCCGAGTTAATTGTCCAGGCACCAGTGACAAGAATGCCGCACACCTGTGAACAAAGCCGTGTGCCTGACAGGGACTCAGGTCAACAGCGTGACAAAATTATGCTCAATGACAAGGCTTCACGCGTTTCCACCAGCCTTAATTCGGTGGAGGCACACGGTCATAACCACTACAATGAGCTTGCGGAGTGAAACACTCTTTTCCGGTCACCTACTATGAGTATATGGAGCACCACTCCGTACTTATTCAAAGAAAATTTCCAATGTTCAATGCACGTCGAATGTCCGAAATGCTCCAATCCGGAGTCTGCGGCGGATACAAGTCATCTGCTTTCGACATTCCCTGGGACAAGGACTGTCCATGAAAAGGATTATTCAGTACAGTTAACTTAAAAAATAAGCAGTTTAGTGAATATGAGCGATAGTTAATGGATCACATATACAAACAATTGCCCCTGAAGAACCTGCAAGAAAAGTGCTGGAATGCATTATTAAAATTTATTTCCCAAGCCACGTAGACAAAAACTATTTTTCCTTCATAAGAGTGAAATACAGTCTTTTCCCCTTAAGTCTGCAGGCCACATCGCTCTTCGCGTAAGCGTTTACCTCAACACAGAAATTTCGTTGTCACATTGCAAAGGCACGAACGCTTGGTGCAGAAAACATGGTCGCCTCTTGGAGGGGACACCCTCCCGCTTCTTATCTGTGAAGTTATTGTCCTGCTCTATTTCTGGCTGTCATTGTCAACATATACTTGTATTTGCTTCACATTCGAGTTACTATGCTTGGAATCAATGTGTTAGTGACAACCAGGCGATTCTTCTCAAATAATTCTCGTTTTTTTTTTTTCACACTAGGTCTTACGAGGGTGGCTGCATTAGCTGGACATCGTCTCAAAGGTTTTGCATCACGTGTAGCGATGCGAAACATATGTGCCGTATGCGCAATTGCTAAACATTCACTTGTCAACTGCTGATAGATCATTTTATTTTTTAGCTTGGTGTCTCTAGTTCTCTGAAATGCGAGGTAGTCGCGCATTTATGACGATTCTCAAAGGCGAAATTACGCCCGCGACTTATGGTGTTCATGGCCGGCTGTCCTGCGCATCACCTCTCTTGAGACAATATATGAACAAGTTCAGCAGCAAACGCACGTGGAAGCTCACTCAGCAAGTGTGTGAAGCGTCTCCATGAAAGCCATGCGAAAGCATTCCAAGCGCACAACCGTTGGCGTGTACAATCGAGCTGATTGGTTAGCGTGCGCGAGTTTGCGCTGTAAATTAATTTAAAGCCTTGAAAGGTATTAACGGTGCAAATTATATTACAGTGTGGATGCCGTCCATAGAATAAAATCGGAGGCGCTTCACGGGAAGCTAGAGTTTCCCCAGCGGAGAACAAGTTTGCAAGCGCAGGAATCACTGCGACAAAACTACCAGGAGAACAATGGTGCAGAGCCAAGACAGTTTCACTGAATCCTTGGTAGTTCTGTACTTTCCTGTGTAGCTTATAGAGAGAGAGATAAAACGGGAACGAAAGACAGGGAGCTTATCCAGTGTAAGTACCGGCTAGAAACCCTGTGAATAAAAAAATACAGGATGTCTAACGTACCTCGCGTCGAAATTTCAAGGGGTCCTGAACTACCCCTCGGGCTTGATGAAAGAAGACACTTCGCGGATAATATACGCGGCTCTCAAGTGCTTAGCCAAATTTTGCAGTCGTGCAGCTGATGAGCGCGCTGCCAACGTACCTGCACAAGCGAGCATAAGCTTTATTCGACCCTCGGAAATCGTGAGATTGTCGTAGAGATAAATTTGAAAGGAAATGTAGCTACTAATGTCACTTGGTCCGAGTATAACGGCGCATAGTTATCTAATACACAGTAGACCACTGTAGCTGCCCGTGAACTCAACCGTAAGCAGATCGATAACATCCGAGTTTGGCGCGCGGTAGAGGCCGAAATCGGAAGTGTGGACGTCTGTGTGAACAGCCAAAATCAGGTTTCAACAGCGCGCCACGGTGACGTTCATTAGATGGAGTGTTGTGGGCATCACCCGTACAGCCGTAGTCTTCGCATTGCAAGGCTTTGAAGAAACGCCGAGTGAACCGCAAGGGGATCGCATGCGATCTTTTCTTGCCAATAACTCCGCTTCGGCTGAACACACTGAAATACTTTTCTGAAGCAGTCTGTTTTAGCGTCAAATGCGCTTCTCGACTTCTATAAAAACTGGTTCAAGACCCCCTCAAAAAGTCCCAGACCTACACGTCACACGCAGCACATACATACCGTAAGCTGCAGGAGTGCCTCCACAGGAGCTCCATTCTCGGTACCATTCTTGGTCTTCGCGGCGAAGTCTCTCCTCGTCGTTTTCACGAGAAGGGTCTGAACTGTACGCCCGCCGTCGACAGCCATCTGCGGCTTGTCCTGCTCTCTACGCAGCTGTCTACTGAGCCCGATGTTCCCTGGTTGCAGCCGCGCGCGTAGCTATACGAGTGGCTTCTTCAGCAGCGGTCGGTACCTTGCTAGGAGGCGCCATAAGGTGTACCGAAGTGTAAATACAGCTATCCAGGCTACGTGGCGCACATGTCACACCCCTTTCTGCGTGACATGGTATGTTGCTGTTGATGACGACTATAATGAAGCTTTATTGGCATGCCCTTCAAAACGGGGTGGTCAAAAATGCCCACCTAGCTTGCTTGAGTTAGTAAAGCAACCCCCCCCCCCGCGCGCCATATCTCCTTGTACATAAGCGCGTTATTTAACAGTAATAAACAGTTGGTAGTTTGCGCTACGTCCGTCCACGTCCTGTCCTTCCGTAATATCGTCTGTGTAAAACTGAGCGCAATATAACCATGAAGGTTGCTTGAGTTAACCAGGGCCAGCAAAGCGCAGCATGCAACTGCTGCATGACGGGACACCTGGTGGAATATAACAGAACCGCGATGCAATGTTCGTACATATCGACGCTAGGCGGCGCGCACGTCACATCGCGTGTCAAATGGCATGATACGATACTAATAATGATGATGATGGGGATTTAATGGCATCCCTTTCAAACGGGACGGTGACAGTCACCTAGCCTATTTGTATCAATCATGTCTGCTATACATGTTTCTCATTACGCAAATATTTATACATCTCCATAAGTTTCCCTCCTCAAGACTTCTCTATCTACATTGTACCACTACCTGTGCAACTGAAACATAAGGTGCCTCCTGGTGTAATAATATGCAGCTGCAATGCAAAGGGCGCACTTATAGACGCCATGCTGCTCGCATCTCACTTCGCAAAGCAACTGGCACGATACCATTGGCATCCCCTTTGAAACCTGGCGGCGAAAGAGCTTCATTTATTCAGGTACGTAATGTATATACTAGCATTCCTGTATACATCTTAAACTTCTTTTTCTTCCCTAAACCTTCTTGACTGCCTCATACCACTACCTGTGCATCTGCTGCATGGCATTGTACCTGTTGTAATAATATGCAACTGCAATGCGAAACGTGCACGCATCGACGCCATGCGGTTCGCGTGTAACGTCACTTGCCTCCTCGCACGTTAGGACGCGTTTATGGGGAAATTTTCCGCGGAATGCTAGCAAGCGCCGGCACGGCTCGGTGGTGCAGTAGCTGACTCCCACGCAGTAGGCCCTGGTTCCATCCCAGCGGCAACAGGGTATTTTTTTTCTCATTCCCGGCGATAGCTGCTACGAACACCGGTGGCGGAGGCGGCGGACACCACGTAACACCAGCAATCAAACAGCCCTGCAGAAAGACCTCAGCAACATACTAACATGGTGTGACGATTGGTTAATGAAACTTAATGTACAAAAATGTAAAGTTATGTCTTTCACTCGTAGCAGTAATCCCCTGGTATTTCTCTACCAAATTAGAAGCATGCCTCTCGAACTAGCAGAGTCCTATAAATATCTGGGTGTCACTGTATGCAATGATCTGTCCTGGCATAAACATATTTCTAACATCATATCATCTAGTAATAAAACACTACGTTTTTTAAAACGTAATCTCCGCCAGGCACCTCAAAACGTAAAACTGCTTGCCTACAAGTCCCTCGTTCGGGCAAAACTTGAATATGCATCTGCCATCTGGAGCCCACACCAAACATATCTTATCACCTCACTTGAATCTGTTCAGAACCGCGCTACTAGGTTCATTCACTCACAATATTCATATGATGCCAGTATTTCCGCACTTAAAACGCAATCCGGACTAACATTACTATCTAATCGCCGACGCATTGCTAGTGTTGAGCTCTATCACAAGTTCTTTTTCAGTACCCTTCATCATGCGCCATACATCGTTCCTGCGGCACGCATCTCTCACCGCACCAGTCATCCGCAGCAAGTCGCACGGCCACGTGCCCGAACCACTCATTTTTCCGCCTCATTCATTCCTCAAGCAGCTAAAGACTGGAACGGCCTTCCTGCTGACATTGTTAGCATCACTTGCCTATCTTCATTCCTACAGCGTGTGATTGATCGCCTTGAATATAACTTATGAAGTGTACCAAATGTGGAACTTATGTTAAAAACCCACCCCTTATGTAATACCCCCTCCGGGGGTCTTTAAGGACAATAAACTGAATTGATCTGAACTGAACCGAAACGGCTATTGGAACGAGCCCATAAAAGGCTTACGCTGTAGAACGCGGATTGTCTAACAGAGCACATGTCACATGCGCAGCCAGCCCCACTCTCTTCTGTGGCGTGTGTGGCGCAAGACTCATGCACCTGGCCTGTCTGGCTTGCCGTTAGCTTGGTTGCTAGGAGACGCAAGAATATGAAGTCGTAAAGTTTAGGCTCATTTATACGCAAAACTGTTACTTTTAGCAGAAAAGAGTTAAAAAAAAATTACCGACGATTACGTTACTTCCTAATGCGAAATTTGAGCGCAGCAAATAAGCTGTTTCACCTTTTCGATAGATTGAGGCAAAGAAATCGAGCAACACATGTATGCGCTATCACAGAATTTTTTTTTATTTTTCACACGTATTCCTTTAACAAAGACTCCACTAACAGTTCTTGACAGTCATGAAGGAAGCTTTGTGGTCGGAGAAATAGACTGATATATGTTCGACTTGGTACACCAATGCTTGATTCTCAAAGACGAGATCTATACAAGTGCCTCGCGAGGTTGTCACAGCCGTGGGACGCGTTACGAGCGAGAGGAACGGGATGTTCTCCCGCATAAGTGTTAGGAAATTGCTGTTTGTCTTTATGTCAACATTAAAGTCCCCCACTACTAACATCGGTGTGGATCGATGGACGGTTAATGCGAGTTGCAGGAAGTGCACGACGTCTTTCGTGAGTGCGGTAGGGGCGAAGTAGGCAGCTACTACCAGCAAGCCGTTGGGCAACTTTGCGGCGCACAGTTCGCCAACTTCAAAGTTCGAGCCGGCGCTTTGACAACCGGAGACTCGCAGGAAGGGGTGGGAGGGGGGCGGCGTGTACACCCAGCGGCAAACGATGGGGGCAGAAGCGCGTGCAGCAAGCGGACAACACGATAAAGGGAGGAGGGAAGAGATAGCAGCGACTGACTGATGCCGCTGACGCCGATAGTGAGTCAACCCCAGCTGCGGAGTTGGTTTCAGGGACAACGCCGCCGATGCCGACACAAACAATATGATACCCTCGCTTCCGCAGCGCTAAGAACCAGGGGGGGGGGGACCCTTTCCTCCTCTTTCTGCATGGCGGCGACGGTGTTCTATGCAGTCACGTTATCTTGACTCTCTAGCGGCGTCAGCGGCATCCAGCGGTATCAGTCGGTCGCTGCTAGCGCTGGGGGGATGAAAGGGGGGCGGAGCTGGTTACGAGGCCGACGACAACGCCGACGCGAAACCCAGGAACGGACGCCAAAGAGCTGCATGCGCTCTAAAACACTAAGTTTAATTCACATATTTTTTTTTCGACGCTCACGTCAGAGAACGGATGGGACGAATGCTGGGTGTGACGTGTTTCCTCTTGCCACTCTTCTCCGAGTGTCCCTTCTTGTTGAATTTCTTTCTCTATTCTTGGATTTTATATATGGAACATTCCGGTGATGATGATGGTGAAGGCAACGTCGATGGCGGAAATGCGCTTGGAGTGCTCTCATAGTTGCTATCGCAATAATATGAAACTTGTTTTCAGAACGTTATTTTACAACTGAGGAATTTCTATGGTACAACGTTACAAGTTTGTGTTTGAAAGCTCTCTTCATTTTTATGTCCTTTTTGTTTTTGTTCTGGATTGCACAAGAAAGCTCGTGGTACGGGATGCGTAGCCTATAAAGAGGCTTGGCATACCTATCCCAACCCCGCGACCTTACACATCATCTACCCGGACGTCTACCTCGACGATGCATGCCCCTCGTGCTGGGTCACGGCGACACTCGCACACGTGCTCTGGGAGTGCAGAAACGCTTCGCCGGACTCTACTTCCGACAAGTGGTAGAAGACCCGACGAAGCCTGCTCCTACAAGACCTTATAAATGGGCCGTCCAGCAGGTTCGCGCAGCGGCCGCCAGGTACTCCCTGTCGGTCCCTGCGTGGGAGATGCCCACTGCGCGCAGGCATGCGTCCTGCAAGACCTTTATTAAAGTTTGTACAATCCAATCGGCTTATATTTTCTGCACAACATAAAACCTCTGTAGGTAAAAAAAAAACAATAACGGACTATACAAGACCGCGTTCTCTCCGCTCTTGTATACCACTACGTCCTGGCCTTGAATCACAATAACAACGTCAGCGTCTGCGTGCTATAATGCATTTTAGCCTGACATGGTGTGCTTTCTGACATGGTGTGACATGGTGTGTGTCTGTGTGTACAGACAGACAGACAGACAGACAGACAGACAGACAGACAGACAGACAGACAGACAGACAGACAGACAGACAGACGGACAGAGGGACAGACAGACAGACGGATAGATAGATAGATAGATAGATAGATAGATAGATAGATAGATAGATAGATAGATAGATAGATAGATAGATAGATAGATAGATAGATAGATAGATAGATAGATAGATAGATAGATAGATAGATAGATAGATAGATAGATAGATAGATAGATAGATAGATAGATAGATAGATAGATAGATAGATAGATAGATAGATAGATAGATAGATAGATAGATAGATAGATAGATAGATAGATAGATAGATAGATAGATAGATAGATAGATAGATAGATAGATAGATAGATAGATAGATAGATCCAGGAAATTGTGTGAAGTACTGTCGGCAGTTGCGAAAGCAGCCTTATAGGCAGGGTGGCCGCAAGTTCTACTCTGGAACACGCGGCAACCGTCCCTGAGCCTCTGCTCTTTGCAGCTGCCGACAAGCGGCAACATATGCTTCTGCTTGGGTGCCCTTGGCAACAGCTTTCTTCCCAGTAAACCAATAGAACTTTCCATTTTTATGCTTAAGGACTAAGCACGTAGCTGTGTCAAATGTTACATTGAACGGCCTGCACCCTAAAATGTGATTTTCCTGCGAAATTTTAGCAAGAACAGAGCAGTGGTAAACGCACTCTTTCTCTCTCCTAAGATTTCAGGCGAAATGTGGACGGCTCTACGACCGGTTCGAGGCTCCGACGACGCAAGCTGCATTGCTTGCAGTTCTCTTGTTAAAGGGCCCCTCACCAAGCCCCATAGCAAATTTTCGTTATACGCTGGAACTTGTTACGTGTTCTGTAGGAAGCGTATCACAAGCGGATCGCACAGCATGATAATGCGTAGGAACACAGTAGAAAATTGCATACTTTCGGTATCTGCTCACGTGACTGCGTGACCGTGGGAACAAGCAGACGAGGCGGAAGTACACCTCCCTTGCTTAAGTGCCAGGTAAAACAAAGAACACGCAGACATTCTGTTTGTGTGTTTTATTATTTCTCTAAGCTTGAATTCGTCAATTCAAGCGGCAGACATCACACAAATAACAGATGTTGCCTGGAATAATTCTCGAAGTCACGTGTCTTGATGATTGACGACACACTACGGACACGAGCATGTAGGCACAGGGACGCAAGTACGTCACCATCCGGCTTGGAGCACTGTCGCCACGAGGGAAAGGGAAAACGGCGTTCGGATTGAAATGTGAGGCCTTTTCGCTGTGCGTAGCGGCGTAATACTTTGCAAACACGATCGTTAGCGCGCATTGTATGATCTGCGCTTGTCAGCTCAATATGGCCAGACCTGGTGAGGGGCCCTTTAATTTTCGATATCCATCGCGACACGAAAATCGTCGTGGTATTCCCCTTAACAGCCTCGTTGTTGAAGTAAGCATTTGTTCCGCAACGAGCACTACCACGAAGATCTCTGTAAAGCAATTACATGCTGCGCCTAAATGAGGGGAACAATTATTTTTTACTTAAATATTCAGGGATCGATAATCGCTTCAGAAATTTATGTGAAGTTCATTGTGTGTATCTTAAAAAAAAAGGGAGTTTTGCAATGTCTTGGAAACCGAAGCCAAAACTGGTGCCAAATTCGACCGGAATACTTCGCGTCTGTAGGAGCTCCACCACCGCTGTTTTTGCTTGATGGCCAAGTTGAACCGCAACTGTTGGTGTGCGCCGATACAGGCCAGCGTCAGAGACAGTCTGCACAGACTCTCTAAGACAGCTTCCAAACGAAGTAATGGTAGACGCCTGGAACCGTCTGGAAAACGTCAGTGCCACGTTAGGCCAACCAGCATCAACTAGAAAAAGCACACACCGTAGCTGTGGTCTAGCACTTTACGTTTGCGAACATATTGAAGACTCTACATAGCTTGCATTGGGTGCATAGGAAAGCGTGCCTACGTTTTTTTTTTTTTCGTGCAACTACCCTCGCGCCATGTTTTAAACTTCAAGCTTTGCCGCCGTGTTTTTTTGGATAGCGAAGTAGCCGGCATCATTTTTAACTTTGATGCTATCGTGTCGAAGCTCTGTTCTTTTACTCCTTCGCCATAATTGAAACAAGACATATACCCGATGACAACTTTCCGTAACAGCACAGCCAAAGCTACGCGCACTACTACAAGCCACACTTTCCATGCTTACGCAAAAGTAATTGGTGGTGACTGCGAAATGAGGAGATACCATCGTAGCGTCGATGCCGTGCCGCTAACACAGCTGGCTGGTACCACAAATTCTGCGCATGTCTGCATCACTGTCACAAAATGTCTGTAGATGTGAGCAAATTTCATTTTTTCCCCTAAACAATGCAAAAATTCCTAAATCTTGGGAAATGTTTCCATAGTCGACAACACTGCCGCATAAAACGACGCACAGCAACAGCTGTGCGACCTTCGCCACTCTCCCAGTCATGTGCATTTCCCACGCCCCCTACCCATGCCCCCTTTCCACCAAAAAGGACTCCTTGCCAGCCACTGGAGGGAAGGAAGCAATGAAAAGCAATGAGGTCAACCAGGCTTTGTCCAGTTCCCTACCATACTAGTAAAGAGAAAATCATGAAAGAGAGAGAGAAATAAAAGTAAAGATTAATGACACGCCCTAGATGAGTCGCAGCACGTCTACAGCCTGGCAAACAAATCCGCCGCGTTTGCGGACTATAACAGGTGTGGTTATGAGGTATAATGAGCTACGAAGCCAGGCCTTAGGAAAAAAGGCTCATCGTGCAGTTTAGAACGTACCTTGGATTCAAAAGTGTGCGATGTGTATTGCGACAAGCATCAGGCATCGGTGCCACACTAGGGTTTTATTTTTTCCCCTGTGGTCCGGGCTCATTCCATGCTTTCAAAATATAAGTTGGTGTACAGGATGCACGCCAGACACCTATTTCGCAAAGCCTGCGGTTGATGCGAACGGAGCCGCAGGCATGGCTGCCATCGTGACAGCAGCATAAGAACGCAGTACATTGATCGCTTCCGACAGATTACGAGCAAAAAACCGAGGGGCAGCACAGATTAAAAAAAAACAGAAAGAGACGCGGTTTTGTGCGATCACTCATTGCACTGGGTCACAAGAAAATCTGTGAGGCTTCAGGGGGAATGAAGGGATTGTGTTTCGAGTGAAGGGACACATCAAGATATAATAACATGTTTTCTAGAGAAATCTGTCAAAACAAAAGATGTTCACGGTCGCATAGCTACAGGTTCGCGTTACAAGAACAAATAATGCAATCAATGAGCACATTTTTTTACGCTAGCAGCTAGGGAGAGCACTCGGTCGCAAACGAAGTTCTCTTTCATGTACATTAGCGAAACGTGGAAACCAGTAGTAGTGAAAAACTTTTATTGTACAAAATATGAGGAGCGGTCTTCAGGCTGGTCGCGGACGCTATGCGGGGGCTCTGCTGGCGTGAGCTATTCGGCTCGCCTGGAGTATGCAAGCTCTCTGGGCTGCCTTCTCCCAGCTAGACAGCAAGGCCCGCGAACCCTCCCGCGTCCTAGAAACCACTAAGACATATTTATAGCAGTATCAACGACGAGCAAGAGAATTAACAAAAACGATTTCATGTGGAATTTTGTACACGCACACATCATCACTGATACTGTAGACTTCTGTAGGTGTCCGTCCACTGTAGATGGCCGTTGGAACTCTTCTCCTTTATTTACATTAAATAAGCTTACATTTAGGACTTACTACCTTGCCGAAGGAGGTATATATATATATATATCTATATATATATATATATATATATATATATATGTTGTCTTTTAATCTGACGATTGCCAGTTACTAATTGTGCTTGTGCGTGTCATTGTTATAAATTTATCAGTTTATTTTATAGCAACTATAATAAATCTCATTTTCATTTTTAACCCTGGCATCGCCTGCTCACGCCCCTCTTCAACGAAATAAAGTATGGTGTTGCATCACGAATTTCTCGTTATGCAGTCGTTGGCATGCCATGGTGGCCGTTTCATAGCCGTCTTTCCAGCTTCATCATCCAACTCCCCGCATACCGTTTTCGTCACTCTGTCGTCGTCATACCATACTGGCCGGGCCATAGCTCGATAGTCCATAGTCCACAGTCCAATATACCATAGTCGCAATACAGTCGCCTCCATCTCATCGTCGTCATACACTCGTCCTCATCCTATTGTCCTCATGCCATCATCTTTGCGCTGTCATCTTATACATTCATCGGTATCTCAGAATCATCCTCTCACTGTCATTATGCCCTTGTCGCCAGGCCCAGTGGCGTAGCAACAGGGGGGGCCAGGGGGCCGTGGGCCCCGGGTGCAAGAGGCCAGCGGGGGGGTGTCATATACGTCTGAAGTAACCCGGAACTTGATATCCTCGCCTTCCTCGACTACAGCCGGGCGGGGGGGGGGGGGGGGGGGAGCGGGTGACAGAAGACCTATGGGCCCCGGGTGCCAGACGACCTAGCTATGCTAAGGTCAGGCCCATGCCGTCCTGCGATCGACGCGGTTCCTTCTTCCTCATTTCGTCGTCCTCGTGACCTCATGGGCAACGCCTACCCTGGCGAGTTAGCCACAGCGCAAAGTGGGCCCCTCCCGGAGACAGCGCATCTCACATACAGTCGAAGCAGGGGAAATATCACAACTACCACTACAGATCAGAAACAAAGATGCCTTCGGCAATACGGTGTGTCGCTGCATTGTCTGAGTGTCAATCGCATTTCACCTCTACATTCATCGTGAGATGAATTTCGCCGCAATTCGTTGTCTTTAATTGGAGTGTAGAAATCATAAGCTGAAAAGAAATGAAGACAGACAAAATAATAACTTGCTGCGGGTGGAAGCCGAACCCATACACACCGCATTACGCTCGAATCGCTTGTCCGATAGAGTGACGGATGCGCTCGTGCCCCCGTCCACACTCTTGAGTATTCGTGCATATGTGCGTGGTCTAAACCAGACAGCCTGCTTCCTTCATCGTCAGCCCCACCTGAAGTTAGACGCAAAACCTTAAGCTAAATTTGCGGGAACTTTGTTTTGTGGTATCCGTATGTTATTCCAGTTTCCTGGAAGAAGTATCGGGTCTCTCGGCACATTGCCGAATGTAACAAAGGCGCACGCTTTTCACATTCCTCCTCGCTAACATGGTAGGTGAGTAAAATTTTCTGTCATCCATCTTTAGCTTTCAATAGTTATCAAACTCGGCTTGAAGTTATTTTAGGAGGGATCAAG
Organism: Dermacentor albipictus; assembly: GCF_038994185.2. Lineage (NCBI taxonomy): Eukaryota > Metazoa > Arthropoda > Arachnida > Ixodida > Ixodidae > Dermacentor > Dermacentor albipictus. The sequence goes on from NC_091830.1 coordinate 48,111,946, forward strand.
CAGAGAGGAACAAATTAAAATGTTGCGCGCTAGTTCCCATTGTGGCAGCTAGAGGGTTCAGCAGCTTTTCAGACAGTCCTTGTTTTTCGGTACTGCCGCGGTTCGGGATCCTTGTCATCAAACGGAACCTACAGCTGTGATCGCAGCTGTTCAGGCTGCGTCCTTGTTTCCCTCCAGCCTCGTCGTTTTATTGAGTGCAATGTGCAGTGTCGGCTGCACTCGCCTTTAGTACTTCACCATCGTGATCTATCTCCGTGCATCCCTTGGCCAATGAAGCTTTTTAGTGCGCTTCGATTTTGTTCTCCTAAAGGCCGCGCGTGTCTTCGAGATACTCTCCCAAATGACAGGCATCAACGGCGACAGTAGATGCTGCGCAACTATGTACAACCCTACGCAGCTGTAAACAGCGTTACGTAGGCGTGTGCAACACCTCAGGCTTATTGTAATGTAAAAAAAAAATGACGAACCGAGACGCGAAGAGCAAGTTCCCAAAGCGAGAGGATTAATCTGTGTAGCAAAGTGTCTTGCTTTACAAAGTAAGACGCTTTACAACACTTTAGACACAGGTACTTTAGACACAGGTACAAAGTAAAATCAACAAAATACATAGAAGCATGCGGGCCTCTATATTTACCTTCTGACAGAGGCACTGTAATGAGTATATTGACTCAATCATTTAACGACATATCATGGGCCTTCATTTGGGGCCGATTTTATGAAGTGAATTTAGGAACATAACAGACGAGGTTCAGAGGCTAGCGGGCACTTACGCTCACAGATTTGGCCGATCGCACGATAATGTTAAAGATCTATGTGGCTGTGCGCTGAGCTAGAATCCATGTGAACTTTGTGCTGACACGATGTTTCAGTATGTGTTTTTGTGCGTCTACTGTTATCACTATATTTTAACTGTTGCTATATTCTACACCTTTTCATGCTCACCATGGAGGCATAGCGAATATAAATTTGTGCGTAACGAGAGCGCCGCGTTTTTCAGGTTGCAGCAATAAAGGTCTAATATTCTTAGGCTTTCAGATCATGTCAACAAACAGATGTGAATAAGTTTCCAGTGTGCAGACTACTTCGTCTTCTTTTTCCTTTGAATTGCCACGAACACAATTTTTTAAACCATTTTGCTGCGCAACACTACCTACCGTCCGAAATGACGCCTCCCGAGCTTACTATTACTTTACCAGTTCCGGCGGTCGGCATACAAGCAGGCTTAATGCCTTAAAAAAACTTGCCATTATTCAGGCATTATGACAGCCTGCCCACCGCCGCAGCACCTGCATTTTTCATCCGCTCTTTGCTCAGAGGGGGCGCATTTATTTCTTAGGTGCCAGAGAGTTTTCCAGGCACCACAAATCATCAAGCAGGAACCGCGCTTCTAACACACGGTCACGTAGTAACTGATGCAGGAAACTGCAATGATTATTTGTTTTTTTTTAAAGGATGAGGTCACTGGTTCTCCGCATCCCTGCACTTTTGCCCTATTCATGAAAATAGCAGACGCTCTTCTCTACTGCATCACAAACATTTCGTCGGATACAACTTCATTTCACACTTAGCCCTGATTCCGGCATTGTTTATTAAAGTGAAATCCTTCACACGACCTGTGGTTACTCAGGAACGCAAGTTCTTCGACAAAAAATATTTTTTACAAACGAAGGTTTCATCTGAAAGTACGCATTGTATTTGGCACTCCTCTTCATCATTCGCGTCGTCAAATGGGGGCTATAGGTCGTCCACTTAAAGGCCAACCAGAACTAAATCTTGGGCCTCGTAAGAAGGAGGGAGTAGATTTTGATGAAGAGAAAGAAGCATAAATTGTTGATACAGAAGAGACTCCGCGCCAAATTCTACATTTGTAAGACGAGTGCTTGCTTCCCAAGTGCCTCGCAAAAGTAGGTGGTTTTTGTGAAAAGGAAGAAAACACTACCGTTACCACTCGTTGTAGCCTTAAATAATGTCGGATGCGATGTTCTGTGACTCCAGTCATAGCGACAAACCACCGGGTCCACGAGTCATCGGCTTAGGCGCGATTTAGAAACTAATACTAGAAAATTTGGAACATTCCAAGCCCACAGCTTTGCCACAAGTTTTTTAGTTGCAATGCTACTTTACTAATTTATTCCAAGTTATCCCAAAATTAGGACCTATCAAGATGTAAAGGCTACGACTATAGTTGTGTTTTGTTTTTTCCAGAAACTGGCCTAAATGTTTAGTTCAACATCAATTAGAGACTTAAAGAAAACTAATTTCTTTCATTGTTGCAAAATTTGAAAGCAGATTTGGAACTGGAGACGGATGCTTATTTTGCCATCAATAAAAAAGGCCGTACGAAAACTGAAAAACAAGAGCATAGAAGGCAGAACCAAAAACGAAAACAAAACAAAATGTGTATTCCCCTCCCCCTCACACCCCGCATGCCCGTAATCGTGAATAAATTAGCCCTGAAATACGTGCAACATGAAACATCACCGTGAACACAATTAGACACACTTTTGGACAACAGAATTATATACAACGTGTAGCAGCAACGTTATGACATTCGTCAAATCGGAAAGAATGTTATCGTTCATGCTTACTTCCTATAGCCCCCGCGCAAGGTTGACATCACGTTTAATCAGGACATTCCTGTTTCACCTATTTCACTAAAAGGTCATTGCAAAGGGCACCACACAAATAGCAGGCAATTTAGTGCCAGCTTCACTGGCACGTCAAAGCGTAAGATTTATATGGAGAACATTCGGCATGGGCGAAAAATATAAAGGCTACACGAGCGCGTTGCTTTATTGCCCAAAATGTCGTATATTATCTTTTCTGCTCTTGTAAATCAAACAAATCGTTTTTCAGAAGGAGCTAGCACCTGAGGGCAATATTCTAAATCTCATTTTCGTGCTTAAACCAGGATTTGTTTTGCTGCAGAAAGGCGTCCTCATCGGGTGCCTAATCTAGTACGTAGACCTGCGGAGCTAAGGCATAAAAATATTCCAAACTTTTCTATCCCAGTTCTGCAATCAGACCTCCGCGATTGGCCGAAAAATTTTGGGGGCCACCCCCACTTCACCTGTCAGTCACGCGACGCCACGCAAACCGCGGTAGCTCCCCATCTGATATAACGTGTACACTGATTACTCATGATGTGACTGAACAAAAGAAAATGTTATTTCTGATTCGACGCCTTTTCGCCATTAGCCCTCGGCTATTGTTCAAAACTTTTCAGGCTCCCCAACTTCACCTGCCTGTCACGCGACGTCACGAAACCGCGAAAGCTCACCGCGTCAAAGTGACGTGTACGCGTTAAAGACACATTAATATGCCAAACAAAATACAATTTTTCTCTGAATAGCCGCAGGCGGCCCCGTTCCGAAAGGAGTAAAGGATGGCTCCCGCCGATCGCTCAGGCACTGGCTACTCGCACCTGCAGGAGAGCATGGGTTTATTTGCGTACAATAAAACTTTTTGCATGGCCATGTAGCGTTTTCGAGCACTTTCGGCTCGTTTACGACCTTGCTCAGCCAACTTTTCTTTGCTGAGGATCCTATTTAGTGACATTCTCAACCTTCCATTGCATGCCGCCGCGATTTTCTACCAGCCATGGCAAGCTAAGTAAGGCAAAGCGGACCAATCACACCATCGGCACCATCGAATCCCTCTCCACTTGAGCGTGCTCCTCGCCTCTTATCGGCCAATTAGATATGACAAGCCACTCAGTGTAGGCAATGTTATTCGTTTTTAAAGCAAACAAAAGTGACCTCCTTTAAACGGGAAGAGCGTTTGATTGGTCTGTTTACACAACCCTGCGAGTCACCGCCAGATGCTTGCGTCGGCGGTTACGAACATTTGAGGTCAGGAGATTCGAATAAAAACATATTCGAATAGATTTACGTTAAAGGGCTCCTGCTCTTTGACACATTAATGCGGAATTTTCCTATTCTGCGGTGAAGAAACTTTGTGTATGTAGTAATCAGAAGTGATTTAAAAGCTGTGATTACCATCACTATCCTTCTAATAGCAACGGAAAACTTTACCGTCCTTCAATGCATGAATAGGTAGTGTGACCTATCTCCGTTTCTGGTAGAGAAATTTCTGAAGTATGCGAACACTTTTGGGGCACAAAAGAAAACAGGATTTTATTCAATTGCTTGTCTCCTATTACGCAAGACGGTTGTGGCGGCAAATCCTTCGAGTCATCCATCAGTCGCTTTCCATGCCACCCGACTTTCACTGTATATTAAGAGCCGTACGTTTCAATATATGCAGCTGTCGCGACATGCCACTGAAAGGAAAAGTTTCTGTAGAAACATCGTCATGCGCGAAGTGCCTGGCATTGCACATCCGTAGACCTGGAACACTAAGTACACGACGCTCCCAGCGAAAAGCACCGAGACCACTACGACGAGCATGTAAAAGTCCGCAGCTTTCCACAGGTCCAGGACCACACTAGCAAAGTTCACAGCGAAGCTGACAAAGATGAAGAAGTACGGCACTTTCACTGGTCTCGGCGCATCCCTCATCGTGTAACGAAGCCTGAGCAGGGCGAGCATTGTGAGCAGGTTGAAGACGACACCCAACAGCATTACGCTGTTCACTACGGACTCGAGGGAGCCAACGACGGTGAAGGCGGCGGACAGTGCGCCTCGAACTACCAGTGAGACCACGGGCACGGACGACTTTGCTGAAACGAGGCGCAGGGCCGACGGCAGGTGGCCTCTCCTGGCGGCTGCGAAGCCAAGCCTGCTTTGGCTGAAGAATCCTGCCGATAGCGTCCCGAACGTGCTCACTGAGGCCAAGAGCGGTACGATGGCGGTTCCGGCCGGACCCCAGCACTTCGCGGCGAAGGTTAGGGCTGTGGTCTCGGAGGATGCGATGGCGGTGGGTTCGAGTACGACGAAGTAAGCGACGTTGGTCGCGATGTACATGAGCATGACCGTGGTGACGCCGAATACTAGTGCTCGAGGAATGACGCGAGACGGATTTCGTATTTCTTCAGCTAAGTTGCAGATGCTTGACCTGCGCATACGAAATAGAAAAGTTAATTGTGATTTTAGAGAGGCTCAATGCGGATCTAACAGAAGTGCGACTACTGTGGATTAGAAGTTTCCTATATTTTTCCCAGAAATGCACAATCGCTCATTTTTGTACGTAGTTTTTCTTTCCCTGTGCTGTGGTGGGCCTACGTTACTTTTTGTTGAATAACTGTTGTCGCATTGTTGTCATATTGAATCGATAAACAATGTAAAATTATATGCATCAGGCACTCTTATGAAACATGCAAATTTTTCTTTAGGCTTTTGTGTACTAGTTATTGCTTTATTACTCAGTGATCACCGTTGCGCTTGCGCTATGACGTTCCTGAAGTTATGAAAGCATAGATATAGCTTAACATTTGGAAGTATTTATATGCATAGATAGGGATAGTGATTCAGATATTTGCTTTAAACTTGCACGCCATTATAAAACCCTTTCAGACCAGTCATGTGCGCTGGTTTGCAATCTGGTAATTTATCGCTAGCGAAACATTAAGCTGAACTAGAAAAAAACATTTTCTGCGACCAGTGTTAGATGGTTGCGTGAAAATAGACTAAGCATGTCCCAAGTGGACGGAGTTTTCAATCATAATATGAAATCAAGAAGAAAGAACTCTGCATAATGGACAGTTGCTATATATATATATATATATATATATATATATATATATATATATATATATATATATATATATATATATATATATATATGTTGTCTTTTAATCTGACGATTGCCAGTTACTAATTGTGCTTGTGCGTGTCATTGTTATAAATTTATCAGTTTATTTTATAGCAACTATAATAAATCTCATTTTCATTTTTAACCCTGGCATCGCCCAATTTATGGCCTATGCCTCAGTGTGGGCTGAGCCCTTTCGCTACGGTGCAATCAATCAACAAAAATCATCCAATCAACAAAACCCATTCGAGTGACACGTAGCAGTAGAACACATATACTAAAGCTGATGTTCCATTCCATGAGTGCGTCTTATACACAAATGCACCTCATCATACAAATGACATATGACACTCGCCAAATACAATTACACGCAAGGCCCTCAGTGATGCATATACAGATGGTCATTGGTTCTTCCTTATCTTCCCTCAGAAACGCGTAAATGTGGCAAACATTTTTATGTTTTCTCTACAGCCGAAGAACAGCAGCTGTATTTCGACAGATGCTAATTTTGCCGCAATACAAGTGAGACAGTTGCTTATATGCGTTAGTTTTGTAGGCAAATTCTTAGGGCTATCGCAAGACACAATTGCGTCAGTTGAAGGCGTTATGAAATCTGTGGTGGTTTCGTTTGGGGTCATTGAAGACGCAGTCTTGTTTAGTGACTTCACATTTGTTTGAGGTACAGATCTGGGTACATATCTGTTCTCTTGGCCACAAACAGCCATTTCCCATCTGCAAAACGTCGTAGCTAGAGACAAAAATTATTAAAATATAGGTATAATGAGTCGCGGAGCAGATGGAATAATGGCATAGCCGTATTAGCACCACTCAAGTCAAAATTAACCCCTTTGCATCATAGACAGCGCTACATCTCGTATCGGACCGCATTAGCTCTTGGGGGAAAAAACCGTGTAAAGCACAGTCTACGTGAAAGAAGGAAACATCGACCCACTTGCGCCTGAAGAAGTGAGTAGAAGCACTCGGCACGAATAGAATAAATAGAGGGTCCGGAACAAAAATGTGAGGACTCATAATTGAAAGAAAAATAATCCAAGTAATGGTGCCAAAAAACGTTTACTCGCCAAGAGTAAAACAGAAAGGTTCTTTATTTTTATTTATTTTTATTTTTAATTTTATTCTTGGCGAGTACGCGTTTTTGGGCACCATTATGTTTCCTCCCCAGACGATTCTTCGTCGAACTCTTGACAATCCAAATAATCCAGGAGTATTATATTAGAGGTTGGATTGCGCAACATTTTGACGAGACACTGAAGAAAACCACACACCACAGAGCCCTCTGTGGTGTGTGTTTCCCTTCTTTGAGTCTCGTCAGAATGTTGCGGAATCCAACCTCTAGTATGCTATACCAACACGCCCAGTCTTCAGCCTTGGCAAGAAATATCATGGAATTATGCCACGTCGCGTTATATTTAATCTACAAATTTAAGAAGTTCGAATTACATATATGTGCATGCCGGCATTCTGTTATATTGCGTTATCATTGGATTACGTACCTTTTTTAATTTAAGCATTTTGCAAACACTAGAACATCCTAACGTAATTTTTTTTTGTGCATCTCAAACCGAAATCGTGAGGGCGTTTTAGACGACTGCGAGATCAATTGAAACAACTTCAAGAAATGTTCACATCAAACAACCTGTTTCAAAAGCCTATTTCTTTGCGGCAGCCATTTTGACATAGCATAACAGAGACTAAGCATTGTAAAACTTGTTGATTTCATTTGAAATGTAGAATATTATGGTTTAATAAGCAAAAAATGTGTCATGATTACAACATGATTTCACATCATAAGTTCCCTACAGTTCTACGTACACTGTTTTCATCATGTAGAAGAGCTCCCAACAATATCAGTCTAGAGCTCGCTGCAAGGTGATGCATGCCATCCATGCTCTTTGTTATTCAAAAAATAGGCTCATTCAGATCTACTTCTAATCAAAAAAGCAACAGACCCTCCGTCCATAGTCATGTAGGCCGCGAAGTAGGCTTCAGTAAGGCCGCTGGCGGAGACATCATCATTAAAGAAGGGCGCTTTCAGGTGATTGATTCCTTTGAAAAGAAATTCTGCGTGTAAATTTCAAGCAGTACCCTTCATACCTTCACATCGGCTGCTATCCACAAAAAACAACAATGTGTTAAAGCTATTTGCTGGAAAGCAGTGCCTTGGGAGAATGACTCGGCTCCTCCATAAACGTGTATCTGAAATAACGCCTCGGCTCTTAATGACCGCGCAAAGCCATTGCCACTGCAGCTGTCATTAAATGTAGCCTGTGGTTTTTACAGATTCCTTCTCCTAGAGGTTTTAGCCTTATGAAATCTAAATCAAATCATTAAAGCTATAACCTTCAAGGTGAATAAGCAGGGTATGGGAAATTCCGTTATAATGAGCGCTCCAAAAATATTGCGAATATTTGGGCTTGCTTAACGTGCCTGTACAAGTAAGTATTGACATTTTTCCAACCCGCCACCATTGAATTGTTGCCGCTGCCGCCATAATCAAAGCCTCATCCCCCGTTTTCAGCAACACAACGCCATAGCAACAGGACGACCATGACGAATCATGGCGTTTATCAGCATCATGCAAACTTCAAGAATTTTCCTGTACTATCAAGCTTTAAGAAGAGGAGGTTTTGTAACTCTAATGCTTCCATTAATCAACAAAAAAAAGCTTCTCTTCAGTGAGAGGTTTAATCGAAGTGTTAGCAATACTTTCCTTCTGGCGTTTTCAATGGCTTGCATAACACAGTCCTCGGTATCCATCACTAAATATTGAAGTTTAACTACTTGCCAAATATGCTGACATAAGAAGGCAGTAGTTTCAAACAGTTAGAACTCCTGCGAGCACTACCTTTCTTCTCCTCTCATTGCATAGCTGAACATAAATTAGCATTGCTATTTGGGGGAAAATTATTTGTTTACTATCAATGTCGACTACACTCCACTTACCATTTGCGGCGGCCACAATTCCTGTGCCAATAATACAAACCAGCATCACGATTTTGGCTACCACAAGAATGTTCTGCAGCTTCGTCGACACGGTGACTGAGATGGCATTGAGAACGGTTGCCAACGCTGCAATAGAACAGGCATTGACGTTATCGGTTTGCCACATTTTCACACCAAAGATACGAACCAACCAGCATACGTCAAAGGCTATTGTCTACAGATTAGGCATTTTATTTGCTGAAACTCAAATGCGATGTTTCCCGAATCGACATTAAGCTGATGTTAACATGGGTTAGTAGCCAACCTCTGGCTAGCCTACAGGTGAGGCTTATTGCAGCGGTCGCGACATATCAGCTGACCAGTGATGCCCTCTGGGCACGAGCAATGGGTGCAGCTGCAAAACGGAGTTTGGTTCTCAAATCATGTGCTTGTCTCGCATGCTCCGCTCTTTCGTGGCCTGCCAGCGTCACCTCACAGGAACGCCACGCGATGTTGTGTCGGAAGTGGGGTCCGTGTGAAAAACTTCCGTCTCTGAACAGCCGTGAGCGAAAGGATACCCTTTGAAGAAAGCGCCCAATCGACTCAGTGGCTACGCCTCATTCTTGAGCCACAGGACGAGTTGACTTCTTGAGCACCGCAAGTTGATCCTCGCGGAAGTCTCTTTACGAAGATTATGTCGCTGCTTGAGTACTACAGAAAGCTTCACAAGACGTCCAAGAACATACGCTACTTTACTGCATGGGCCCAAACGCTCGTCTGCTCCAGGACACCCTTTCACTCGACGTAGGCTCGTTCGCGGCCTACGACGCTGTTGTCAAACGCTTCACCAAGCACTTCGTGCACTCTAATAATGACAAATTCTGCCGCTTTCTTAAGGGTGTCCAACTACCTGGCAAAAGCGTCCACCCGTTTTGCGCCGGACACTGCAAGTTACCCTCTTATTCAGAGATGCATCTTAAGCTGAAGCTCATGCTTGACGATATCAATGAAGCCTGGTGGGAACGCGCCCAAGACGTTCATTGCGTTTCCTTTCGTGCGTTCACGGCAGACGTCATTTAAATCAAGTCAAGCGTGGGCTTCAATTTAGGATACATTTCTGTATACCGCGGTTAGTAAAGCCATGCAACTAGCCGTCATCAGTGGTGGAACAACGCTTGGTTCGCGACAGGTTCATTGCCGGCTAATGAGATACGCGTTTCTCGGACCAACTGTGCGGCTCCCCGAAGTTCTCTCTCGAAGAAGCTTGGACGCAAGCTCGTCAGTCCGAAAACACCGATAAAGAACGCTCACTCGCGCAAGCTACTTCGCTAGCCGCGGTCAACATTGATGCTGCAAACGCTCGAAAGTTAACTTCGCGACAGCGTCTGGAGGCCACAACAGCTCGCTCAGTGGCCGTGAAGTCGGAACGCTGCAACCCGGAGCTGCTCCTTGTGCCTGCTGGGCTCGCGCGTTTCATGCACACTCAGAGTGCCCAGCGCGGCACTCTGTCTGCAATTTTTGCGGCAAGAAAGGCCAGTTCGCTGAAGTCTGTACTTCCAGAAAGTCAATGCACACCAAACAGTGCCATCGAGCTGCATACTCTAGAGGCACCCGCCAAACCAAATTAGTCGATGTCACAGTCGACAATTACGCAACTGAATTCAAAGTACGCTCAGTAGCTCAGGTTTCTGCAGTCGCAAGTGAATTGCCTGGAGTCGCGGCCGATCTTGTGAATGTCGATGCAGTCTTGACAGGACACGGGAAACCTACCACAGCGGGATACCTATCCCACTGCGTGAATTCGTTTGGCAAGATGGAGAGAAACTTGAAGGCGATAGCGTCATTCGTCATATTGATAAACTAATTCCGTGGTGTGCCGGTTTGTTAGTGGCACCTAGGAAGAATTGAAAGTTTTGTCTGTGTGTTGATCTCACTCGACTAAACCAGGTGGCTCTCAAAGGGCGCCACATTTTGCCTACAGTTGAACGAGTCCTTGGTCTTCTCGGCGATGCAGCAGTTTTTTTCGAACCTGGATGCGACTGCAGGATTTCACCAAATAATGTTGTCGGCGGATTTTCAAGAACTGACACCTTTCACCACACCTTTCGGTCGCTATTGTTTCTGCCGACTGCCCTTCGGTATCCCGTATGCCCTGGAGTATTTTCAAAAACAAATGGCGCAGACTATCGAAGGACAGGACGGTGTTGTTAATACGATAGATGATGTTCTTTTGTCTGGACGTACCAAGCAGGAACATGATGCAAGGCTTGAGCAAGTGTTGACTCGTCTTGCAACTGCAGGCATCACTTTACACAAAGAGAAGTGTTGCTTTGGGGTCTCTGAAATCTCATTTCTAGGCGTCATTGTGTGAGCACAAAGCATCAAGCCAGATCCTGGCAAGATCGAAGCAGTCCATGCATGGCACTTCCCACAGAACATTCAGGTGTCAAATGTCTACTCGGGATGGTGAATAATCTTGCCGGGTTTATACCACATGTTTGGGAAACTACTACATTGATTCGCACCCTTAAATTCAAGAATATTAGTTGGACTTGGCAGCACGAACAGGAAGCAGTATTCATAAATATCAAGGAACTTCTGACGTCCGACTGCTGCTTGGACAAGTATCACTCATCTTATGCCACAGCAGTCTCGGCTGATGCCAACTCTTTTGCACTTGGAGCAGTCCAGCTGCCACCACAACCATGTGGTGAACGCAGGCCAGTAGCCTTTGCCTCAAGGTCACTAACCAACACAGAAGGAAGGTGCAGCCAAAAAGAAAAAGGGGCCTTGGCAACAGCGTGGGCTATCCAGAGGTTTGATGAGTTCATCAGAGGCATCACCTTCACTGTAGAAACTGATCCCGCCCCGCCTTCCTTTTGTGTCATTGTTTGGCAAGATGGACCTTGAGGTGCTTATTCCGGGGGTGTTAGGACTCAGGCTAAAGTCAATGCTCTATCAGTTTCAGATCTTGTACATCCCAGGAAAATTGTTCGCTACGGCTTGAGAGGAGTGCATCCACTAGACACTGTGGAACGTTTTGTTACAGCAGTCATGGTTTCCGCTCCACATGCGTTGCCTATGAACATACAGGTTATCAGGAAGGTCCAGAACTGCGATGGAGAGTGCAGAGCGCTGATTTCGTTCTGCCAGCTGTGCAACAGATGCTTTCACACGTATCAAAGGATGCATCAGGGAAGGATGAACTTTCCGTTTGTGATGGCCTTCTCTACAAGGGCACTCGTCTAATTATGCCTTCGTTACAGAGACCAACAGTATTGATGCTTCTACACTAAGCACACCAAGGCATAGGTCGTACAAAGGCCCTCGCTCATGAATCTGTACGGTGGCTGTGCATAGCGGCTGAGATCACTTCTTCCGTCGCCAGTTGTCAAGAATTGGCCTTTACACGAGTGAATCCAGCCGAACCGCCCCTTCCTACCAACCTCCCTGGCAGTCTCTGGGAACATCTGGGCCTGGACTTGTTTCGCCTCAATGGCCAAACCGTCTTAATGTCACTAGGTAACTATTCCTGGTTCCCAATGGTGTTGACGCTGAAGAGCACAACAGCTCAAGTGGTCATTGATGTGCTCAAAAGCCTGTTTGCGCGCCACGAGATACCGCAAGAACTAAGGTCGGACAATGGTCCTGCCTTCTCACACGAATTCGCCGCATTTGCTCCTTTCTGTGGCTTCGACCACATCACCAGTAACCCCCATTTCTGACAGTTTAGTGCGGAGGCGGAAACGATGATACGCACTGTAAAAGACCTCCTCTATAGAACGAACGATCCTCACATGGCCCTTCTCAGCAATAGGCACACACCCGGGGTGAATGGCTTTATCCTGCATAACTCCTCATGGAAGGCGACTGAGAACTAGAGTCGCAAGGACGGACGGAACTTTGTCCACATTGGCCGGTAAGAGAGTAGATAGCAGTTAGCGATCAGCCTTACAAGAAAAAGACTGGTCAGGACTTCGACCTACGTCATCACGCCAGAGATCTGCCGTCACTGCAAGCGGGCGAAGTGGTCTGGATACGGTCAGGTAAGGTTCGTGCCAAATCTTTGAGCCGTGCTTACCGTCCAAGGTTGTTTGCAGTCGAAATCGAGCATGGAACAGTTCTGCAGCGAAATCGCAGTCAACTAGTTCCCTCCGTGCTAATGTCAGCAGGGACCCCATTGCATCCCCCAACACAAGTGGCAGCAAAACCTGAGCGGCCCCCTTCGAGGGCAGCACCTGCTCCTTCACTTAATGCTGGTGATACTGTTGTGTGCGCCTTTAGCGGCCGTCGTGTCGTTCCACCCGGCCGCTTGAATTTGCGACTTGAGGGGGAAGATTTAGTGGTAGCCACATATCAGCTGACCAGTGGTGCCTTCCGGGCACAAGCAATAGGGACACGTGCCAAATGAATCACTTGTTCGGGTCTGAAAGGATGTGCTTGTCCACTCACACGCTCCGCCCTTTCATGGCCTGCCAGCACAGCCTTACAGGAATACCAAGCGCTACTTATGTCAACCTAAACAGCGCTGATAGCGCCGACAGGGAGTGCCCACTGTACTGTGGCCATGGAGCAGTTTTACTACAATTTGCTTCCATAAAGCTTTTCGCTTACGCGTCTGTCTTCCTCATTGCTCTGTTAGTTTTTCCTCAGATGTTTCCTTCGCAATATTTCTTGTTTTCAAAAGGTACTCCTTCAACCAAATATGAAGACCACAAAGCTCTGCTGCAATTCTTGTCCATGACAAGACTGCACAATTCCTGCTCTTTCTGAGATGTGTCATGGGTAGCGTTCTTCTTCTTCCCTTTATATCCTTCTTTTCTTTTTCCTTTTACTATCTCGCCCCTTTGAGCGGGTGGGTACAGTTTCCCTTTTAGGAGGCAATTGCCAAACCGCCCGTATTGCTCTTTTCGTGGTGTTATACAAGTTTGCTTTCTTAATCACAATAGTATCGCCTCTAGAAAGGGCTACATAGAAAAAAGGTATCCTCGTCTGTAACTTCCGTGATGTCATTTTTTTCTAGAAAAATAAGACCTTCAAACAGCAGAACATGAGTACTTAGCCAAAAGAAGAAATGACGCGGGGGGTACTTGCGCGCGACACGAAATTTGCTATATTATTTTCATGACAGGCTGTGCCGCCCTGTTGCTGTGAAATGTCACGGAGGCCTCATAACAGTGATAATGAAATTCAGGCTAGTTTCTGAGAAAGTAAGAGAGCCCTACAATTTGAGGTAGCCCATTGCGCACCGTTGCACAGAAGCACTATTTCGTACACTATTTTGTTTTTTGCAACTGTTTCTTTCCACAAAATTTTTCTGCGAGGAACATGCACCACATTGTCGTCCATAGTCAAATTACTCACTTGAGAAACTCGCTGCTACCAGCACAGTAACTGCGTACGGTGCCTCGCATGTCGGGTAGGCAAGTCGCAATGCGTAACTGGTGAACGTGAGTGCCTGCAGAGCGGCACCCAGAGCGTCCCCCAGGAGGATCCGAGACCATGAGAACATGAAGACTACGTAATCGCCCGGCCTGCCCAGCGTGTCGCAGGCTGCGCAAATGTACGCGTACTCGCCGCCAGATGTCGGCAGCAATGTTCCCAACTCTGCCATACAAAAGGCATCTGCGAGAGGCATTGAAAAGTACTGTGTTTAAACATTAAGACACAACCTCTCTTGATACTTTTTCGCCCACACCATAATACAGCAATCGAGTGACCATTCAGTCGTTGAAAAAGGACGTGGCTCTGATTCTTGGAAAGTGAACAAGAAAATTCCTTTGCTTCTGTGAGGTATTTTGCTATGTTAGTGTTTTCATCCATTGTAAACGTGGCAGTGTTGATGTATTTGTATGCTAGCGCAGCTCACAGATTATGGCCATCAATCCAGCGCCGATCCACACGAGGAGACTGGCACCAGTTGATCCTGAGTTTCTGAAGACCAAGCTTGGTGACACGAATATGCCACATCCTGTATGCAAAACAGAAATGTCCACTGCTGAGTGGTGGTTGGAGAAAAATCTGAGGGAAAATGGACAGAACTAATCCTAGACACTCATAATTGGCGATCATAGAATAAGCAATGAAATTTCAAGAAATCAGAAATCAGACTTTATAATCATTTTAATGACAAACCTATCGGAAGCTTCAACATTTCTGCGTGCTTAAGCTTCCAAAGCGAATGAACGAGGTTATAGAGTTCATATAACACACTCTATGGGATATTGGAAATGTTTATGACCAAGAAATAGGTCGTAATTGTTGTATTCGAGAAATTTTCGACGGGGTAGAAAACACTGCCGCCCCCCTCAAAAAATGTATGCTGTTATCCAAATTAGGCCTTGTTTACATTCTGTTTTCAAAGAGATGCTCACGTTTCTAAACCAGTTCCCGAGGGTAAAGACTTAACGATGTGAACCGCACCAACGCTTCTCCTAAGATCAAATAAAGATCCCAAAACCAACACATTTTTAAAAGCACCATTGCAGTCTAAAGGTCTTACCAAAAACTTACCAATAACGCTGCCGATTACTACTGAGGTGGCGCTGAACAGCCCCACTTTTCTTTTGAGTGTGGTGCCTACGACAACGGTGTCAACAGAGGAGGCCCCTGATGTGCTCTCATTGAATTCTGATGGACAATGTGTTGTGGGAGTGTACCTGCGGGGCCCTACAAGATAGATGAACGAAGTTCAGTATTTCTCTCACGTATCGCTGGTCGCAAACTCGCGCATAATTGCGCAAATAACTTGAGACATAATACGAATACGCTCATGAACTAAAATAGCACTGGTACCACGTGACACGCTTTTGTATTGTCATGGCAATATCGCTTACAACGTCCTTATTGTTCTATAAATGCCAAAATTGAAGTAACCATACCTTTACAAATATATCCTACTCCACAGTTTTTCATAATGAATTCATCCTTATCCAACAATTTCGAAATACTTTGTCATCACCTAAATATTTCAAACGTCACGAAACATTACCAAAATGCTTTAAAGATGTCGCGGCAGAGAGGTGCCTTTAATGTAACGTTTATTACAAAAATTGTGTAACTTGCTGCAATATTGCCTGCAATAGACATGAATCCTGAGCACTCCCTAGTAGCGTATGATCTTTTCCCTGTAGGTTTCTGTTCTCAAAAGCCAAGCCAGTGACAGATAACGTATCGCCGCGAAGAACGGGCGAGGCATTTATCGTGTCGAAGATACTAGTTTCTGTGTGCCCACAAGTGACAAGCCTTCATCAAAAAAAAAAGATATTACACAGATCTCACCAAGATCTTGGAATCTGAGAAGCGAAGGTTTTTCGGAGGCATTATATAAATACCATGCTACAGGTTATAGCTTTTTGCAAAGCGTTTTGCACTATAGCGATTATATGGCTGGCAATAACGATGGCTAGATGCAGATACGCACACCACATGACTCAATTGATCCTGCATTGTACAGTCTTCAGGATTGGCTCCCAGTGTTATTAAGGCGAAAACCTTTCTAGGCTCATGGTGAAGTTTGTGTCAGTAGATCTTACTGCCGGAGTGTCCGCCGACGCGTCATCAGGCCATATGAAGACAGATTAAAGTCAGATTAAAGAATGAAAAAATGGTCGATAGTGGCAGTTAGGGAATGATAACGTTATAATAGAGATTTGTAGAGGTTAATGATGAATAATAATGACTACTAATGACTTTTAATGACTACTAATAACTCCGAATATGTCTTACAACGGCTTGTAGTGACCACAATTGATTAGAAAGTGACTAGAAATGTCTAGCAATGAGTAGTAATGACTAAAATGACTGCTAATGATTACGAAAAGACAAATATGTCTGACAACGGCTTGTAATGACCACAATTGTTAACAAATGACTAAAAATACTTACTGGTGAGCAGTAATCACTAATGACTGAAATGACTTGTAATGACTAGTAATGACTATGAAATCGCCAATATGTCTAACGACAACTTGTAACGTCTACAATTCATTAGAAATGACTAAAGATGATTAGTAAGGACCAGTAATTACCAATAACGACTGAAATGACTTGTAATGACTACTAATGACTATGATAAGAGCAACATGTCCAAAGATGGCTTCTAATGACCACAATTGCTCACAAATGACTAAAGATGCTTAGTAGTGAGCACTAATGGCTAAAGAAAGAACCAAAAAAGAAAAGAGAAAGAGAAAGAAGGGAATGATAAGAGAAGGAGAGTAGGCTTTCGCCGTTCACCACTTAAGAGAGATCTTAAAAGACCCTGTAATTTTTGCGCTGTATCCACAGCCGGTGCGCCGACTAGAGCTGGTCAGTACTGAATGTGCAGATTACTGAAGATTGGTCTCCTTCATTAAAATAATTATGGTCCTGATGACGTATATTTGTTGCAATAGGTTATTTAGGTACAATTTTCTTAATCGCCTGCGTAATTCCACAGCAAATCAGGTCCAGCAGCCAGTACACCTGTAACGGGAGTAAAGGTGGTAGTGCTGTCCTTCGTATGAGCTATTTTGCAAGAAACCCAGCAGCACCGAGCAGCTACGTTCATGAAAGTCCGGGAGGGCTCGCAAATGCGGCTTCGCTTCCATATTGGCACTACGCCAGGCATTTACCAATAAAATGTCTTTTTTCGTTCCGAGTCCAATGTCCGTTTCGCAATGCAGTTTCAAGTCATACTTGTATTACTTTATCTACCAAATCGGTGCACGAAAGCCACAGCGCGCTTGAATGATACAGACGCGGAGTCCTCTGGCAGCTGTGCTCACAGATGCTATAGCTTGAAGCTTGTGCGCGCATGTGTGCTCAGTTGCAACACTGAGTGCTCTTAGAGCAGCCACATGATGCGAACAAAAAAATGAAACTTACCTCTCTTATTTGAAGTCATAACGAGATCCTGAAATTCCCCTGACCTGAAAAATATAGTGGTAGCTCAAAGCTTCCTTACCATTTCAGATGCAAAGATATCAGTGCCTGTAATTGAAAACAAAGCCATGGCTTCTTAGTAAGTTGGTTTGCTGTCCTCCTCCATAAGGTACTAAAGTGAACAATGCTCGTCTGAGAAGTCATCTTCTTTTTTAAATTCAATAATACCTACCCTCACTCAAACTCAAAGTACATCAGAAAACAGCCATTTGAAATGATAAACTATCACACATCCGACTATAGCACAAAGGTACAAGGAAAAGCCACACTGGCTTTCCCAAAAAAAACATAAGGTTTGCAGTCGAAAAAAATATCCATAAAGGTCCGCGACCTAAACCTAGACTAACACATTTTGGGGCGGTCACTTTATCATCTTAGCTAACCACAAGGCTAGCAGACTGGCAGAGCAAGGCCAAAGTATTCAACAACTCCAATCCCAGAAACACATAATGTGGCAAATCAGGTCAGCGTACGCCCGCAGCCTTACGGTTTTGCACAGTACTGATTTGCAACAATAGCATTCCTAACATATTTGCAACGCTTCCCATCGCTTGACTTGAGATTGCCGCAAATTAACTAAATGCAGCAGCAATTCCTCAAGCGATGTCGAGCATGGCTAAGAGAGCAGAACAGATAGTACTTAGAAGTTCGAAGTTTGAAGTTTATTGAATACTTAGTGCAGATACAAAAATATTGATGTTTAGTACAGAAAAATGTCCCATAGTGTAAACACTGTAGGGGGCCTTTTATAATGTTAAAAAAACACTAATACTACTTGACAGGAAAAAGGCAGAAAGTTCTAAAAATACTAAAATGCAAATACATAATGAAGATGACATAAGGATAAGGGCCGTATAGTGCTACATACCTGCAGCACAGTGGTCATCATTGCACGCCATGAAAAGGCCTTTCGCGAGAGAACATAAATGGCTCACTCGAGCAAGCTTAAAAAGCGATAGCTAATATTTGTTGCACTTGCGCAGCCCGTTGTAGCAGAAACCCTGCTGCGAGCGATCGGTTGACGAGTGCTTCTTTGATAAATGCCCTGTTTGTCAGCGAAAATTACCTTGGTTGTGGCAGCCTCTGTTGAGGTCGCCGACAGTAAAGCCGCGCCGCTCTCCAACAGCTTTCCTTTTCGACACGGCGCACTGCACACAGCTGTGCGCTACGAGCTCGCAAAGGTTTGGCGAACGTTACTGCTTTTCACACGTGTCGCCCTGTGCACATGCACGATCTCTCATCATCATGGTTTATGCTGATATATCCTTTCAAATGAAAAGGACGTCGGTACAATACTTTAGCCTACAACGCTTCATTAGTGCAACACATATGACAACCTCCAGAAGCTGTGAGTGCAGCCTATGTGTTCGCAGTTCGTGTTCTCTTGATACTCATACGAGCTCGTTAAGCGTTATTCATATCACTAAAATAAAGGCACCTTGAAAATTAAATAACAAAGCACGTAAACAGGATGGTCAAGCCATTTTCTTTATAATGTGCGCGTGAGTGTGTGCGAGTCAGGTGAGGAGATAATACTGAAAGCTTACTCAGGATCAACACACAGCCGAAGACCGCTAACTGAGGCTGAGCATCGTGCCATTGAATTGTCGCACGTGGTATTTAACAAAATATGCTTCTTATATATACCAGTGAAATGAGGAAGTCGGCAAAAAGACGTGTGTGTGTGTGTTGCGAGGTTCTGCAGTGGAAATCCGACGCAGTCGCCATGATCCAAAGAAGGTAGCAAAAGTAGCCGACAGAGCAAAGAGCGAGATCACGTCAAAAAACTCTTGAATTGGCGTTAGATATCTCGCGGGAGTTCATGTAAAAAAATAAATTAATGGGTCCGAAAGAAAACTTTCTTCGTTTCGGCCTGGGTGGGAATCCAACCGGGCCCTCCGGCGCCCGACACGAGCACGCTTCTCCGAAGACACGGTGGTTGCACGATTCTAGCAGACTAAAGTTGTGCCTAGGGCGTGCGTCAACGTTACTAGACTAGCTTCAGTTGTAAAACTCTCCGGCCGCGCGCTTACAGCCGCTGTCGCCACTTCTGTGACAGCCGCCAGATGGCCACGCTGTTCCATCGGGCTCCACTGCAGACGCCTCGTCACAGCCTTGAGCTCGAGCGGGCGGGCAGTTTGCGCGTGTTTCACGCTCGCTGGCGTTCTCCCTTGTCCGAATTAGTGATACCACGAGAAGGCGGTATCCACCTACTGCAATAAGATTTATCACGCCAGTTCGTTAATACTGAGAGAAGGGTAAACTGCACGAAAGGAAGAAACGCATACAGCGAAGCGCAGAAGCTGCGTTTCTAGATGCCGTGTGTTTCTTCCTGTCGTCGTAACGTTTCGCGCAGTTTAGGCTCACGAGCCTGAATATCTGGCCAAGGTGCGTGATTGTAGGATGAACTTCATCCCCACCAAAGCTTCTCACGACGCCAAAGAAGCACTACAAAAAGAAAGATGAGGTTGGTCTTTGTACACACTAGCCACAAAAAAAAAAGAAAATCAGGTTTTTCATTCCGTGAAGATGGTAAATCAGCGAAGCTGAAACGCGCGGCCCCTGTGTTTATCACTGGGTTAATCCCGAGGGTTCATTAAAGTATTTCTCAGTTATGAGGTTACACGCACAAGTGGCTGCGACGGAGACGACGTCACTGACGGTATGCCCGCAGTCCGCAGTTGTCGCTTGCGTTCGATGTCTCGAGTTTGCTCGGCGGCGCGGTTAGCAGCCTTCGCCTGCGATTTGCCGCTTGTACATTCTTCGATATAAATTTCTTCAAAATTAAATGTTTCCGTTGCGTAAGACCATGAGTGTCTCATTCTCCCTTAAGCAATGGCTCATACCCCCGTAAACGCGGCCTCCCCATTACAACGATAGAAGTGAAGTGAAATTCTACGCTGGAAAGATGAACGGCCACGCAGCCAGCTGTGGAAGACGAGGACGAACGCGGGAGCAGTGGCGCGAGCGCGTGCCGTTGATTTCGCAGGGAGTTCCCGGTCGGCACAAGGAATAGCTCTGTTTCACGCCGAGCAAAGCGTCGCATTGCTGGGAGCACAGAAAAAGTGGTGCGCCGAACTGTCGACATCGTTCCGATAGCAGCTCTGAAGCCAGGTACGCTGCACGTCGGCATCGTCTGCTGGTATTAAGAAACTCGGCGAAGGCTACAGTTCCACGGATGACATGCTTGCTGAAATTCGCCGTCAACAACGTACCACAGAATACACCAACGCTGTACCGCGTGCTTAGTCCGGCCCGCCCGCGTAACCGGCCAGTGAGGAAGTGAAGCCGGGCGCGACTGCAGCGCCACGAAGGCGCGGGCGGGTGGCGGTTCCGCGCAACGGCTCCGAGTTTTAAAACTGAAGCTAGTCTAGTAACGTTGGGCGTGCGTCACTGGCCACGTGACGGCGTAGCCAATAGGGAATAGGTGGCGCCACGTCATTAATGTATAAAATGAGCACGTTCATAATCTTTCGAGGTCTACAAGCGGTACAATGCTCTCACATTCCCACACGTAAGCAGTACTAAGTGTGTATGCCTAATTTTGTTTCACTGTTTACAATTAATAGACCTTCTCTATGGGTTTCTTACACTTTTCCCTGTGCTCTACATTGTTGAGGATTTCATCTACTATCACTATATGAGGACACCGTCCGAGCACGCTGACAATGTGTTTGCTTTGGTGTTAAAATAGTGAAGTTAGGTTGTTCGGATATGTTCGAGCAAAGTGCATTTGCCGTTAGCGTGTACCCGCGTTACAGGTATGAAGCACATATGCTTACGTTATGCCAGAACGCTCACGAAGACGCTACCTGCCTGCAGAATTTTCCGCACATTTCAGAAGTGTTGTGCAGTCTCCACGCTTACAGCAGCACCTACTTGTTTGTTTCTTTATTATTCATGGTTCGCTTCACTGCTTCTTTCTACGCAAGAGAAAAGGCCAAAAACTTCATGGACGAAAAACTTGGCAAGTGCCAACTGTTGATTGTTCCTAAGAGTACGACAAATGCATAAGACAAGAGCTCACGATGAGAAGTAAGAAATTGTGCCGAAAGCCATCGACAATCATTTTCAGCATATCCTAATAGCCCGAATGAATGAACGAATGAAAAGTCCCGCTCGACGACCTCCCCTTCCGCCTCGCTGGCTCCTCCTCGAAATTCGCCGGCCGGAGAGTAGACGCTTTCTCTCTCGGTGCCTTTGTATTGCAAGTCCGGTCACTGACCTTCCGCCACTGACCAGCGACCACGGACCGCCGCCTAGCATGAAAGTGCGTACAAGAGCCAAAAAAAAAAAGCTGTTCGCTCTAAAAGGCCCGTAAAAAAGAGTCATGGCGATGTATCTGCACTTCCACTTCCACAATTACGTGGATGGATTTGTGCAGTTTGCGTCAATCATTTCAAGAGCTGCTTGGGCAAGCACCCCTTAAAATGTAACTCGCATGGTTACTGGACCATTCTTTAGCAAAGGTTAGGCTCCCAAGATTTCTCGTGCTTTCTACGAACACTAGCGAACCAATATGTGGTTTTTTTTAAATATAGGAGTGTAGCCGCACCACGTGCAGTCTGCTACCAAATTTCCTTGTGACTCGTGCATTCCTGTCGCATGCCTGTTACCTCTTAACCTGAAGTGCATGACCCAGCCATTCTCCCTTGTTATAATTTGCCGCTTTTGAGAGGGTGAAAAATTTACTCGTCAACCCACCCCACTCCCGGTAATGTTGATGTCCAACGAAGCTGTACCCCTACAATTGCTGAGGGGGTATGCAATGCTTTATTCCTTTAGAGTAATGGTGGTAATGGTAAGTTACAGTAACGGTAGTAACGGTAATTTTGACAACATGCCGCCTCTGGTCATATTGCATTTTCCGCTTGCTACCCCTCGTACTCACCCTGCTCCTCGGGAGTCCCAATTACGCGCCGCCTAGCCATAGCGGTGCTGCAAAAACAATGAAAACCAGTTGCTCGGCTGCTTCTTTTAGATGCCAAATGCTAGTGACGTCACTTTCCACGTGCATTCCCATGAACTTCTTCTGATAGGGTTTTGTCATTTTGGTAGCTGTCCTATTCAGTGGCCCGTCTTCATATGCTTAGCAGTTATAAAGACGAAGTCCCTCCATCCAGTCCCCCAGACAGTTCAATCGAGACGCAAGAGAGTTTTAACAACATAAATTATTTTATTCGTCAAAACGTCTGGTGGAACATTGGTCAGCGACAGCAACACTGAGACATCGTGAAGGGATAAGAGGTAAACTTGCTTTAAATTATTCACGTAGCGTATCACAACAATAACAACACATATTGTAAATGTGTCACTAGTTTAGATGATATAAATGTACTCTTCCTTCCTTACTTTCGTGGTGCTAGAGGAGCCTTTTTGGCGACCACGGGTAGCTTCTCGCCTTGGAGGTATGGGTTTTTTCCCTGCATTGAAAAGAAATGTCTTCGTTACACACTCTCATAATTTTTTTCGGAACACAGCTAACTTGTTTTTTTCTCGTACTATGGCGCAATTTTACAGACAGAATTGCAGCTCTGAGTGACACAACCTTCTGTGCAGCCTAAGTGAACGGATGTACGGCTTCTCTATACATAAGGCCTTGCATCCATCACAATGCGCACATTAGACTCAATTTATACAGTATGTAATGTACGTAATGCGTACGAAACAAACAATTAGATTACAGTGAAAGAAAATTGGGCTCCACAAGAACAGCAAAGCCTCGACCTCGAGTGCAGTATGTGGCTTTAGAAGATCCACGAAATCACTTTGAACGCTTTTGGTGTGGAAAAAAAAGCAGCTAGCATGAAGGGACTTACAGCTCTTGTCTTTGGCTGCTTGACGGACTTCTTAGACTTTCTCGTGTGTCGCTGTGCATAGGACTCGTGGTCCTAGGAGACAAAAGGTACAGGGGTATGTGTAACTACTGCATGCGTCAAGTGAACGACTACTAAAATGCAATACCCAAATAATGCCGCAAAAGTGCTATTTTATTTCCCAAATTCTACGTTAAACTTTATCGGGAACATCACATGCTTTTTAGTGACACCAGTGTTTCAGTGCAGTCATTTCGTTCCTAAACGACGGCAAAACTCGGCGCCCGTTAACTTTAAGAAGGCCGATAATGCAACATGAGAGATCGAAAAATTACGTTACGATATCGCCGTTACGCACTCAACGAACTGTCTCCAGATACAGAGCTTCCTATTTCTTATTTGTGCAAAAATCCAATTGACTCCAAAAATCACAGAAAGACATGTCTATTATTTTTTTTCTTTCTCAAGAAAATGATCCAGCACTGCTTATTTAGTTAGAAAAGGACACAATGAGACATGACAGGACGGGCGGTACTCCAACTATGTTCACTACACATGAATATGTTCACTCGAAACTTTTAACCACCGCACGATGTTACACAAACTATCACATGGTATGGTAGGATTTCATATTGACACGTATACTTATCTTTATCGGGCAACCACGTTTCGCAGCCTAACAAATGTAATCGCACAGCGTGGGACGCGCCTGTATGTATCCGAAGTTTCTGGAACGTTATCGATGCTTCTATCCGCTGTCTGTTGTCGCCGAACGTTATGTTATCTGATTTCATCACCTGACGCGAATGGTGTAGAACTTTGTGGAAGGCACGCGGGTCCGAACGATTAGTCTGGAACATTCGATGACTGCAGTATAAAAGCCGACGCGCTTGACCAGCTGATCAGATTTTCGACGATCGCCGACTATCTTCGCCGCTTTCGTTCTGCTAAATGTGCAGCCTGTTTTGTGGGCACAGGTTCGCCCAATAAAAGTTAGTTTTGTCGTTCGCAGTATTCCTACTGTGTTCTTCAACGTCACCACCACGTGACAATATATTTAGTTTGTATGTGCAGTTACAGCCATACTTTGTCGTGAGTGTTAGTTGTAAAAATCAACTCCCCGCTAAAAATTAAGTACTGATGTCTCAATGCTGAACCCAAGCTTATTGTTTGCTATTGTGTTTCTTCATGCGTTTCATTCTTATGTCTAAATTTTCTTCTTGAACATCAAACAAGAATTATCGAGACTGTTCTAAAGAGGACAATATTTATCTAGTACCTAGTTAATTATGCAAACGTTATGTGTGAATTCACAAGTCGCCTTATGTTTCTTGTTACGAGTAACCTGAGGAGATATTCTATAAGAGTCCAACTAGTGTACATGTCAATTTCATCTGCTGTTGAAGTTCTGGTTGGCTGTGAAGCCTGGCTGCTGTGAATGCACAGCCCAGCTCAGCAGATCAAAACTTCAGCAGCAGACAAAAATGGACATGTCTACTAAATGGACTCTTACAGAGTGCCTCCCCTGATAATGCTGTGCAATAACATAGTATAGAAATCATACCTCTTTTCTGAAGAATTTCTTTGCCATCACAGTCTTGTGCTGTCCTTCCACCTGTTGGAAAACAAAGAAAGGTTAGTTGCTCAACAAGTGCAGGGGGAGGGTCATGACTCTAGCTTTTATTGTTACCCTCGTTTTGCTCAAGGCAGTGCAACATACTAACAACGTGCAAGCCGTCCAAGTCACCAAGACATACGTTCAGGAACAGAATCACAAACATAACCGTTGTGCGCCAAAGGCTCAGTTTATGTACAAAATTGTGGAGAAAGCAACGGCGATTATTCTCATAGTAAGAGAATAGTCTAACGCTATTAGAAAAAAAAGCTACTCGCTTTTATTAATAAATGACGCGTTTCAAGGTGTATAGTCTTGCAGTTACGACATATAGATGACGTTCGCTGTTTCAATGCATAATTCCGTAAAGAATAGAAGCATTTAGCAGCCCATCTGCCGGCGACTATTTTGAAGAAAGTGGCGGGAGGAGAGAAGCGCCATCCTTTGCGAGCACCCCACCGCGGCGTCTAAACCTTCACACATGCGAAAGCTCTCACGCTGTGGTACATGCCGGAAGGCTCCGCCTCCTCGCTGACGCGCAAAACCATAGACGATGTTACGAAGGAATCTATTGAACCGAGCCAAGGTCTACCTTCACATTGTTGCCCCACCGCCTACTGTCGCAACCTCCGCAATAGCTCGGGATCTATATAAACGCTGACAAAACATTTCCATTAGCTTTGAAAATACCATGACTAGAAGTGACGAGTTTGTGAGAGCTATACGTTCACATCTGCGGTTTGTATATTGATATATTTACTGTTGGCTTCCGGTGTGTGCCACGCAACTCTGTTACTCGAGAGCAAGCGCCATTTGTATCGGCACTGAAAGTCCGACTGCCAACTGCCAGTCGCCAACAGTCAGTCGCCAACCAGGAACCACCTATTCACCAACCGCCGACCACGAAAATGGGCTATACGGCCTAAGAAAGCGATTCGCTTTGAAGAACGCTGGTTTTCAGCACTTTAAAACCCAGTGGTCCAAAAAGTGTGAAAAAGAAAGCAAATAAAGCGACAGTGCGTTTCGAGTCCACATAACGTGCCACTGAAATCGGTGTCTAACTCCTGTTTCAGCAGAATATACATCGATATCCTCTCCAGTCTCGTACATCGCGACGCTGTTTGCAAACCCCAATCTCGGACAAACGAACCCAAGACTCAGGATTGGTTTAGTGGTTTCGAGGCCATTTAAATAACGTACCGCTGTATTACAGGATATTCGGCGACTATGATCAAACGTACACATATGTCTCCATCTGTTCGCTAGGCGAGGCCGCATTATAATAGCGCTATGGTAATGAATGCGCGGGATATATCGGAGAAGCCTTCATCATATTCACAAGAAAGGATGGGATTATATCTGGGGGCCGTCAACGGCTCTACGGGAAAATAAACTTGAACATTTGTCGTCCTAGTTGTAGTGCTCATTCGCTCTTTGAAACTACCGTACATATTTATTGCTGTCTAAGCACCAATTCGTCCATCGTTCCGAAAATAAAAATTGTTCACGCGGCGTGTTGTCGACGCTTCTTCACCGTTCCGTATCTGCGCCGCCTCGGTATGGAAAACCGAGGTCACGAGCAGACGTTAGAGCGTTCGCATCGGAATTGATAGCCAAAGAAGCAGCCAGGATTCTGAACGGCAAACACCCCTCTATCACGGTTCACCACATAGTCTGGTTCCCAGTTCACATGGGACCAGACGTATTACCTGGTCACCTGAACCCAATGCGACAGCCCACGACCATGCGCGAGGTTTCGTATGCCGCGACGGGATGGTGTCTCAGGTGAGTTCGGGAGAGCTCGTCCACAGTGATCCACTAGTTACTTTTAATGAAATCACGTCTGATTACAGAAGGAATATGCAGAGTTTTCTTTTCCCCCATCATAAGCTCAACAGGCCACAAGCTAGCACTCTCCGCATGCTCCAGACGGGGTCCTACCCTTCTAGGGGCTTTCTTAACATGCTCCACCCGGACATTGACCCACTCTGCCCAGATTGTGGCACTGGATTTAGCTCATTAAATCACATGCTCTGGCAGTGCCCTGTGTTACAGGATTTTAACCGAGAAGAAGACTGGACGAAGGCCATCACAGACCCGAAACAGGGCGTCCAGCTCCTGGCTGTCCAGAGGGCCCGTGAACGAGCGGAAAGGCATGGCCTCTCTGTTCCGACATGGGACTAGCCAACGGCTGGGTTAGGGACCTGCAGGCCCCCGCTTAGCTCCTCAGGACTCCGAAAAAGTCGTTCACCACCACCACCACTTTTATACAAGGTGTCTACCAAGATGACATTTCCAAATTCCCCGAGTTTTCCAGGTTTTCCCTGAGTGCCATTGCAAATTTCCCTGAGTGATGCAGACTATGGTTTATGTCAAGACGGGCTGAAACCATATCGCCTGATGCTGTCACTCTCTAGAAAGCATATAAAAAAATAAAAAGCGACTTAATCCAATTGGAATACTAAGGAGTAGTGTTTATGTTATTCAAAAAGAGAATAGAAGGCAGGGGTTAGTAAAATGCACAGGAAATGAAGTGTCTTCAACAAAAATTGCAAATGGGGTCGGACATTCTCAAATACGAACAAAAAGGAGATGCATACAGAAGCAAATATTTCCGAATATGAGCTATTTCTATTAACTTATAATAAGCTCAGTGGTATGAGGCCCGAACTCTCACAATTGAGATTCTCTCTCAACAGCTCGTAAGTCAACCTCACCTGTCCTGACATACTCTCAGCTCGCGCACGACGCCTGAGTGTTGTGTTTTACTACTTTAAAGAGTATTTTGGTTTGGGAGTATCTTGGTCAGTTGCACAGTCCACGACCAATTTTTCGAACTCCCTAGGGGACGCGAAAACATCCGAAAAATCGGCCAGTTGGGAAAAAATACATGCCTGTCATTTACTGCCCTCAGAGGCTCAAACCGCCACAGGCACGTTCGAAAGCGCTCTGAAGGCCTGTCGGTACACATATTAGGCATATCGGTGCTCGTACTGTGACAGGAAATACCGGGTGCACGCGTGTATAACTAAACTGTGTTCCGTGGCAATAGCCCCTTCCCACGCTTGTTATGCTTCACTGCAATACTTTCGCGTATGCTTCACCAAGCAACATTTCTGTACAAAGGCGAAGCTAACTTTCAGGAACCGGCATTGTGCAACGCACTGTGTTTTCCAAGTTTATAAGCCAATCGCGAGGACCACAATGGCGGAGTCCCTGCCATTGCTGACAGCAGCTAATTCTTTCAATAAAAAACTTGGCACCCAACGGCAAGAGGCTTCATAGCGAACGTCGAAGCAGCTAGGCCTAGTGTTGTTGCAGTGGTGGCAACAGCTGCCAGTGGATCTGCGTGCAAGAGTGCCGGTACGAGGTGGCGAAACAATCAAAACGGCAGCGGTGGTGCCTTTGATTATTGCCGTTTCGGACCTGCGGTCACGGCAAAACGTCCGGAAAATCGGACGGCGAAGAGTTCTTGCGTCGGAAATTTCATACATTCTGACACGGTTGACTCTGTGGGGTACGTGGTGGTGCCGCGAAGCCGTCCAAATTATTGGGAATCCGGATAGTCGGTCGTTGACTGTATACTGGCCACTCCTCCCGCCGACGAAAGGGCATCAAAGACAATTCATTACGAGTCCTGTCTGTTACTCGAGCCAGCATTACCGCGACTTTCGAAGCTTTCAATAAAATTGCCGCTAATTTTCCCTGATAGAGGCCCAAATTCCCTGAGTTTTCCCTGATTTTTTCCAGACAACTCAAAATCCCTGAGAATTCCCGGTTTTCCCGGTTTTCCTGGTTGGTAGACACCCTGTTATAGCCTACCTGAGTCCCTAACCTTAGCCCTAAATCTAAGTACGGGAACGTCTCCGCATTTCGCCTCCCACGAGGTGAAACCAGCGGCCGTTGGTCACCAAACCTAAAGGCGTCGTGCTCTAAGTGCGACAAGAATATAATCAACCAGTGAGTCTACGGGGCCCGCCATGCGGCAAACGCTGGCGGACGCTGAACTCTCGTACCGGTACGGCGGGGTCAATGTGCTGCACGATGCGGTCCAGCGTGGACTCCATGAGGCCCTCGTTCTGGATGGAGCGCGCCAGGGCGTCGATTTCGTTCTCCTGGGTGGCGCCCGGGCAGTCGAACATGTGCTCCGTGTCGCACATGCAGTCCTGCGCCGCCTGGTAGTCTCGACTGAAGGCCGCCGTGTTCTCGAACTCTTCCAGGCAGCCGTCCTCGGCTGCAAGCCCGATTCGGGCAACGCAGATTGGGCGTTAAAACATAAAAAATGATAACTCTTGGACATTGTTGGTACATTGTTATAGACGACGCTTCAGTAGTGGCTATTTTAGGCACATCGCTCACGCGTGGAAAGTCCTCACCCGACGCGATGGCTGCTGCCAATGCTCATTTCATTTCGAGAATTGTCGTACCGGTTGTGTCCCCAAGTGTAATTTAGTTCTTGTCCTTTTACTCGGATAGTTGCAACGTTTGTGCGTTTTTACTTGCTCCCTTTGTAACCTGCCAAATTTTCAACTACCATTGCCGATTCTCACTTTTTTATTTTTATTGACGTACTTTTTTTCGTGTGTTGCTTCCATGTCATATTTGCTTGTTGCCTGTCATGTCATGTTACCTGTCATATTTACTCATTATACTTCGTCTTCGGCCTTTCCGCGTTAGTCTATACTCGTGCTAATCTCTTTTATGTTTGTAATAGGCCTCCCGTACAATATGCCCTCTAGGCGAGTGTAAGGACATAAATTAAAAGTAATTAAATAAATAAAGTTGTGCGTATCTTAGTGTTCGTGCTCGTTTGCTCTGTATCGCTATTGCAGTGGTAATCGGCACTTCTTTCGGTGCAGCTAGTGCATATGCACAAGACTACACAAAGTAATAGCCATGCATCTTTTTTTATTTCACTGACTTTCCTGCGCAAGCACAAGGCACTTTATGTTATAGCGGGCACTTTCACCAAGAATTGAGAGTGAATCTAAAGTGGACCTGAAAATGACGAAAAACAATGCGCTCTATATCAACGACGTGGATGTCTATCAGGGTGATATATTTTACTTGTCATCCTCGCCCCAGTGACAAGAAGGTATTGGTTAACCAATAACTACCTACACGTATGCTTTTTTTTCGCGTATCTCGTTAAATTTTTGGCTATTTCTTCGCTAGGCAACTTATCTTTGTATAAGTTCAGTAAATGCCAGTATGTGTAAATAAAGAAATAAACACAATTAAACTTGAAACTGACCACTGACCCATAAACACACACACATATATATATATATATATATATATATATATATATATATATATATATATATATATATATGCAGGGTGCCTACTACGCTGACACGTCCAAAGCCCCTGAGTTTTCCAGGTTTTGCCTCAGTGCCTTTCGAGAATCCTCTGAGTGATCCAGAACTTTTTTTATGTCAAGACGGGCTGACACCACGTCGCTCGATGGCTGTCGCTCTCTAGTAGTCATGTAAAAAAATAAAGAAACGACTTCACCCAGTTTCAATAGTGAAGATTAGTGTTTATGTTAAGGAAACAGAAGGCAGGCGTTAGTAAAATGCATAGCGAATAAAATATCCTCGAAAAACTGAAAAGCCCGTTGCAAATACGAACAAAATGGTACCGCCAATTGCAAATGGAGTGAAACATTTTCAAATACAAATAAAAAGAGATGCATGCAGCAGCAAATATTTTCGAATATAAGCCGTTTCTACCAACTGGCAGCAAGCTCATTGGTATGAGGACCGAACTTTGTCACAAGTTCAATTCTCTCTCTGCCACTGGAAAGTTAACCTCAACTGTCCTGACAAACTCTCTGCCCGTGCACAACGCCTCAGTGTTGCGTTTCGCTGGTTTAAAGAGTTAATTTTGTTTTGAATGATGGACACCTGTCTCTCGGCATCAGCCAACACTGTTTTTTGAGCTCAAGCTTCTTTAAAGCGGTGGCACATTTTCTTTACGATTCATTCCTAAATGCGTCAATCCTTTCTGTTCTCTTATTCCTCCCGCCACGCGTTCACCCTGTGGACCATTCGAAGCATCCTCTTGGTCGTCAATGTCTGAAAGATCGAGCTGTCAGAAAAAAATGAATGCTTGTTTTTTACTGCACTTAAGGGCTCAAATCGCCACAGGCACGTCTGAAAAAGCTCTGAAGGTGATAGAATACGGCAGGTGCACGCGTGTATAATTAAGGAATACATGCTGCGTCCCATAACAATTGCCCCTTACCACGCTTGTTAAGCTTCACAGCAAATCTTTGCGTATGCTTCGTCGCGTACCATTTCTGTATTGAAGCAAAGCTGACTTTAAAAAATAGGCGTCATACAACGCGTCGTGCTTTCCGAGCTTTCAAGCCAATCGCGACGATTATAAAGGCGGACTCGGTGCCATTGCTAACAGCGGCCAATCCTTTCAATAAAAGCACGGCGCCGACTGGCAAGAAGCTTAATAACGAACATCGAAGCAGGTCGGCCTAGCGTTGCCGCGGTGGTGGCTACGGCTGCCAGCGGACCTGCGTGCGAGAGCGGCGGTTCGAGGCGCCGAGCTAATCAAATGGCGGCGCTAGTGGTTTAGATTAATGCCATTTCGGTCCCGCAGTCACGGCGAGAAGTCCAGAAAATCGAACGGCGAAGGATTCTTGCGTCCGAAATTTCAGACGTTTTTATACATTGACTCTGTGGGAGACGTGGTGGCACCGCAAAGCCGTCCGAATTATCGGGCATAGTCCCAAAAATAGTGTATCCGGAAAATCGGTCAACAATGACAACTCCTCCAGCCGACGACACAGCGTCGAAGACATTTCGTTACGATTCCTCTTTTACTCTAGCCAGCATTCGCGCAACCTTCGTTCCCTTTCAATACTATTACCGCTAATTTCCCAAATATAAGCACAAATTTCCAAAGTCTTTCACGAGTATTTCCAGACTATGCAAAATCCCTGAGAATTCCCGATTTTCCCGGTTGGTGGACATCCTGATAACTCAATTAAAAGTTCTGTGGGTCCGGTTCATGGGTAGTTGAAGAAACGAATGGGCATACTTACGAAAATTGCATGTTTAATGATTCAACGTTTCGGCAATGGCACGCCCTTTGTCAGAATAGAGATTTTTATTCTGACGAAGGCCGTGGCATGGCCGAAGCGTTCAACCGTTAAGCATGACATTTTCGTAAGTGTGCCCCTTCGTTTCTTCCACTTTAGATATACATATATAAAGAGTGTGAAAGCGCCGTTATAGCTATGATGGACACACTCTGCATTGATCCCTCTCGAATCTTTCTTTGCGGCTTGGGTTACACTTAGCCTGACACCGGACACATTAAGGCTTGCAGTCACCTGTGTATCCCTTGGGGCAAGGGTTGGGTGGGTTGCAGTAGGCAGGAAGCACAGCGTCAGTTTTCACCACCTGCACGTTCTTGGCACTGCCATCAGGTTTCAGGCGCTGGAAGCCTTCACCGGCGCCACCTGCGGTATAACGACGCGATCAGCGTGGGCTGGTCTAACCATTGCGCAAATATGTGCTGAAAAAACAGTTCCCTCGACAGAGAAAGGCCTCTGGACTGTCCTACTTACCTGTAGCTCTTAGCAAACGGAAATGATGAAAACTAGAAAATTGGGGATGAAAAGAAGCCTTACACTTAAGTTGTCTCTTTCTGGAAGCCATCTAAGGCTTGTCTCTCCCTTCGTTGTTCAAGCTTCTGGTTCAAGTTTAGCTCACTACTCACACGTCAGGGGACGCTGCAAGCAAAACGTCGAATGCAACTACGAAAGCGCCAAAAGGAACCGAGCGGCCCCGATTTGCGTCAGTCAAAATCATACGAAGCCGTCAGATCATAAAACTAAGATAAACTAAGGGGAATAATTTGTTCTTCTAATGGAAGTGAGCAAATAATAAGGTCAATCGAAATGAAAGTGGGCACAAAAAAGCACTTGCCAGTGTTAGGAGGTGAACCCGCGCTCTCCGCTCTATGAATGCTGAAACTCTGAATGCTTAAATTCAAGGTCATCAGTCTTGTTCCCTTTATTAACGAGAGGTATGTCCCTTGCGTCACTTTTCATCACGTCCAAACAGTCACTGCGAGATGACAATGTTCACCAGTTCTTTGCGATCTTATAAATGTCGCATTAGTAGTGCTCGAAACCTCATGCAAATTAGTGCTCCTGCCAACAGAACAGCAGCTGTTATAATTACAGCACTGCTGCCCAATTTGACTCCGACTACTACATTTACAACGACTGCAACTACCTGCAAAAAAGTAATCGTAGTTACCTATGCTACTTTTACTACTTCGATAAGCTGATGCTTTTCAGTAACTTCATTCCGATTGCTACAACTCATTCCAAGAAAACTGTCTCGACTTACTCCTTGCCCCACACCACGACCCCTGTTACTAGCACCACAGGTGTTTCACCTACCAGCGACGTACTGGTGTCCCCAGAGCGAGCTGTGCTGCAAGTACTCCTGGTCTCGAATGCTGGGTCCTCCGAGGATGTCCACCTGAGGGGCTTGACCACCGCCTTCTTTCCTGTACCTGCCCAGGTGGTGCGCGCCGAAACTCGGGTCGCGCTGGTACACGTCGGCCGAAAGCGGCGGCTCCTGCTTGGCGCGCTGCTCGGCGGCGAACTCGAGCGAGCTGTCCGACAGGTCCAGACCGGAGCCCTGGATCCTGGACATTACCTGCGGCCGAGAAGTTAGACGTAGATATACGCAGTGCTGACCCAGGTGTGGAAACACAAGCACATCTGGTGCCCCGTTAGCTAGGCAAGCCCAAGTTTGTCGAAAGCTTCACATCCGGCAGACTGCGCTTCGGAAAGATGGCTCTCGGCGACAACGGAAGTCTGCGGCTGTTAGCAAGCTTACAGCTGATCACCACAGTGATCTAAGCCTGTTTGATTGGTAGCTCGGGGCAGACATCCTTGCGTCTGCCTAACAACCTGGCAACAAACGGCGTTTTTTTCAACAAACTCACAGTTGAAGTTCTGTTTCTCTTCTTCATAACCACTTTGGACATTGCGTGCAGGAGCGCACATGTAAAATAAAATCGAGGCCTATAAAGCCTTCATTCGAAATGCACTTTATTGCATATCAGCCATAACGGGCCAATCAGTCCGCCAGGAAGTTGCTGCTGAACAATATGTCGCAAGTTCGACTCAAGAATGCACTTCGCTTGAGACAAACGCTGGTGTACGGATATTTGTGTGCCCTTTCACTGTGTGCAGATCATGCATATTATTCTTTGTCATTACTACGACATTTTCTCCATCGCGCAGCCGCGGATTTCGAGCTTGAAATGCCACCACTTATGAAATATGCTCCTTTTAATGCGAAGGCATAATATGCCGCATTACACGAAAATCCGTCCGCGTAGTCGGCGTGACAGAAAGATGGTACCGAAAATGACCGACGACGCAAAGACGTCAAAAAACGCTCGGATTGACGCCAAGTTTCTGAGAGAGGTTTCTGTAACGAAAGCGAATTAATTACTTTGGAAAGCAGATTCGGTAAATTTCGGCGTGGCGGGCAATCGAACCCGGGCCTCCAGCGTGCGAGACGAGCACGCTTCCCCAACACCACTGTGGTTGGCGCATTGCAGCGACTAAAGCTAGGCCTCGTGCGTGCGTAGTTGTACACGTGACGACTCAGCCAATGCGGAGGAGGTGGCGCCACGTCATCAGTATACAAGATGACTATAAAAACAAAGATCAATAACGTCCTATTGAACGGCGTTGCAGCGGTTGTTTCGAGTTATGAACTCATCGCGGGCAAGCGAGCGCGTTGGGATGCTTGGCGCATTTTCGTTTAGCTTTACCGAGGCGCAGTTTGAACGCAGACGAGAGTGTGCGCGGACAAGGAATGCGCAGAGAAAGCATTTCACTACAGGGATTACGTTGTTTTCGCATGCCCACGTAAACAGTCTTAGGTATCTCTCTGCCAAATTTTTGTTTTGCTTTTTCATTTTGTCGTTTCGTAAATACTTGTATATGCTAGAAGAGTGTAATTGCACACAGTGTCCGTGAAATTTTCTCTGCACATTGTCCGCCTTCCGTATCATTGTTTTCTACTTATTTGCTCTCGCGAGGGCCCAGGACGCGGCCCGAGCTCGAGGCATTCTGGAATGAGGACGCCTCTCCAAAGAAACATTCACATAATTAGGATGATTATCCTCTCTCTTGCTGAAGCATATGTTTTTCCTGCCGAAGCTTTTGTGCATATTGTGCGCTTCAGGTTACTTCGTGGGAAATCATTCTTGTCGCATTTTTGCTGATCCCATTTGTACCATTGTAAATGTACATCCCAATAGGCTCCACCTTGTGGACTCGTATATTATCTGCATGTTTCCGTATTCAACGCAGTTACGAATGAACAAATAAAAATTGCAAAAATCACACATTTACCTAAAATTCAACTCCTACGTTTATCGGACCAATGATTGTGTATCAACAAATATTGTATCACGCCAGAGAAATGACTGATATCAAATACAATGAATGTTCATTTTCCGTTTATACGCATATATATACAGCGTCATGGTCTCTGAAAAGGAGGCTGTCTGAACAACATGACAAGTCAGGGTGCTTCAAGTATTCGCAGCTCAGTGCGATGTCTCTTACATAAACGTCGTGGAAGTATTGTGCAGGTGCATAAATGAATTTGTGACAGTCATTGTACTATTTTTGTATGGATCAGCCTATCTTCAGAATTATACCACTCACCTGCTTGAGGAAGCCATCAGTGAACCCTTCCAGACCCCGATCATACGAGGCCGGATTAAAGGTGAAACTTCGTGTCGCGGCATTTAGAAGAACAGCTGTGAAGAAGAGTCTGCCGTTGATCATGCTGAGTGATTCTGAAAAAGATGTGAAACTAGCGTGAACACAACGATCACAATTATTTTTATTCAGGCAGCACGGAGCTTGGCAGTCACTTTTGTAGTCCTTATCATCGAAGTCGTACAATTACCGCTTTCAGCACTGCCTCACTATAGAGCAAACTAAAAGGTGACAGTAAAAATAATACGTTTCATAGCAACAACTCAAGTATCCCGGGAAGTTGGAAGTTTTCCCAAACTTTAGTTTAAACGTGCAGACATGAACAGAATATCCCTGCTCCTAAAACAATTCGGCTCCATTTTAGCTCCTCACGGCAGCCATTTGTTGACTGCGACGCATATTGCCTAATGACAAGCTGCCTATTCTCTTTCGTAGCAACAGACGTCAATGCCAAGAACGACCTATGACTATGGGTGCGCGAACAAATGCGCCTACGCAACGCATTGCGCAACAAAAACGGAGTGTTCGACCTTCGAAGAACAGTTCACCGACCAACTTGCCCTCGGTCAGCTCGCACTGCGTCGCACTTTCTGCGGCGACACCGTCTGCAAACAGCGTACGAAGAACACAATGAGAAACGTACATCTTGAGACTCCATACTTACGTCACTTGTGTGCTTTGGGTATATCTGTCGGCGCTTGACGAAGCCCGTTTCTCTCGTCAAAAATGCCGGGTCCGGAAAAATAGCCTCCGCCGCCAGTGTCTCTCCCAGCCTCGGTTGCGGCGTCAAAGTCCAATATGGCGGCGCAAAGGGGGAGACCCTTCCCGACATGCAACGCGCGCGCGACGCCGTCGTCCCTCTTTCTCCGTGCGGCGCGGCTAGCGCAAAAATCGATATCGTCACTAGGTGGCTCCGAGATGGCGCCAGCTCCCCTACGCCGCAACATCTTTGTTCGAGACTCGGGGCTCCGGACGTACGCCGCTGCTCCCCAGGTTGCAACAGAAGAGTTTCGCCAACAGGTGGACTAATAATAGGGGAAGGAACTGTTGCATCAGATAGGTTGCAAAAATTCACTTGCTGTCGCTTCGGCTCATTCGTGGGCATAAACAGAATTTCGATGCCTCATTGTTTTGAGAAGGTGTCAAGGTACGACGATCTTATGATATTAAGGTACGGCAATAGGTTAAGCGTAAGTAGAGACAAAGAAAATATTTCATGAGAGACGCGCAACATAAACAAAAAACTAGCAGGTAGGGCAAGAGACGGTTTAAATTGAGCCCTAATGAAAATAATAGACCGTTTTGTTTTATTTCTACCAAGATTTTAGAAAACCTGAGAAAGCGCTGTTCAGGTTTTCAAGGTTCATGCCTGGAAAAGTCACACATTCTCTTCATATTATAGTACAGTACACAGCAGAATAACTGAAAAGAAAAAATAAATACTTCATTATTTTTCGTATGGTTGCACCACGTAATTCTACATTAGGGCCGACCTGTAGTGAAGTGGTCCTTGTTTAGCAATATTTGTATCACTAGCAACACTTTCAAGATATGCGGCCGCAGCATGCTGCTAAATACATCGGAATTCCAGTTAAATTTCCCAAAAGCATTCCTGAAGCAGTTCCGGACAATCTTAGTTGGAATGCCAGTGCATATATATTCGCAGATTTTTGGGAGCGCTTATAGTCGGACGCCTTCATAGCGAAGTGCTCGGGACCTCCAATGTCTTATGTTACACATGGTCACTTCGTCTTAATGTTATCGCACCACACTGCCTACAAAAGAGTAGGCTAAGTACTTTCCACAAAAGAAAGCTGTTATCTACCACGCAATCCAAGAGATACTCACTGAAATTAGTCGCTACTTCTTCCGTGCAAACTATGTGTGCCCGAATGTGCGAATACAGCTAACCCTATTGTACCGAGGTTCCCAGTGTGCTCCACAGCAAACGCAGGAGCTACGCAATGTGAAGCTACAGATTTTCGAATGCCGTAGCAAGCTCCCTTGCTATCAAAATTTTTGTTTCTTTGCAATAGTTCCATCGCGTTTGCCTTTGTTGACATTCCCCTCCTCTCCGACCTACATGTCTTTGGAGATGTTGCCGGTCGTCAGTTGTGGTTCAGTCATTACGTCGTGATCAACTGCGATGTATTCAATGGACGTCGCAGCTGCTGATGCGTATGATTTGAGCGATTCCTGGAGCACCGTCGCAGGGCTGCTAATGACATTAGCGCGCCCGTCAAGTGGACGTCGTTACTGCTGCCGTTAGCTGCCATTAGGTTAGTGCTGTTACTGCTTCGTTACAGCGTTACTGCTGCCGTTAGCGCTAAAGCAGAGTGAGACCTCTGCCTTGAAGAGCTCTCAAGAAAGGCAATGGTGGCACCACTATAGGTGGGGTTCGTTATACAGCAACAGGTCAACCTGTTTGTTGACGACTTGCACGGGCGCCTAAATTTATTCGCCGCACACACAAATTCGCTCTAGTGGTCTTCGTTGTAGAGGTGCTCGCAATACATATGGAAGGTAAGAATTAGTTTCGGGCGTAATTAATACGTCGTTACTCAAGGCACCTCACTGTAGAGGCGTTCGTTGTAAAGGCGTTGGCCTGTATTTCGAAACGAGCGCTAGTCCTAGGATTTCTGCTAAGCAGACATGACTTCACTATTGCTTGGCTTGAATTTTATAATTGGAGCATGTGCCATAAGCCAATCATTAAACAGTTAATTGTTGAATTTTTTCGTTAGCCTCGTGGACATTGCGCTTTGTTGTGCATATAATTTAGTCTACATAAACGAACCGAATTACGAACATGCTATGAAGTTCCTGAAGTATTCGTTCACAGAAGAAAAAAAACTGTGCCTCCATTCCACCCTGTGAAAATGCATGCACAGCGAAGCTGGTAAGGATGTTAGATGAGTACCGCCACTCGAACCTGCAGTAGACATTGTGTTTGAAAGTGCAGCACTCATTCTTTTAAGGATGGTAGACGAGTACCGCCACCCGAACCTGCAGTGGACGCGGTGTATAAAAGTGCAGCACATATCCTCATTCCTTTAGGCCGTCCGCCAAGTACAACTCGCTTATTGAACTACATTAATGTATAAAAGTCAATTGTAGTAAACAACACATAAATTGCGACTCACACACATGTCGCTGACATTATAGTTTCGGATTGTTATTCAGATATACTAGGAAAGATAAATTTCTTACGCAGAAACCGAAAGTCAAAGGCCTGCAGTTTCCAGCTGCCGCTTGTAGTCAGTGTGAGGAGCCGGAGCCACTAGGTGGCGGTATTCTTAACACAGCACAAATCCTCATTTTTGTAGACCCTCCGCCTAGCGAGGGTGCGTTATTGAAGTAATTGTATTTCTCAAAGTAAAATGCCTCAGAAAATTTGTAAAGTTCGACTTACGAAAAACGCACAAACATGAATGCATCGGATTGTAATTCGAATATACGAGAAAACATAAGTTGGTTTCGCGGAACCTCAAACACACACACACCTTTTCCAGCGGCGGTTTTTTGTGTGAGCACACCACGAAAAATCTTGGCCAACTGAAGGCAAACAGCCTCGCTGTAAAAAAATGGCCCCTAGTACATGAGGTGGCATGACGTTTTGCATTAGAAACAATTGATCTACTTTTTTGGCCACACGTTATTTACGCTGTCAGATAGAAAAATTGCATGAAAACCGCATATAATCTCTTGACTATATGGAATCGCCAAGTTACCCTTTAGTTAATTCAGGAATGAAGTGCGACTTATGCGCTTGCACCTGCAAAGTTACAAGGCATGTCGACTCGCGGCCACCCGTTTCGTAATACATGCCCCTGAACTTGCGGCGAAGTTTATTATTTTCCAGGGCGCGCTCTCTTACGCCTTACAAAACAGAGCTACGCGGAACGTCAGTGTAATCTATAGCAAATTTTGTGTGAGGAGCGCATCAACACTTCTCGTAGTCCATGAAATCTTGACTAAGAAGAGGTAGAGAGAAATATTGTGTTAAGCGTCGGCATCGCATACCTGGGTTGAGAACTTTTAGTTCAGGGCGCCGTTGGATGATCCAGCTCATACTCGCTGAATCATCCATCGCTGCTCCTGCGGGTATGAGCTGGTCAGTGTGACCTGGACATTCTCAGGTGCAGTAGTACACTGTGAGGTTTACTCTTTCCTCCACTGAAGTCCTTTGCTAACCTTCCTACCTTTTTCTCGCTCTCTCCATGACAGGAACTGTATGAGGAATGTTGATTGGGGGTGAATAGGTGTAGGGCGAGGATGCAGGGGAATAAATTGGTTGGTAATTGCCGCCACGCGACGGCTTCCTCTCGGTTAAGCTAAAGGTTTGGTAGAGGGATTTGTCTCTTGGTGCGTCTGTAGTGTTGTAGCATTTCAGTGCAGCTTAGAAGTTCCGTTGGTGCGCCGTCGGAAAGACGATGCCTTGAGCATGAATTCCGCAATCGCATCATGCGCCACTATTGTTCAGGGGCTAGTATGAACCTTCCTCATTTAAAATGTTGGCAGTTACCGGAAATTTTGTTTTTGTCTTGTGGCCATGAATGTGTTCAATGAAACGCCCCATCTTTATCTTTACTGCGCTCTCTTCATTCCCTAAACTTTACGCTGGGACGCCCGCCAAATCAAATGATTGTGTAAGTGCACGAACATTACTTCATTTTGCAACTTCCAAGGTGTAGCAAGACTGCGAGTCGGCCTAGTTGGGACAAATTCATCCTAAAACTTATTGTGCGCCACAAACAGGGACGAAAAATAGAAGAAACACAAGGACGAGCGCTTTCTTGTGTTTGTACGTCGCTCGTCCTTGTGTTTCTTCTATTTTTCGTCGCTGTTTGTTGCGCACAAAAAGTTTTAAAATGAATTCCAAGCTGTGTGATCACGCTTTCTATACGTAACAATTTTGCACAACTATAATTATTCTCATTCTAGAGCAAGCTTCATTATTGCGATAACAATTGTATGGACCCTCCAATCGCATTTCTGCGGTCGGCATCGGAGTTAGCGTCGGTGCCACCGTGAGGATCCGGATAAAGTCCAAGGGCGATAACACCGTTGCCGCGCCGCCTACGCTCCGTGGGCGAATGAAAGCCTGCGAGGGGAGCCGACTGTTGCAGAGGTCCCGATACAGTCTTTGCCTATGGGACCTCCTTCTGTATATTATTCTTTTTTATAACCTGTAATCTATAATGAATAAATCAGTTTCAATTTCAATCTCGACCACGCGTAAGCGACGATTGCGAAGAGGAAGTGCGCTGTTTTGCGCGCGAGGCACCCAACGTTGCAAGGCACCGTGAGGAGGGGAGAGAGGGGGGGAGGAAGTGTTCTGTCCAGCTGCAACTGCGCATGTGACAGCTGCGCGTGGTCGCGCGGCCGTGTCTCGGCAGCCATCTGCGTTGGGGGCAGAGTCTAGGTAGGTCAGCGGCTCGTAGCTTCGTGCGTGCCGAGTGTCCGCGGCGCCCGCTTTGCGCCCGCTTGCTGCTGCTGCCGCGTTTCCTCACGACAGCGTTTTGACAGCGAGTGTCCGCAGTCATCGATTGGGATGCGTTCACGTTTGCGGCGCACGCTGACAACATACTTATTAAGTTAGTTAGCACGGGAATGTTTACAATTGATACGGCCAACAAAAGTACTATCCTTACTTCGTGTGGCTGTCTGCTAATTTGTTATCGCAACAGATGTTTCCCCTTTCAGGTGAAACTGCGTCTTTTCTTTATTAACGGCTAAGTGGTGTACCTCCTTACGAATAATGC
Source organism: Dermacentor albipictus (assembly GCF_038994185.2). Lineage (NCBI taxonomy): Eukaryota > Metazoa > Arthropoda > Arachnida > Ixodida > Ixodidae > Dermacentor > Dermacentor albipictus. The sequence continues at coordinate 48,153,511 of NC_091830.1, forward strand.
TGTGCTAATATGAGCTTGTCTGACGGAGGAACACGTGACACAATTTCGAAGATTACAAACGCATTAAAAATGCTGACGAATGCTTTTTTTTTTCGTTCATGGCTCAAATTCCTCAAACAGGCTATCATTTCTGTGAACGCACACTTTCTCAACTTCAAACAAACAAAACTGCCCTCTTGAAAGCACATGCAGTCAAGCCAAAAAGGTTTGTGGGCCACGAGTACAGCGAAAAAGCCAGTTGGTGGAACCGGTCGGCGTCCCTTAGATATGAAACGCTACATTTCCCGAATGTGTCAACAGCTAAGTGCAAAAGTGAATTTCTCCTTGTGCATCTAGAGCAAAATGACAATGACGTCTTTTCCTTTGGAATTTCAAGCCTACAAACTTCATTACGAAGCTGCGCAGTGAAATATTTGCCTCCTATTCACAGTGTGGTGCTAGAGCTGTTTATTTAATCTGGTCCGCTGTTTTGGTGTACTTGCTGCTAGAAAAATTAGGGATAGAAACGCATAACCTTACTAAAAGAAAGCAATGGCGATTTTGTAACTCTACCCCCCCCCCCCGCGCCCTTAGTTCTAAATACAGTTTCGCATTGTGAAATGGCAATGAATCACTGAAACAAGGCACTTACAAACACGTTAAATCGCGGTGCACAAGAGCGCGAAACCTAAGCCACCAATGCATTTTACTCTTGGCCTAGTATTAACTGCTTCGCAACAGACAAGCTTGCCTAGACAAATTTCCGCTGCAGTCTATATGAGACAACCCACTTTTGTACAGAGCTTTTTGGATGTAAGTCATGGTTCTGCCGTACATTACACTTTTGCTCTCGTCAGTACACCGTTGTTTGCAGTCACACTGTATCTAATAGTCAACGCAACGCTGTTTGCATTGTACATGTGCATTGCTTTTGTTGGGATCGCAAACGCTACGCCAGTGTTCAGAACCCGAGACCGTGCTCCGGGAGTAGGATCTTTACTGATTCACGAGTCAAGGCCAAGCCGGAAGCGTAATCTAATTCTCCAGCAAATAACGTACTAAGCTAGTGACTTGGGCGAAATTAATGGAACGGTTAATAATTCCTTTCCAGCAAAGAAGTAGCAGTGAGGGACATCCCTAACTCCGTTAGCGTTGGTTTAGTGCCTGCCCCCTACACTTGCATACGCAGTGAAGACCAGCAACTTCCCTGGGCTTTTCAATCCTGCATAGGCCGCCCTTCTTGGCGAAAACAACGCCATATAGCATAAAATAGAGAGCAGCCCCGTCGGAAAGAAAAGCTTAAGCTCAATCAGCTCGTGGCCCCGCCCAAGCAACAGAACCGTTTTATTTATTTATTTATTTATTTATTTATTTATTTATTTATTTATTTATTTATTTATTCATTCATTCATTCATTCATTCATTCATTCATTCATTCATTCATTCATTCATTTATTTATTTATTTATTTATTTATTTATTTTTTTATTTATTTAATTATTTATTAGATCCAAATAAACCGGACTTCTCTTGTATGTTGATATTTTATGTGAAACGCTATTCCATTTAGATAAATGGCAAGTATTTCAGGAAAATTCCGCAGTGGGCTAGTTGACTGGACTTAACATTCTTGCTCAGAGCGATGAAGCGACAGGACTTGAGCGAGTAAACAACACACGACAGCTGAGCGCAAACTATCAGCTGGTTTATTTTCCACAAAAAAATAATAAACCTGTTGATAGTTTGCACTCAGGTGTCGAGTTCTTTTCTCGATCAAGTCCTGTCCCTTCGTCGCTCTGCGCAACAGTGTTAAGGAAAGTATTTGCAAAAATATTGCACTTCTAGCGGGAATCTAGGAGGAACAAAATGAAGCGTTAAGTCTGCGAACAAGGCCTGGTGCAGACGTGTGGCATGGGTTCAATCTGAACGACAGAATCACCAATAACATAAAAATAGATAGATAGAGAGAGAGAGAAATAGAAGAAAGGAAAGCCAGACGCACGTCTGGTTTGCTACCCTGCACAAGGGGAAGGGGACATAGGATTGAAGAGAGAGAGAGAGCTAGCACAGTTTCGCGCACATTTGAATGTACGCACCAAGTCTGCAAACGGTCGCGAAGACCTGTGGAGTTGAGTTACTGCAATAACGCTTTCGTGACTTTTTGTGCCGCTTGTACAGTGATGGTCCAGAGATCCTCATTTCCGAAAATGGTCTATAGTCCATCCGGTTCCATGCTGTGCGGAGAGACTCACGCTCGACGTCGTACCGGGAACAGAGACATAAGATGTGGTGAATCGTTTCTGTAGTTCCATAAGAGTCGCACTCTGAGCGTATCCCCCATTCCTCTACGGAACGCCTAGCCCTTTGTTAACGCCACCCCGAGCCAGAGGTGGCACAACTCTGTCGCCTTAGAGTGAGAAACTTTTCATGGAATTTGTAGCTCTAATGATGCATCAAGTGTATGAAGATGTCACTTCGGGGTGCTAAGCGAAGACTAGTACTTGTGTGTCATACCTTTAGCCATGGAATGAAGCTTTCTTGCAGCGTCGGTTCTGGATAAGGGTATATGAACAACGAAGTAATTTACACTGCAGCAACCGCACTTGCTCCACACTATATTCAGTTGCCTAATCATTCCTAACCTAATCTAACCTAATCATTCAGTACCGGCTCCGCCCACAAATCCGCGCATGTGCTTGCCCTCTCTTCATCCGCGCTCCCAAATATGTTTCCCGATGGCTGCCCATACTGATTGAAATTCGCCTTCGCCGTGAGTTTACGGGAACGAGCGAACGTAATTGGCAGGCCCACTATACAATTCCTCTTCGAGTTGTGCAGCGTTGCATTTGTCACTGCATTCTGAGTTTCTTAACGACTATTGTATCCGTGGAATACAGCACTATCTGTGCACGCATCAAATGAGTATCCAACAACTCCACCTGTGTCCAGTCTCGTAATTATTCAGCAGTAGGAAAGAATAGCGCGCTGAGCTATAGCATAATCTGGTATGATACTGGGCACAGAAGAAGGCGGAAGGGAAACGGAAAGAATGACAGGACAGGCCAAGACAGAGGCTCCTGGACAGTGTGGGCAGTGGGAGCGAGCCCGGCCTCCCTACTTCTACAGAAATACCTTGTGCGTAACATTTAGAAAAACAAACAACGCTACACTCCAAATACGCTTATGGAGCCTGGATGACGACGAGGGCAGAAAGAAGCAATGCAAATACGCAACTACCACTTAACTCAGTCGCTTCTACACGGCCTCGCATGCAGTACAGTGCCGTGCAAACAATCCAGAACAGCCCGCGTAGCTGTTCTTGATGCCATGCGGTCGTCTCATGCGCCGGGACTCGCCGATTCCGATAATGTTTGCCTTTCGGATGTTTGCCATCGCAGAAATCAGCATATGCCACTTTCACAGTCGTAAAAAGATTAAAAAAGCGAAACGTAAAAGAAACAAGGTCGACCCATCACTAAAGCTCCTTAAAATTATGTGCCCCGCGCGAAGGCTAGGGAGGCAAACACGGACTGATTAAAAGCTCTCGAACATGCGTAGGCGCGCTCTAAAATGCTTCGTAGGCAGTTCGACCGAATATAATTTTTTTTTAGCTGCTCATAGTGTGCGCATGTGCCTTGGAAACTTCCCGATGCGACGCGCTAATACCACTGCCTGCATTCAGCGCGATAGCTCGACATAGAAGGCAGCGAAATTTTCATTTCCATGCAAATCCGGCCTTTATCTGGCGCGCAGCCACGGCTTTTAAAAAGCGCCGGATCAAAAGGAGTTTGGCACGCGATGCATCAAAGACGTCACGTTCTCATGCATTTTTCGAACATGTTCGCTCCTTTTACAGAGAAAAAAACAGGAAGAGAAAAAGAAACACGGCTATGGGTACGTTTCTTCGGCAAAATTCTGCAAAAGGATAACCGAAACTACGTGTGAATGTGTTTTCTAGAGCGAAATATGATCGCGCTTTCGAAATACGCAGATGTATGCAACAGGGACAAAGTGTTTCTCACACCTCGTGCAAGGGAAAGAGGGATGGGGAGGGATGTACGGCACACACACACACTCCATAGCACTTCTTACATGCCTGTATTTGCGTATTCCGACCACTAACACGACGACGACACACAGCCGCTAAACTTTTCGAAGCCAAAACATGCTTAAGAATAAGCTATAGCGCAGCTCAGAAACGCAATTGTATGATAAGCATCACCAGCATTTTTCTTTTGTGAGAGTACATTCCCAGAGAAGTGCGAAGTACAGATGGAGGGAGGAGAGGTACACGGCGCATTTCGACGAATTTGTTGAGTGAATGGTATTGCATACTTATGAAACGACTGAAAGCAAATGACGGGCGCTGCTTCCCATTTTGGGGAGAAGCTTATGTGTAGCCGAAGCACCATTCTCGCTAGCGCAACACAAGCGTCGTAGTGTAGCATTCAATAGTTCAGCAAGACCCCAGAGCCTGGTAAGTTAGCATGAAAGACATAAGACACTTCTGACGTCATCTAGAATAGCGCCTACCTCGTCCTACACGACTTTTGCTCTCTCGAGAATTCAGCGCGTTATGCACGTTGCACAAGTTTCGCTCGAACACCGGAAACCTGTGCGTCAGTGTGCGTTATTGCGCATATGACTTGCACGGATCCATGACAGCCATACGTGGTGCATTAGAGCGCGCACGTAAGGACAAAGCCAATAAACCCTCACTAGAGCGTAAAACCTGTTATTCGGATGACACAGGCCGTCGACATTGAATACGAGATCCCGCTGTCGTCTCAAATCCTGGAAAATCCCCTGAACATCAAGCAGACGACTTAATAGAAGCATAAAGCGAGGTAGGGCGAACGCGTCTGCAACTTAACAAGATATGTTGACGGCCAGGCCCTAAACAGCTCTGTCAGAAACTAGACAAGAACATATAGGTTACGAGTGCACAGCGAAAGCAGTCACGTCGCTCTCGTAGAACAGCGAAAAAGTTGAGGTGCAGCAAGGCGGCGTTATCTAAGTGTACAAGTGATAAATAAACAATACTGCCATCAAATAAACAAGAATATCTTGGTGTGCAGTACGTCCTGTTTCAGATATCCATCAGGGGTCTCTACGAAAACCAGGCGTGATTGCCAGAAGAGCCTTTAGTAGAATATTCTACTGTCGTAATCGAGAAGTCATTAAACGTAATTTTGGTACTTGAACAAGTTTGACGCGGCATACGGTCAGGTGTCCACGTACAACAGCGACGAATGAAGTTGATCCAAGGCTGTTTTACCACGTACATTCTTTTTTATTATTTCCAGGCAGTTTCATAGCGATAGCATTAAAGGCGAACTTCACCCACTCTCGGCCAAAGTCGGCCAATCCCGCAGGCAGTGTAGTGTGAAAAAATGGGGACCGATCCCCTGGGCTCTGTAGTCTAACAGGCGGGTCGATTCCGAAGGCGGCGCAGTCTGGCACAATGCCTCAAAGCACTACTGCTCACGAAGGAAGAGCGTGAGAAACGGCCACCGCACGGGACTCACGCGCCGCACGTTTCAGAGAGCGACTCCGGCTCGAGAGAACCATGCTTGCTCCAGTCGCCTGATGGTTGGTGCAGTGGGATGATTTCCTGAAAGAAAGAGGTTCGAACCCACCCTCTCAATCACGCGTCTCCTTATAGCAGTGTGGACGGGCTTCACCAATTTTCGAGGTATCCGAAAGAAAACTGGAAAAGTCTTGAGCGCGCGAGAGCGTGTGGCATTGCGTACGAAACCGCAAGTGTGTTGGAGGCACGAAGTGCAGAAACGCCACCGGGAATAAATGAGTCTGTAATGAGAATCGACGATGGCAGATATTTAGGCGGCGCGATGAAGTGGGGAAATTTGCTCGCACCACTTAGAAACAGCTAGCGCAGGACAAACGTAATTGGGGATCACAGGCAGAGGCCTCAGTCCCGCCATTGACATAAAAACAGGCTGACGAAGCTGGTAAATTGAATTATTAACTGATCGAGGTTCGGTTTTCATTCTTTCAACATGTTCTGTTTAATGAAGAACCGCGAAACTATTGCATAGTAGATTTAATTCTAAATCTGGCATCAGTTGTGATTTATTTCTACTATAAATTCGCCACAAACACACCGATGTGCCAGTGATAAGCTTCTCGAATACTTCTTCACGCACCATTGGACGAAGCTTCCTGCACCTTCGACACGATTCTCCCTTACCGACCTAACCCATTCGACAGAGCGCCACGGTCCGAAGCTTCCAGATACGCCGAGGAATGTCGCCAGCTAGCCCGCTCTTTGACGACTGAAGACCGATAGCAACAAAAATTCCGCCGCGATGACAACCTACCCACCCGCTCATGTCAGCCGGACTCATTAGTCTGGCTCTGGATACCTTCCACCACCCCCGGTCTTTCCTCTAAACTTCTAGCCAAGTACCACGGTCCCTACCGCGACGTGCAACGGACGTCTCCCGTCAATTACCTTGTCGGGCCTTTCCCGCTGTTCGCTGACTTAAGGCGCCGTGGAATTGACATGGTGAACGTGCACTGACTCAAACCTTACTACGACATGGTCGTACCCTCCTCCCCTTGAGTCGCCAGGATGGCACCCTCTACTTCGGGAGGAAGTTGTAGTGAAGAAGATAGGCGTGTGCTTCAGGTGCATCGTCAAAGCCTCGCTCGAGAACGTAACTCCCGCGCTCGGTGCCTGACGCTTGATCAACAGACCTGCCTGTGGATCGTGAAACGTTCTGGCTTGTTAATTAAACCACCTCTCGACTGTATTCTTTTTACTAACTGGTCAATGCATTTGTCAGGAGTCTTCAATGGATAAATATCAAAAGCTTTGCTTAGCCTTAATATTTCTGCTTAACAACTACGGCCAGTATTACGAGAACTCGCAGCTGTAATTGCGACAATGGTACAAAAGTGAACAACCACGAAGTGTGTTGGTTAAACTCTGTTGTTTGGGAAGCCGGGTATAACGGTTTGTTGTGCAAGTAATGTATAAAGCTCCGAGGAATAACCTTCAAGCCACAGAACTGAGTCGTTGGCCTCAGCCAATTTTCTTTTAAATATTCCAAATAAAAGAAACACGTAAATCCAACGTAATGTCGGAATCTATTTCAAGGGAAGCTTGTTCGAGTTAGCGAAGTATCTACAAAGCAGATGTGTGACAAGGACGAAGACGATGTATGAAGCTTGTCGAGGTAGGAATGTTGAAGGGGTGTGTAGGTAGGTATAGCACCTATCGAAATACATTTTAGTGGTAGATTTAGCTTCACGCCAACCCTAATTTCTATAATAATATACACGTAAAACGCAGAAATGTTCTCAAACAACAATCGCTGGACAAATTTGAGTGAAATTGGTGGCATTTTACAAAAAAATTTGACATTTTAGCTGCAGTGTACGAAAGAATAATTAGTTTTGATAATTTTAATGAGTTTAGTTAATGTAAATAAATAGAACCCTAAAGTTTGCAGATCCGTAACTATGCACCCAAAGCAGATTCTGTAGTTCTGTAAGCTGCTTCTGTTAGAATCTCTCAAGCGGATAAATTTGACGTAGGAGCTTCCTAGCTTATGTGAGGTTGTTACAATGCTTGCTAGGGTCCTCCAAACGCCACCCTCACAAATTTGTTTTATATTTGCGAACAGTTTATGGGTGCCATAAAGTGCTCCCCGATTGATCAAATATTTTTTTGAAACCCCACCACTTCGCCTGTTTGTCACGCGACGTCACGAAAACCGCGATGGCTCCCCTACTGATTCGACGCGCACACACCGATTATGCATCCTTGGACTGAACAAAAATAATAGTTTATTTCTGATTCGACACCTTTTCACCATTATCCCTTGGCTATTCGTCAAAAGTTTTTGGGCTGCATCCACTTCACCTGCCTGTCACACGACGTCACAAAAACCACGAAAACTCACCGCGCCAATGTGATGCGTACTCATTAAAGATGCATTTATATGCCGAAAAAAACTTAATTTTTTTTCTCAATAGCCGCACGCTTCCCCGTTCGGAACAGAATAAAAAATGGCTGCCACCGATCGCTTAGGCACTGGCTGCTCACTCATAAACGTTACAGGGCCACGAAAGAAGTTTAATTGTACGCAAATACTTTCAGCACGCTTACGACATCACTCTGCCAACCTTTCTTTGCTGAGGATCCGGTTTAGCGGCATTCTTAACCTTCCATTGCATGCCACCGCGATTTTCGACCAGCCTCCCCAAGCTAAGCAATAGAAAGTGGACCGATCTCAGACGCCGGCACCCCTCTTTTCATCCGGTTATCGATTTTCAGTGCACTGACTCGGCCCCATCGAACCCCTCTCCGCTTGAGCGTGCTCCTTGCGTCTTGTCAGCCAATTAGGTAAGACAAGCCGCTCACTGTAGGCAATGTTATTCGTTTTTAAAGCAAACAAAAGTGACCGCCTATAAACGAGGACAGGGTTTGATTGGCCTGTTCAGAAAACCCTGCAGGTCACCGCAGATGCTTGCGTCGGTGGTTGCGTAAATTTGGCGTCAAGAGATTGCAATAAAAACATATTGGAATAGTTTTACATTATAGGGCCCATGTTACATAGATGTCGCTTGCTTTAGCGGTTTCTATAGCTGCAGATTAGGTGACTGTGACATACATATCTATTACTTGGGGACAGGATTGCGAATATATTGTATTAGAGTTTAGTTTTGTTGTCTTATTTTTCTCCTTTGAGAAATTGTTTTATAATTCGGATGGCATAAACGAAACTTCTGCTTCCTATTGCTTGTAAATTTTAGCATTTTCTTTTGGTGAAGCTGATGGGATAAAAATGGTTCCTCCATTCCCATGTATTCGGGTAGGAAGGAGCTCCCGAGCTAAACCTTTCTGTGAAGGCTCGTATAACCTTTGTGTAACATTGGCGCATACTCTTTCTATTTAGGTATGCTGCCTTAGGGCATAAGTAAAAGCGAGAAAAAGAATGCAAAGAATAATGAATACAATGCTGCATCAAGCAGGAACTTCCGCAAGGCTACGTAACTAGAGCAGTCTTAACTCGCCTTGCTGAATTCCGCATGTCGGTCGCGGCGGAGGTCATATCATCTGAGCAAGAGCTCCCGGATGTGCCTTGTACACGGGCGCGCCCACGGGAGGGGTTACGCGTCTGGGTCCAATGGCAGGGTTCTGCGGTTTGACCAGGCAGCCTCGTCATTGGCGCATCTCTACCACTGGCAGGTGGCAGCATAGACGAGGGCTACCCCAGCCCACATCCGGCCGAGGGAAACGTGATCCACACTTGTGAGGTTGAGGGGGAGGAATTGGGCACGTGGGAGATGAGAGCACGTGTGCCACGTCTGAGAGAATTTCTTTTAGCTAGGAAAGTCGTAAATAAGCATGGCATAAGAGATGTTGGTGGCTGCGCGTTGATGGGTGCCGTCTGCTCGGCTCTTCGTAATTGCATTGAAAGGGTCGGCGCTATGTGTTCACGTACAGTGATGCATACTGAATCTCGCGAAGTAAGCCGCGATGGGACACATCCAGCAACCCATACCAAGAGTAGCCTAGGGCTAGGTGCATCATGACTCTTCTCAGGTTATTTGATGACGGAGGATTCACAAGCAAACTCGCACAGGGAGAGTAGGAGTTCCTTGGTGCATCTGTGGTCGGGGTTGTCGTCCACGTATAGACCAACAAGAAAAGGGGGCTTCATATTTACTCCGATATTCTCTTTTCCGTGCAATAAAACGAGAGTTTGCCTTGTTCATCGTGAGACGGCAGGCGCAAGCTCTGAAACGTACAATGCATTAATCTACATTTTGGTTTCCCAGTGCGTCACGTACATTTCTCATCCCCTTCAGACGGTAGGGGTCTGGAGTGCTACGAATATGCCGTGGCCTTGGACCTGGATGAAGGGTTATACGCGCATCCGACCGCTGCAGCTCTTCCGGGGTCGCCAAGGAAACTGTCGTCGCAGTTCCCGAAATTTTCTGTAGGTTTATCACCCAAAGCCGGGTCGACTGCGTATGGTGCTGGTAGCGTGTTGTTCTGGTCACCTGGTTCCTCACCGATTGGGGACCCGTTGCTTCTTCCAGGTTCTCATACTCCAGCTTTGACGTGGTCTACGTGTCGACGCATTTAACACTTCCGGCAGCCGGCGAGCCATGACCGGTACCCGAGCCTGCTCACGATGGTTATTTCCTTCTAGGCCTGTAGGCCGGTGAAACTGCGCGCAAAAGGGAGTGTTTGATTTTGGTCCCTATTGGAGAATCGGCTTCGTTAAGTCGCGCAGTGTCAGCATTTATTGGTTCAGTTCGGAGGCTTGTGATCGCAGCGTGCCGTCCACGGCCAGATATTAAAGCAGCCGGGACATGACTTGAGGCCGAGGATACTGCGGTCTGCTCCTCCAGTAAGAAACCAGCAAGGCTGCACAAAAGGGGGCTTGTTTTGTCCTTAGCGAGCGCCCGTTTTGTTTCGGCAGCGTAACTAAGCAGTTGAATGGCCCACCGCAGTTCACCGAGCGATGCACACCAAGCCGGAGCCCGATGCCTGCCGATATTGAACACATAATTCGGCTCTGTCCAGCTCTTGCAACAGCGCGATCCCCTCAAATGCGAAAGCTGCCGCCAGAACTTCACCCCCTCCATATTTAAAGAATGCATGCGACCCGTTGGAGACAACAATCAGCGCAAGCAGGTAATAGATACACTCACTGCTTAGTTTGGTGAGACGGACCTCGTGATTCGATGCTGTCTGGATTACTCCAGGCAAGGAGAATTAGTCGAAATAAATACGTTTCCACGACAACGTTTCAGATGACACCCGTTTACCTAGCCCATTTTTACAGTGAAGCTGTTAAGGGCTAGTTCCCTCACTATTGTGTCGGCGTGTGGAAAAAAATCGCGAAGTTAGCGCTATGTTTGGCCGACCCGAGGTGGTGGTGTCGTAGGCGTTACGCACTCCCCATACGTGGGACGATTCCGAAGACAGTGCAATGGCGGAGGTGCAGTTGGCCAATAATGGGCCTACATACACAGCTTCGCTGGTGATCCTTCTTCATAGAGTGGAAGGGCACTGATTTGTGGTCTTCTTATGGATGAAAAGGGGAGCTTGCCACTTGTTTTACACCTTTTCTCTTCCAGAATTGATCGATATTTGCAGAGAAAAAAAACGACGGATTTTTGTCAGGTACAATACCTCAGGGACACCAAATCTGGTGAATATGCGATGCCGATGTTCATTGAGTGTGGTGGCTTGAACGTCCTTCGTGCTTTACCGTTCAAGCATTGCTGCATGCATCGACAATTATCAGCAACATATTTTTTTCACCAGCCAAATTTTCATCAACGACCTGCCATAGTTTATTTCGTCTGCTCCACAGTGAAATCTTGGCGAGTGCTAGCCGAAGTTGGCAGCAGGTGACACAAACATTGGCATAACTTTAAATATTCTTACTGGCCATTCCCACATTCTGAATAATCTCTAAACTCCACTGACTATTGCCAAAAATAAACAAATACGGAACCACTCTTCACTAGCAAGCATTTCTGGTTAATTCCATTCACTCATTGTTAGTTTTTAAATGCGTTACACCATGACATTTCCGCCGCTTTCAGACCCCACAGCAACATTTGCCAAGAGTACTAAATCTTATTAACAAGGGGCGCTTTTTACACCCGACACTCAGCGAACTCTGTCGGCGCGTGTATAATAGCTCTCGCTATCACAGAATTGTGCCAACTACTGAAAAAATTAGAGCCGCAATGGCGACTCAAACTCGTCCAGCCATTTCCTGAAGCTTGACGCCCCAAGTGTCCACCAGTGTCAACAAATATATAAAAATGCAGCAAATGTAAGAGAGTGCTCTTTTCTTGTGTGTAAGTGTTCACATTGCATATAGCATATTGATCAGCGTGCATATTGATCACGCGGTACGGGTGGCTCGAGCTGCAGAGGCGGACCTACACAATAGAGCGAGCTATCGTGTTTGTAGTTAATATGACAGTGTGGCGAATAATTTAACTCTGTGTAGCATGGGCTTTCTCGCTCTATGCTTTACGCCTGTGTCGATAACAGCCGCGAAAGTTGGGAAGGCCATATAAACAGACTCTACGTGTCCACAAACAACATGATGCGGGCATACAGTGAAGCGTGCGCATGCACATTCAGCCTTTCTGTAAACCGTTCACTTCTTTCATAGTCACCTTCTTTATACCACGCACTTCATTTTCCTAACAGTGTCCTACCGTCACCACCGCGTGCCATACCAGACTAGAGGTACTTCACTCAGATAGGACCTCTCCAGTCTTTTTTTTTTCATTTTATTTACTTTTGTCATTACTCTCCCTTCTCTTCCTCGTTTCCTTTCGTGTTGCTACATGCATCCTATGAGTAAATAGACTACTCGCCAATGTTTCCGCTGAATTAGGTGTTTATGCTATGTTTTCATTTATCCTTTAGAGTTGGTCCTTCTTCCCGCAGAAGAAAGTTCAATATCCTTGAGCATGAACCGAGTGAATAGCCAAGCAACCCTCTTTATTCTTTCAATAAGTAACCTCTCTGTAGGCTGCATGAATGAAAGTACTTTATCGAATAGCCGGAGGGCTCTTGCGCGATAAGGCATGAGAAACTAGAACGTGATAAATGAAGTACTATCCTATACACACGCTATTTAGTGGCAGAACTGAGCACCTCGGAGTGCGTTATGCTTCCTTATTGCGAACGGCCTGCAATAATGCAGGAAAGCAAACAAGCCGCGCGCCCTAAACAATGGTACTTTCGTTTGTTCTCTCCCAGGTCTCAATGCTTCCTATGGCGTTCACCGCAAATGCCTAACGCGACAACGAAGAAAAGCCCTCAGTGCATGGTCTTGCACTTAGCCTAAACGGCGAGACCAGATTTTCTTCTAGCCGGGATCTGGGAAACGAACGCGGCGTTGCTAAAATGGTAACCATGTCGACTACCTCTTTCTGTGTCACCGCGATAAAGTAGACTATGCACTCCTGTTGTACACTCCGGCATTAACAAAGAGGTGCAATGAAGCTCAGTTGAGGAATTTGGCATGTCAAGTTGTCCCAACCTAACCTAAAGTTGGGCTGTCCTTTCCGTTATACTCGTATCCACGTTTTACACGCTTATCTTAATGGACCAAAAGAAAGAAGGCGCAATGTTCGTGCTGAGTGCAGGAATCAAATAGCAACGGCACAGATACATTCGTTGCCACTAATGGCTCACGGAGCCTATCAGTACACCTGACATACTCCATATTTTACAGGCCTGCAGTATCCCTGCTTTAGGGCCGAGCAGCTGCTGTTAGCATGGCTGGCAAGTATATAGGGGTATGCCGCCAGGTTCTGATCCCACCGGCTTGCAAAACGTTCAGTATCAGCTGCAAGAGCGCTTCTCGTTAGAATCTGTCCTTTCATGTTTTGTCGGCATCAGCACATTCGGGCCACGTGCGCTACGAGTGTGCGTACACGTGGTACGATCACGTGCCGGTATCATCTGTAAGGAGTTGATTCATGCTCACTGAGTACTAACCTGCGAAATATTTTTAAGCAGTCACCACGGACAACAGATAAGTGGCATCGATATGTAACTGCGCAGTATCCAAGTAGACCTCGCTTAGCCGCGTATAAAACTTAGAAATTCTTGCGATTTCCTAAATTAAGTTATCAATTACCAAATTTTCGAGAGATGAGTCAAGGTAGAGCAGGCCGATGTTGCGTCAAGCCGCGGAGAGCAGTCTCCCTGTTTTCAATGGTTTTCTATCAACTTGCGGAGATTTGAGCTATCTCTGCGAAGAATAGCAATCATATGAATTTCAAATGTGGAAGCATTTCTATGCTTACCAAACGAGGAAGCCCGTCCACCGGTCCATCCTTGACGTAAGACGAGATCGCACTCAATATGAAGCTCGCGCGTCTCGCTCTAAGTAAACTAAGTGGCACGAACACAGCCCACACGAAGCTATCAGCCCTCGGCGCACTCTCTCCCCACCGCAGATGAATCTCTTTGTAAAGCCCGTGCGGCCGCATCATACACAGCCGCATAAGTGGCTAGTATACGCAGCGCACAGCCGCCGCCCGAGTATACGGTTGGTCACGTTTGATAATGGTTCGACGCGGATGGAAAGTACGCTAAAGAACGATAACGAATTATGATGATCGGAACGTCATCAACGCACCTGGCGCCACCACTTGCAGTAGTTTGCTTGCGCCATCAACCCAGCTTTCGCCGCAGCGCTGTCATTTATACTGGTCGGGTCAAGTTTCATAACACTAATAATAACACCGTGACGTGTGGAGAGTAACAAGTGGCACAATTGCTCACGTGTACTTAGACAACTAACTCTCCGAGGAGTTTTTGCGTTTTTTATACATGTTTTTTGTAGTTGCCTTCCGCTTAACGCTGCTTTTGAAGTGTGCTTGCAAACGGTTTCCACTTATACCGATAATTTTTCAACCTAACAAATAATTTATTTCGGCTCCTCCTACAAAGCAGAGACAGTCATGATATGTTTGGCGAGAACATAGGCGCTAAATAGAGATTATGAGCCAATCGATTACTATTGTTTTCAAGAAACACCGCGTGGGCATGTATTACTGGCAGATTATATGAAGGCGTTGGACGTGGTTTGCCTAGCGGAATGATTGGAAGAGAAAGAAGCCAACACAAAGCATGTATAATTGCCTCAATGATGACGGTTGCACAGTCAGTTGAAAATCAGACACTCGACTGAACTGCGCAAAATTTTCTGCCCCCAAATGAACGCGCGTGCATTGTTTGTTGCTTTATTGAAAGCGCACAGTGTCTCTCTCATAACATTACAGTGGCGCTTTCATGAGTCTTTCCGTAACTTAGATGGGGGCCCCATTGTGCGAAGCACGCCAAGAACTTTACGGACGCAATGCCTGATTTGTCGTCAACTCAACGTTGCTGTCGTGAAGTCCATTGAATATCAACGTTAATGGCTAGGACAAAGTTCTCGAAATTTTCCAGCAGAAGACTGCACTTCAATGTTGTGCAAGGCAGAGAATAGACGTACAGCTTTGTAATTGCCTGCTCTCATTGCCTACACGCCAGCTTTATGGGGATTCAGCAATGTCACAAAGTGCCCTTACCTTTTCCTGTCGAACACGATGTATTCGACTTGGAGTGCCCCAGGACAGCATATTGGTACCAAGCTGCTTTCTTTTCTATAATAATTATGTTGCAAAAATATATGACGATTATTTTATATATATCGATGATTGCTCGGTGCTCGTCGATGAGTGAGACATTGGGACTGTAACACGAAAGGGAAGTGCGTTCTGTCTCAGGTTGCAGATCTGGCTCCAGTACAATCGGCTCAGTCTAAGTGATTTCAAAAACTGAGTATGGGCATTTTCGCACCCCAAGCATTTTCGAAAAAGAAATAGACGGCCATGTTACTCATCGGACCATTTAAAATATAAAAGTATGTTGAAATTCTAGGCGTACCCGCCGTAGTTGCTTAGTGGCTGTGGTGTTGGACTGCTGAGAACGAGGTCGTGGGATCGAATCCCCGCCACGGCGGCCGCATTTCTTTGGGGGCGAAGTTCAACAACTAAAATAAAGGCTAGTATGCTTCGCATCCTGGGCTTAACCTTAGCTAAGCCACAGCCATTTTTTGTCAGTCGCACCATTTCATTACATTTTAGCAAGACACCACTAATATTTCTCCATACACTTTTCATGGATTGATTGCCTGTTTTCGTTATGCTATCTTCGCACTCACATGCCCTGTATGTCATCGACTGGTATTCCAGAAATGCTTGTTACCTGTTAATGGGAATGGCTGAAGCGATTGTCTAGTTTGTGGCTACACAGAGCCACATCGTGTGGCTTGTCTGTGAGTGCGAGTGCTCGCGATTCGGCGGACAGGGAACAGCAATTCCTGCCGCCATCTTCACAAACATCCTCTCGTGGCGAACCACATCCTTGCACGTTGGTCCTAACCTAACTCTACCGCAGTGGCTTTAGAAAACTTGTCCCTGTTTTCTGCATTGGTACTGCAGTGCACTCGCGAAACTCACAGTCTGTGCGCAAGCGCTTCTTTTAGAGCGAAACTACCTGTCCATGGTTTCGCCTTGGTCGGTTGGTTGGTCTCTGATCGAGTTCTCGCCGAGTAGATTCGCATTCACTTAAGAAAAGAGAGAGAAATGAATCGCGTTCAGCGTTTGGATGCGAACTTCGGCGCCTTCAGTACTGCAGCATCAAGCTCTAACTATTAGGCCAGGACATTGCAGACATGAATATTATATGCAAAGCATGCAAAAAGGAAATATGCACGCTTGAACATATGCTTTGAGAGTGTGGATCGCTCGGTCCTGGCATTTCCTGGAATCGGTTTTTAGGAATGATCAGATCTCCAGATCATATCCCTGAAGTCCTGGCTGTCCAGTACACCCGTGATAGGGCTAGGAGGCTTGACCTCCCGGTCCCAACATGGGACTAGCCAGGCAGGTGGCAACACCTTGTACAGGACAAGAATAAAGTTTTTTCCTCCTCCTCCTCCTCCTTCTCCTCCTCCTCATCCCATTAGGCCACAACCGCAATTCCTTTTGCTGTTTTCCAAGTGTTACGGATAGGCCAGAACCGCACGTATATATTTTTCACTTGAGAACACGAAATCGCACTTTCAGGTCGTCGCCCCGTGTTCATCGTGATGATGATTTCCATAATGTGGGACGTACGCACAATGGGGGATTCGCCAATAAGAGGGCGGTGCATATTGTGCCCAAGCCAACAAGATCTTTGAGATGATCCCGCATGTTGATTATGACTGATTTCCACACTAATGGCACGCATACGTGTCATACCCAGAACAGGGGATTGGCTGACAAGTGGTCGGCACGCTCAATATGTATGAGTTTAAATGAATAAATACAAACCCAATAACATCTGTTACATTGAGTAGCATGGGCACGCGAGAGCACGCGAGCGTGGCAGTTTCTGCAAAAGGCGCGGGAATGAAATGGGGAAATTTATACCATTAGAAGCACTTTACGAAATTTATCTTCGCATCGAATCTAACATGGAGGAAGGAACAATATAAGAGGGAGCATTGCGTCACGCTTCCAGCCTTGGCAAGAAGCGCTCCGTGAAGCCACAGTGGTGGCCCAGCACGTGACCTCTTGCGCAGCGATCACGAAGCAAGAATCGAGATTTGCTGAGACGTTTGTTTCCCTGTAGTTGTGCCAGTACTTTTTATTCGGTGCGCGCTTGTTCAGCTGTTGCACCATGACTCTGCATGCGTAACGAGAACACTAAAACCAACCTCGCACTATGACGTGTGATCACGTTTTGGGCCACCGCTGGCCCAGCATATTTCGGCTTCAATCGCGTATAGGTATGGCCCTTCCTCTTGTTGCCTTTCTTCATGGGTTTCATTCATTCATTCATTTTCATTCATTTTATTTCGGCATTACGGTACATTACAGCATGTACAAAAATATCTAACATGTATGGTGGATCTGGGTTTATTTTTCTTCTTTTTTTTGTGTGTGTAAGCGTTTTCTTTCTACTTCTTGCCTTTGCCCTTTATCGACGTGCAAGGTGGCTAAGCTTCAATTAATTTTGTTAACCTCCCTGTCTTTATGTCCTTTCTTTTCCAGAAAAACGATATGGTCGCTCACTTCGCGCTCGTTTTCTCCACGTGCAGTCATGGTGACCTGAGTAGTGACTTCGTTGCTTTTGAGAGGATCTGCACCTTATACTAAGCTATTACAAATACCGCGGTCGGAATGCTGTTACATGAAGGGAGACACAAAAGCAAAATGTATTTACAGAATTTTTTTTTACAAGCGTTCAAGCACAGAACAAGAAGATCAGGACTTCGCACAAGATTTCAATGATAATAATAATGACGAAGTTATTCAGCTTGAGGATTGGGGCATTAGGAATAATAACGTAAGCAGAAACGAATCCGTGATAGAAAATAGTAAAAGACGCCTGTAGTATTGGTGACTCATAAGCAGGGAATATCCAGAATATCTTTTAAGGCAATAGCTTTGAATAACTTTCTGTAGTTTGTTAACACAAATCGCTAGTCTTTATGGCTCGAAAGTAAGGGCAAAATAAATGCGGAAATAACAAATTTGGCGGCATCATGCACTGCACGATATCAACGGGGTTGCTCATTATAGCCTTTCATATCATATCATGAGTCAAGAGTGTTTCCAGAGGAGGAAGGTAATAAAGACAAAGAATGTCGAATTGTGAGCAGACTTCGAGCGCAAAGAAAGTAAACGTAACAGCAAATGTAGCTTGTTTGTGTTCGAAACAATGCTCGGCATAGTAGGTATAAGATTTTTTTGTTTTGTTGTTTACTCGTGCACATTTATATGTGTCGCTCAACCTTTATGTTACACTACAATGCTTACCGATTCCGAGATTCATTTCAGTGTTGCTGTTATTTATGCGCATGCGAAATTGTGTATTATTTCTCTCGCTGCGCCTGATTTAAATGTTAATAGCCTCCTGAAAGTGTCGTTAAACTTGCTTTATACCACGGTGTCTTCCATTTAACCAACTCATATCTTTTTCTTCTCGTTTTTACAGCTGTTTCCATATTTGGCACAATCATTTTTTATTGCAACCCCCCCCTTCCATCTATGTTGTGCCCTTCAAGGTCTTTATGGCAAATAAATAAATAAATAAATAAATAAAAGTGTCCGGGGGCACCTGGTCTGCGTTCCACCCGAAGGCCCGTTCCGTGTCTCTACGCTGCGAGCATCGGAGTTGTTTACAAAAGCGAGCTCTCCATTCCACTATACATACAACAGAAACCCATCGAAAGGCATTGGGCGCCGGCTTTGCTTCTCTGAAGCATTTCTGTGCAATACCTACAGTCAATATTTCGACTCTAGAGGAGAAACTCCACTAATGTGTTGCAATAACAGCCGCCATGCAGCAAACCCCAATTTGGCTGCCAGGAGCATTTCTGGAAGGGTGGGAACAGTAAACAGGCCTGCGTGGCAAATACGGCATAGGCACAGCATAAGCTGGACGAATGGCTCCGTAGGAGCTCCGTTTTCGCCACCACCTACTACACGGTCTTCGCGGCGAAGTCTCGTCGCGCACGTTTCACGAGAACGATCTGAACGAGCGGACGAGCTGGAAGAGCGGCTCCATGGGAGCTCCATTTTCGCCACCGCGTACTACGTGGTCTTCGCGGCGAAGTCTCGTCGCGCACTTTTCGCGAGAACGATCTTAACTGCGCGCCAGGCGTCGACGGCAAGGTACTGCTTGTCCTGCTCTCTGCACAGTGGTCTGCTGAGCCCTATGTTGCCCGGTCGGAGCCGCGCGCGTATACGATTCGCTTCTACAGCTGCGGTTCGTACCTTGGGAAGAGGCGCCATAACACGTACCGAAAACTAAACACAGGTGTCCAGACTGCGTGGCGCCCCTATCGCGTCCCTTGACAATGTACATTGCTGTTGGTGACGATTATAATAATGGTTTATTGGCATCTCCTTTAAAACGGGCTGTCGAAGACTAAACTGGTGAAACGGGCTCGTGAAAACTTTGAGCGGTGGCGCACGGTCGCGCACGCCGTATCTCCAAAACGATCTGCAGACGACTCATACCTTTGCGCGTACAGTTTTCGCGCCTCTGTTCGCATTGAAGCGATAGGCAGCACGAAGGTCACTTCGCTACAGCTGCTGCTGCCGCCACACTTGCTGACGCGAGCGTTTTCACAGCGAGTGTCCGCGGTCATCGAGTGTGATGTGTTCTCGATTGCTTGTGCGATCTGACACCATGTTTGTTAATTCAGTTAGTAAGCGAATGTTTCCATCTTTACACGGCCGATAAAGCTACTAGCCTTAGTTCGTATAGGTGTCTACTAATTTGCTATCGCATTCGATGATAAGCCTTTCGGGCGAAACTGTGACGCCCTTTTGACTTAGCGCTCGCTCTAACTCAGGCACACCTAAATTCTACTTAGCCTGGCTCAGTCGGACTCAGACTCACGGGTTGGTTCTGAGTTTGAATGAATCTCAGTGAATGAACTCATTGGTGAGTTTGCCGACATATATATGCACCGTATCACGCTGCACTCTCTAGCCCTTCTCATAGCTCCACTATCTCACAGAATGGATCCCAGAGTTCAGCGCTGCTGTCACCATCTTGTATTCAGCTGCTCCATCGAACCACAAACTACGAAAAATGACGCCGTCGAGAGTGGATTTCATATCGGAACACCCTTTTCGAACTCTTAGTTTACTGAAAGCTTCCAAAGTGTGTGTACGTGTTAGCAGAACACCTTTGTGCACTGTTTCATTGATTTCAGGGTGCTTATAGCGTGTTCAAGAGAGAAGCATGCACCTGATAACATTTCAATATGCTCAGGCACTTCAAAATGTCGAGAAATTAAAGAGTCACATGTTGTTGTTGTTTTTTCGGAGTAGCTTGCCCCAAGTCCTTGTTCGAGCGCGTCTTATGGTCACAGTAGGCTATGGATGTAACCTTGCTTCTTCATGAATATGGCATTACCGGTGGTGATGTGGAGAAGCAGAGTTGTTTCTTTCATTTCCTATCCTGCTTCTAGCTTTCTTTTCCCCGACTTTCGGCTAAATTGTTTCAGCTTGGTGTTCCATAAATCATCTGCCAAGCGTCAGCGAAGTGCAACGGCTCAACCAATCGTACTTCCGGCACATGTTCTTACTTGGGTAGCAACGGCGCGATATTAAGTTCTATAGGTCTTGCGCTGTTTCCTGCCGCATTAGTCGGCATAAATATTCGCAGCTACATTGCGAAGCAATCTACTACTCTTGAGGAACTGCATTTACTGCGGAGTTGGCGCACTCCGGCCGTATAGTGGAAGGAGACAGTTATCTTGTCCTCCTCTCTCTCCTTCCTGCCTTTCAGATTTCAATGCTAGCTTCATTAAAGAAGCGTTACCTCAGCGCTAGTTTATGGATAAACTCAATAGGCATGCCGTCAGGCTGTCATAGCAGCCAGAAGCGTCACCGCACTGTTTCTGTGCGGCATTAATCTGCGTCGTACTGTCCCCTGAGACGAGTGTATCGTAGCCTCTGTTTTAGGGGCAATCTGTGATCATTTTCATTGTCAGCTTCTATTCATACAAAATGTGTTTTTTATTTAGTTGTTCTGTCTAGTGCGGCATTTATCGCCTTTCACTTGTGTAGATTACGCACAATGTTAACGCGCTGAAATAAATACCACGCATGAAAGAAAAGGAATAAAGAGAAAACTGAGTGGTGGCTGAGCGGTACAACCTTCTACTGTCAATCTCGTAAGTCCGCAGTTAGAACTCAGGTGAAGCGTTGAACAGCTTTTTTTATTACTTACTTTTTTATGAACGCGTCGGAAGGCACTTCGGGATTACATTAGCCGACATTCCAAAGGCTAGGGCAGTGAGGGAATATAGATATCCCTCTAGAAAGAAAACATAATGTGCTCTTTCCAAGACACCTAATGGCATAAAGGGGGCAGTTCCGAAAGGTCGCCCATTCATTTGGGTGTACTAGTTCCCTCAAAGACCCATTTCTGTATGAGTAAGAGTGCGAGTTACGAAGACAAGAAAACACCCTTAAGCGTGCAGTTTTGCTTACGGCGCATAATCTTGCGCCCACTTCTGCGCGTTTGGCTTCGCATATTAACTTTCATATGAACCAGGCAGTCGAGGGATGCACTCTGACTTTCTTTTTTATGACGCGATGGGCAGTTTTCAACGCTCCGTCAAAGAACCGCAAGTAATTCCGTTTAGCATAGCTTCCGATACTAAAGGGCTTCGTCATCTTTGCAACGCCCAAGGCGATGTGATCTCGAAAATCAATGTCTTGACCTTCATCATCGTCATCGTCTTCTTTAGCCAGGAAAGTAGACCGCCTTTTACAGTAACTGGGATACGCTTAAAAATCATACTTCGTTTTGCTTCATAAGTTTTTGGATCGACGCTGCAGCTGGGGCCAAACGAGCGTCAAGACACCCGTTGAGATTGGCACACCGCACCAACTAAAACTCAAAGGGGAACCAGAAACTCCTCAAAAGCAGTCGGTGCTGTCCAGGGAGGCCATCCCCAGAAACCTCTTCTATGTCATGCAATGAACACGAAATAACAGAAACTGCCTAACCCATGCCTTCCGCAGTGACCTAGAAGAGACGAAAACAAACCAGTGTTTCGTTTTCTAAATTAAGCTTTCTTTCCTAATATATGTCGTGATAACCATCACACTAAGCAATCGGTGGTCAACCCTAGTGGTATTGGTGTTGTTCAGTTGGGCGTGAAGGCGTGGATTTGATTACCAGCAGTAGCAAAATACAAAAGAACACTCTACTGCGACCTAGCACCACCGCTAAAGAAAACAAGGTTGCCAGCATTATTCTCCACCCATCTCCTACGGCCGCACTCATAAGTATATTATTGTTCTCGGACGTTAACCTCGTGAATCTGCCAGGTTACACTAAACAATGGCGAACATCACCGTCATTTTTCGTTCATTTATCATTACCGCCTTCTCTATCCAGCCTCTTCAAGAACAACAAAAACAACAGCAACAGCAAAAGAGCAAGAGTGAGCAGTGAACGCTTCATCCAAACCACTAGCGTTGACCTACTAACCAGCGAGACAAATGAACCTACAGGAATTTTTTTTACTGTTCTTTCTCAGGGTCTAGACCAGTGGTAGAGTAACCTACTTTACGCACCACAGGCCCGCTCTACGGCCTCGACGTCTCCGGAGCGCACGGGGCACGCGCGTCGGAAACGCAGCTCGGGCTTCAGGCCCGAGCTCGCGATTGGCGCCCGTCCGCGCGGCGGATCTGGACTCCGGGCCGTTTCCCCGAAGAGACATTATCTCGCCTCCGTCGGACGGCTCACATCGCTAATACGAGCCCTGGGTGCCGTCAGGCGAAAGTCCTCTGAGGTGCTTTTCAAGCGCCAGATTACACCGATTCGGGAGGGAGCCTGTCCGACCCAATTTCGCAGGTCGACCCAGTTTGCAGCGCCCCGGGCCGACCTACATTTCCCGTCCATCTCTTTCTTTCCTTCTTCCTTTCTTTCTTTCTTCCTTTCTTTCTTTCTTTCTTTCTTTCTTTCTTTCTTTCTTTCTTTCTTTCTTTCTTTCTTTCTTCCCTGCTTCTCAGCCGTCCAACTATCAACGGCAGCTGTTGCCGTCCGCTGGAATAAAGTGACGAGCATGTCCCGACTACGCGGTGTGACCAGCTCGCACGACCGAAACAAACAACTCGTGCTTCTTTCTTCGTATACGTTTCCTTTTATTCGACTGTCCATCTTTATTAAGCGTCCTTTTCTTTTCGCGCTCGCAAGGAAAAGGGAACGCGAAACGGTCAGATAAGACTCGCAACGCGAAGCCTGTTTGTGTTTGTGTCGGTCGCGTTTGTGTTTTGCTGGCTCGCGACGAAACCCGTGTTTACTCCCGTCCGGCCGACAACAAAGCTTGGTCGCAAGTTTCGCCGTTGGTCGCCCGCCTTCGACGACGCTGTGCGAGATGCTGCCCGCGGGATATCGCGAACTGCGTGCCGCAACGTGCCGCTTTGTACGCGTCTGTCGGGATAACAACAACAAAAAAAAAGAGGTGGACGATGTTTACAGTGTCTCCGCTTACTCGGGCGCGTTATGAAGAAACCATGTTTTGAAACGGGTTAGACCAAGGTCCGTTCTTCTTCTTCGCAGCTGGTTCCCGCAAATGCGGCCGCTTCCTGAATCATAATGTTATATATATATATATACATATATATATATATATATATATATATATATATATATATATATATATATATATATATATATATATATATATATATATATATATATATATATATATATATATATATATATATATATATATATATATATATATATATATGTCTGCCGCCATCTTGGCTATTCGGATGAGTATTTCTGGGAACAGGTCGCGGGGGTGACCGACATTGGAAGGGATTTGTGTGGTTTGTTTGATAACCGATACTCGCATTGCTGCTGCCTGGAACCGAAACTTCGACATTTGCGCGTACACAGCCCAGAGGCGGATGAAAGAAATGGAGCTCAGCATGGGTTGAGAGCACACAAAGCAATTTTATTATCTTTTTGTATGTTACATACAAAATACACACAAAAACTCGCGATGTAGCTTTTTGTTGCCGAAAGCATGCTGCATAAAAGTGTTTTCTATGAGAGTGAAAGAAGCCCCCGCGAATACACGCAGAGCGCTTCGAGGTGTCAGTCGCGTGGCAATATTGCGTGTATCTGCGGCCTTGTTTCACGCTCGGAAAATCACTTTTTTGTAGCACGTATTGAGCAAAAGAAAGCTGTATCGGGAGTTTTTAATGTTGTTCTGCAATTTTACCATTGTCGCTTTTTATCTAATTACAATGTTCGAGAACTTGAATAATTAATTATTTATTAATAAGGACTAATTATATAAGTCAGTGGAATGCGAAAGATAATCTGAGTATCTCCAAGCGACAGCAAACCTCATTACCTTGTTTCTTTCCAGCCACGTGACAGTTGCATATTTTCAAATCTCGGTCCATTATAGTTAGGACACCCTGTATGCAGGCAAAACGGCAATGGAAAACTGTTAGGAGTAAGCAGAGAGAAAGAAAAAGAAACAAATGCACTAGTAAATAAGAACTGGCACAAAGACACACTAATAATAAGACCAGTAAAACACTAAAATAATAAAAAGACACCAGAGGCAGTGAGACCGCAGCTTCGCGCTAACTGCAGAGACATACACGCACACAAAATAAGGTTAAAAGTATCAAGGAAATGATTAAAAGGTAAATCAGTGACACCGAGCATACCACATCAACTAGCAATGGTAGGTGAAACAAGAAACTGAGAGTATTGCCTTTTGGTCGTGCTGTGCATAGCTCCATCCGATGTTGCACGAATGTATAGGCACACGAAAGACGGATGTCATGTTCCAAGATCACTTGATGTCAAGTTCTTGATGTCAAGTTCCAAGATCACTTGATGCAGTATCACATCAAACAGCCGCTAGTGAGTTCACCGTTTCACTAGTGATGCACGGTGGATGCAGGCACTCTTAGACGCACGCGCTTGGTCTATCCGAAGATTTTTCCTCCTGAATTCTCTTGCAGAAGTTGTCCGTAGCGACGTCTAGTGGTAGACATGACATCGTGGGATCTACGTGGTGGCACCTTGATTAAACGCGATTTCTTGTTATTTATAGTTAACCTGAGCCATGACTTGTTCGCAGTGAGATGCAAAATAGAAGGCGACAATTGAAGCAAATAGAACTTTAGTGCTATTTTAATTCTATGAGATCTTCCTTCTTATCTCAGGTGCGATTAAATTTGCTGAAATCAGAATACTGCAAGGTCTGATGAAGAACAAATGCATATAATGTGAACCTGCCAACGCTAACTTAACGTGAAACACGCTACTTAAACCTTTATCGTAAAATACGGCGATACCAACGAGACATCGAACCATTTTCAGGGTCATATTAAGAGCTCGAGGGCCTCAGGTCTCCAAACAGCTACACGACCCATTTTCCCTCGTGTAATAATAGGGTGCTCCGTGGTCGAATAGCGTGACTGCACTGTTCTTGCCCTCTCCCACCCTTTAACCAAGAGGTTTAATGGAGAGGGAAGACAAGAAGGGTGAGGCGAATCTCTCTTGTTGTATGGCGTGCGTCCGAAAGCTTTTGGTATTTACTTAAAGGGACCGTGAAACGATTTCGACGATTTTGTACAAACGTACGGAGTCGTTATAGTAGGTCCTTCTGATCATTAATTGACGCATCTAAGTACTCCGCGTAAAGCGTGTAATTCATTATAAGGTTTTAAAGATGTTCAACGCTGCCGATCGCAACCCACTGATTGGCGGAATTTTCAGCCGCCCCTACCCATATGACGTACCTCACCCAGTTGACGTCACTAGGGCGAGCTGTCCGATTGGCTGCCCAGGGCGCGTTATCGATAATTTTTCCATGTTTATGGTGAACAAATGATGTTCTTAATAGTTCGAACGTTAGTTAATTTGTTTCTATAAAAAGAAAGTAACAGGAAGACAACAGACCAGAACAATTTCTCGCTGCACTTAAGCGATTCCGGCACACACCAAGTGTCATCTGCTTGTGTTACAACGTACTCCATTTTGACGTGAGCGCCGCGCTCAGTGTCGGTCTCAGCTATTTCGCGAGCACTATGATTCGGCTTTGTTGTGTTGTCGTCTGCAAGCGTAGCGACTGACAATATGTCAATCTGCGGCATCGTGTCCCTCTGCAAGGTAGCAGACAAGTGGACTGGCTGCAGCGCATTGAACTGCCGTTAACCGATCGGCGCCAGGATTTGCGCCTTTGTGGCCGTCACTTTACACCGGAAGATTAGTAACGGAATTGCGTTTCGCAAGTCCGGCATTAGGGTAAACGCAAGCGCAAGGGGACTGGGCCTGGCCGCTTTGACCATGTCGTTTTACGGGATGAGCTGAAACGCGAACGTGCACGGCGACGGCGGGCGGCACGTAATACTGACGGAGATGGTGCCGCAAACGCCAAGTGTATGCAAATTTGGCTGGATCACCCCTACCGGCTGCAGTCCCGTCCTAGTTGTGGGGGAATTCCACATGGAGGTGTTTCGGCCAGACGGAAAGTGGTTCGTGGCGTTTCTCTTGGAAAGGTTCGGCATACAATGTTACGCAAACAACAGTGTGCCCACGACGCGTCGTAGGTAGTCTATGGACCTCTCATTGCCCAAGAACATTTCCAGTGTTGCCACAGAGCCACTTGGCTTATATCACAGCGATCCTAAAGCGATAGTCACCTTGGTGTCCAAACAATAAATCCACAAAGGCGAACGACAGTAGGTAAAAAATAAACAAAGGCATTCAGTATGCAATTTAATAAACCTACAAAAAATCGGGAAAGAACGAAATTCTTTCTGGTATGTGTCTTTTATTTTCAACCAACAAATTTATTACTAACCTATTTATCACAATATATACAGCTTCACGCTGGTCAACTACCTTCACTAAATGGAATGTCACGGAATTATTTTTTTCTAGTCTAGCATAGGCCGACCTCTAGAGCACTGATTAAACTTGCGCACTCTCTAAAATGGGTGCAAACCATATAGAACGGCTCGTCTTTTCTTTTCAAAGAAAGAATCAACTCTGGGAACACAAGAACCGCTCTCAAGGTTTCTGACCTTCAAAAAAAAGAGCGGAGAAAACGGCAGCTACAAATAACGTGGCTTAGCCATGGGCTAAACTCTCCGGAGACGTGTCTGCCGTAGGTAATACGGGCTTCTTAGAAGCCCTTCGGATCGTTCCACGGGTTGCATATTAATGGTTTCACTTTCGAGAAAAGTGAGTCAAAACAGAAAGTATCGGCTTTGCGTGCCTTGATTTATCGTCTACGTTAGAAGAAAAAGAAAGAAAGAAAGAAAGAAAGAAGGACAGAAAGAAAGAAAGAAAGAAAGAAAGAAAGAAAGAAAGAAAGAAAGAAAGAAAGAAAGAAAGAAAGAAAGAAAGAAAGAAAGAAAGAAAGAAAGAAAGAAAGAAAGAGAAATGAGCGCTGCTAGGAGTATAGGTGCTGGGCAACGTGCTTACCTTCCCATTTTCTACGACGAAAAGGTCACGAGTAACACCGCTCAATGGAATGATATGGCGGAGTTTCGGCTCCATAAAATGGGAAACCCTGACATCGTAGTGGCTTCATAAATCTTGGCGCTCTTTGGCGCCATCTCGAGCGCAACCTTCGAGGGTGACTTCTTTCTCCAGGTGGTCATATCCACTGGTTGCGATATATAGTCCTATTGCGACCTTTCAATTTGCATATTAAATGTCTCCTAGGTACTGACGGCCGCAGCGCGTTTTACACAGCACACTTATTCCTTTTCAAACAATGTAGAGCATGCGAGGTCTGTGGCACCGAAGAAAACATCGACCACCTGCTGTGCCACTGTCCACGATACACCCCTGAGAGACAAGAACTTGCCAAAGCTTTTCAAAAACTGGACAATCGGCCGCTTTCTGTGCAGGTGCTGCTGGAACACCGCCCCCATCGCCCGTCGGCCCATAAAGCGGTGAAGGCACTTTTGTGCTACCTAAGGACGACTATGCTAATGGGCGACTTTAATGCCATGGTAGGCAAGAAGCAGGCTGGAGACAAGGCAGTGGGGGAATATGGCATAGGCTCTAGGAATAGCAGGGGAGAGTTATTAGTAGAGTTTGCGGAACAGAATAATATGAGGATAATGAATACCTTCTTCCGCAAGCGGGATAGCCGAAAGTGGACGTCGAGGAGCCCGAACGGCGAGTCTAGAAATGAAATAGACTTCATACCCTGCGCTAACCCTGGCATCATACAAGATGTGGACGTGCTTGGCAAGGTGCGCTGCAGTGACCACAGGATGGTAAGAACTCGAATTAGTCTAGACCTGAGGCGGGAATGGAAGAAACTGGTACATAAGAAGCCGAATAATGAGTTAGCGGTAAGAGGGAAAATAGAGGAATTGCAGATCAAGCTACAGAACAGGTATTCGGCTTTAACTCAGGAAGAGGACCTTAGCGTTGAAGCAATGAACGACAGTCTTGTGGGCATCATTAAGGAGTGTGCAATGGAAGTCGGTGGTAACTCCGTTAGGCAGGATACCAGCAAACTATCGCAGGAGACGAAAGATCTGATCAAGAAATGCCAATGTATGAAAGCATCTAACCCTACAGCTAGAATAGAACTGGCAGAACTTTCGAAGTTAATCAACAAGCGTAAGACGGCTGACATAGGGAAGTATAATATGGATAGAATAGAACATGCTCTCAGGAACGGAGGAAGCCTAAAAACAGTGAAGAAGAAACTAGGAATTGGCAAGAATCAGATGTATGCGTTAAGAGACAAAGCCGGCAATATCATTACTAATATGGATGAGATAGTTCAAGTGGCTGAGGAGTTCTATAGAGATTTATACAGTACCAGTGGCACCCACGACGATAATGGAAGAGAAAATAGTCTAGACGAATTCGAAATCCCAAAGGTAACCCCGGAAGAAGTAAAGAAAGCCTTGGGAGATATGCAAAGGGGGAAGGCAGCTGGGGAGGATCAGGTAACAGCAGATTTGTTGAAGGATGCGGGACAGATTGTTCTAGAGAAACTGGCCACCCTGTATACGCAATGCTTCATGACCTCGAGCGTACCGGAATCTTGGAAGAACGCTAACATAATCCTAATCCATAAGAAAGGGGACGCCAAAGACTTGAAAAATTATAGACCGATCAGCCTACTGTCCGTTGCCTACAAACTATTTACTAAGGTAATCGCAAATAGAATCAGGAGCACCTTAGACTTCTGTCAAGCAAAGGACCAGGCAGGATTCCGTAAAGGCTACTCAACAATAGATCATATTCACACTATCAATCAGGTGATAGAGAAATGTGCCGAATATAACCGACCCTTATATATAGCTTTCATTGATTACGAGAAAGCGTTCGATTCTGTCGAAACCTCAGCAGTCATGGAGGCATTACGGAATCAGGGTGTAGACGAGCCGTATGTAAAAATACTGAAAGATATCTATAGCGACTCCACAGCCACCGTAGTCCTCCATAAAGCAAGCAACAAAATCCCAATAAAGAAAGGCGTCAGGCAGGGAGATACGATATCTCCAATGCTATTCACAGCGTGCTTACAGGAGGTATTCAGAGACCTGGATTGGCAAGAATTGGGGATAAAAGTTAATGGAGAATACCTTAGTAACTCGCGATTCGTTGATGATATTGCCTTGCTTAGTAACTCAGGGGACCAATTGCAATGCATGCTCACTGACCTGGAGAGGCAAAGCAGAAGAGTGGGTCTAAAAATTAATCTGCAGAAAACTAAAGTAATGCTTAACAGTCTCGGTAGAGAACAGCAATTTACAATAGGCAGCGAGGCACTGGAAGTGGTAAGGGAATACATCTACTTAGGGCAGGTAGTGACGGCGGATCCGGATCATGAGAAGGAAATAATCAGAAGAATAAGAATGGGCTGGGGAGCATTTGGCAGGCATTCTCAGATCATGAACAGCAGGTCGCCATTATCCCTCAAGAGAAAAGTATATAATAGCTGTGTCTTACCAGTACTCACCTACGGGGCAGAAACCTGGAGGCTTACGAAAAGGGTTCTACTCAAATTGAGGACGACGCAACGAGCTATGGAAAGAAGAATGATAGGTGTAACGTTAAGGGATAAGAAAAGAGCAGTTTGGGTGAGGGAACAAACGCGAGTTAATGACATCTAAGTTGAAATCAAGAAAAAGAAATGGGCATGGGCAGGACATGTAATGAGGAGGGAAGATAACCGATGGTCATTAAGGGTTACGGACTGGATCCCAAGGGAAGGGAAGCATAGCAGGGGGCGGCAGAAAGTTAGGTGGGCGGATGAGATTAAGAAGTTTGCAGGCACGACATGGCCACAATTAGTACATGACCGGGGTTGTTGGAGAAGTATGGGAGAGGCCTTTGCCCTGCAGTGGGCGTAACCAGGCTGATGATGATGATGATGAAGGACGACGGGCTTGTGCTACCATCTGTGACTATTAATGCAATTTCTGTAAGGCCACACACGTCAGCGAACTCACCGCAATTTCCTTCTTTCCTTCCCTCTTCTCTTTCCCTGTTATCTTTGTTTTCCCCTTTCCCATTCCCCTGGTGTAGGGTAGCAAACCGGACGTTATTCTGGTTACCTTCCCTGCCTTCTACTTATCTCTTTCCCTCCTCCTATTCCTTTTCGAAAGTCTCTCCAATTATTGCGCAGGGCGTTTATTGCGTGAACGTAAATATACCGACGGCTATGTATATGATAGGCGCATCTCAGATGACAAACCTGAAATCGTCAAAACGTGCATCCCATTTGCTGCTGTTTCAAATTGCGGCACTTAACCCTCCTATGCTGTCCGGTGGCTTATGAGTGCGCACAGCGTGCATTAATTACCATGAACATCTGTAAGCATTTTGGCATACCCTGTGACGTAGTCTATAAATGTAAATGTTTCATGGCATTCATGTTCCGGTCTGTGCGGTGCACAGACGTTGGATGGAATTACAGCTTCCGTATCATTTCGTAGCTTCCGTATAGTATTTATATAGCTGGTTCACGTGACTAGAGTTTCTTTTGGACGGCGCAGAAGGAGATACCGCACAGAGAACACTACACACGGGGAACCACTACCGCCTCTTTAATGAAAGAAAGGCGTCAGAAGAATTAATATTTTGCGTGCAGTTTGCATTAAGTCAACAGTCACTTTTACGTGCTTTTCCCTGCTTTGCGAAGCAAAACGCGCACAATTGCAGAAGCGCCGACTTGCCCAGCAACAAATCATTTCGCATCGCGCAAAGCTTCGCTTCATAACTCATTCCGACATGTACGCAAATTGAATCTGCACAAATGCTTTCGGTATGAGGACATTTTCATTCTACGACATGTAGGCGCCCCAACGCGGACTGATGGATGCGGACCAGTTCGTGTGAGAGAACCCGCATCATTTTATCTACGCCTGCGCATCGGCCCGTTCTCCTATCAATCGCACCGCTCTCAGTCCTATCCGTAATGTTTCCCGGAACATTCGGCTCGACTCCCACGAAAAGCTCAACTTACAGAGAGTCATGAAGGTGGATACGACGACAACGGAGGCATGAAACTTTCAAAACAGCCCGCCACACCGCTAAACGTTTCGCCAACCGCGGAGGCAATCATTTCAGGTGTAACTGATATGCCCCTCCGCCGCCGAAAGCACAATCGCACTACGTACCGGGTGTATCTTTTTCTTTTTTTTTTTTCGCAGGAGGGACGAAACATGAAAATTCACCGTTGCGAAATCGCAAGAGACGAAATTCGGCCAGCACGTGTGCCTTCAAAAGAAAGAAAGAAAAGCAACGCTCTGCAGCGTTTTCCACGTTATTTGATTCGTGCCAAAAAGTGCTCGCACGCGCCGCCGGTTGCATCACGGCCGATTACGAAAAGAACGATTATTTTCAAATTATCGTGGCAGGTGAAATGATTAGCGCACCTAGAAGAAAGAGAGGCCTGCCGTTTTGGGCACAGCCGCGAAGTATCATCAAGCAGATGAATGAATGCCATTCAATTTTATTAACGAGCTCAACGTCCCAAAATATTCCGGCAGAACCCACCTCACGGTGACTGTCGGTCGGCAATGCGGTTAGCATTCAAGCAGTCCAGCAACACAAAACACTGCTGAAGAAACGTCTGCTTAGTATCTCTAATGGCCGTTCTGCAATTTGGTTGTTTCTGGAATATGCGCACGCACAGTTTCCATGCTTCGGTCCATGTTGTTGTGGAGCTCGCTTGCCAATGTCGCCCATCTGCAAGGCGGCATCACCCTCTCCCCTGCCCTCGCCTCCCCCCAAAAAATGAAAGCTCTAGACCGGTGAGGTAGGACATTCTATGAGGTAAGTATACTGTGCTTGGCTTCCACTTGGCTTCCACTGACGGCAAATTATTTTGCCCTCCACTTTCCGTTCCATATTTCTCCATTTTGTCGACAGTTGCATTAAAAATACACTAATTGTCCCGATGCTTACTTTGGCATCTGTGTCCGTTTGCTCCATATGGGAAATGAGAAAGAACCCCATTCGCGACTGCTCTGTGCTAAACTTCATAGCAAGCAGTTCGAACAAAAGTGCCTCTCGTAACAACCTACTAACCATTCAAACCATCTTTATAGATGAACTCATTCATAGAGCGAAGTTCTTGGGCTGCTTGGACCTGCGCTTACGCTGTGCTCTTGAGAATTGTGTTCTCAACGTCCTGCGCAATTCTGTATGCTTGCACAGGGTGCAACTGCACGGTTGTGTCACGTAACGTGTCTGGATAATTTGCACTTCAAATTCCTGGTTTCCTCTCGTCGTTACCATTATCCGTTTTCATGTCTCCGGCAGGATCTGCTTTTAGGGTTAGGTTTTGGCGCGAGAATATGCGTCGTGTTTGGCAGCTTATATGGAGTGCCTTCCGGTAGCTGTTTCGTATCTACTTGGTCGTACTTCCGGTGCTTCAGCTCGCAGTGATTGATCGTCTTCTGCTTCAATGCAGGCGGCGTGTTTTGAAGTTCGTAGCACTTTTTTTACCTATTCATTCTCGTCCTCTCTTTGTTGCTTGTCCTATGCTCGGCTTGAAGGTTGCTCGTCTGGTGCAAGTTGCGTTTATTTTTTTTTTCTTCGGGGTCGCTTCGTAGCAGTCCATCCGGAAAAGCAGAGTCAACGTTGCTCGTTTTTGTTGTTTTTCATTTCTTCACCTAGTAAGCCCTGAAAAGGCACCCGATGTACTACTAGCTAGTTAAAGTAAAAAAAAAATTTTAGCGAATGTTAATAAGAGCTTACAATTTTTTCGGTATATCAAGGCCGGTTGTCAGTATAAAAAATCCGTAACTTATAGCTGAACTACAGTTTCCGAAGATCATTTTTCAGCAAACAATTAGGGCCTGGATTTTCGGAAAACTCGAGCGCCTACAATTTACTTGAAGACTAGGTCTCATTAAGTGACCTTTTCTGTGATTCTTCTATAACTGGCGAACCGCATGACACAAGCATTCCTTACGCGGTTACTTATAGCCTAGAGTTTTCTAGTTATATATGATTAGTGTTGCGGTCAGGGTTTACTGATACTTGTGTATACTTACAGGTACTGGCAATGTCTACGGACCAATTCATCTGTGTGAGATGTCTATGCACATCTGTGTGTGTGCGTGTGTGTGTGTGTGTGTGTGTGTGTGTGTGTGTGTGTGTGTGTGTGTGTGTGTGTGTGTGTGTGTGTGTGTGTGTGTGTGTGTGTGTGTGTGTGTGTGTGTGTGTGTGTGGGTGTGTGTGTGTGTGGGTGTGTGTGTGCGCGCGCGCGTGTGTGTACGCGCGCAAATCAGTGCGTGGTTATTTTTACTCATGCAGGTGGATATATTCGCCAAGCTACTCTCTAAGGTGTACATTTTTCTTGATATATCAGGCATTAAACTCCTTTTTACTACGCACCTACGGTGTGCTCTATCACAGTTTAAAATTATTAAATTATGCGGTTTTACTTGCCAAAACCACTTTCTGATTATGAGGCATGCCGTAGTGGAGGACTCCGGAAATTTTGACCACCTGGGGTTCCTTAACGTACACCTAAATCTAAGTACACGGGTGTTTTCGCATTTCGCCCCCATCAAAATGCGGCCGCCGTGGCCAGGATTCGATACCGTGAACTCTTGCTTAGCAGCCTAACACCATACCACAGTTTTGCTGTATAACTAAATGGCGTACCAGCTGCTTTCTCATTCAAAATATGGCAACCGCCCATTTCCCTATAGTTATTCTTTAGAAAATTCTAGTAGAAATCATCCATCGGTGAGTATAAACGTTAATGCAAGTGCAGTTGAGTAAAGACGTGCCTGCACACTCATAATCATCATCGTCGTCATTGCTGTCGTCATCACTATAACCATCATGGGCATCATATCGTTGTCGCCAAATGCAAATCATGATATGCACCATCCCAATCATGAACATTGTCATCGTGAACATGGTCCACATCATAGCATCATCGGGACCCTAATGAATGCAGTAATTGAAATCACTCATTAACATCATCATCATGGGCATCATAGCACGCGACGTACTTGCTCCAACAGACGTAATATGTGAGCGTAAGGCACTATTGTGGTGCCATCTATGGGAATGTAGCTCCATATAGATGCCGGAAACCTACAGTCAGCAATATTATTATGGGTAGCCAGAGTAATGATCTCTGAGTCTATCTATTTGCGTCTTCTATCTTCAAATTTGAGTCTACCTATCTTCTATCTTCAAATTTTGAGTCTATCTTCAAACGACCACAGACCGCAACTTTCGTGTGATTAACTCTAAACTACCTAAGATTAGAACTAACTATGTGATGCAAAGCCTGAGGTGTCAAATTCCAAAGCTCCTAAATGAAAACAAGGAAATGTTAGACATAGTAAAGCAATCGCCTTCAATAAAATTATATAGAAGAAGTATATGTGACCGAACATAGCTCGTTGGTGTGATGTGCGGTTCTCATGCGAATTCTGAGTGTTTTTATGAAGGGAATTCGAAATGCTTATTCGTGCCAGTTTGAGCCCAACGAACGCTGTAGCATTCTTATATGTAAGACATAGTAAAGAACTATGTCTGTTCCCGAATACGTACTGTTGCAACTTGGGATGTTAAGAACTGAAATAGCAGTACTACAGATATGGATAATTATGTTTTTTCATTATTCGCCCAGAGTGTGTTGCTCATGCTGTTTTTATGGTTGCACATGGTGTGCTTGTTTTTCTTAGCTTGCAGTGTATAATCTTTTTCTCGAGGTTGCTTCACGAATTCCTTGTTCAAATCACCCCCGCACTTCTCTTTTTCATTTTCTCCTCATTCTTACGCTGTCCTGATTGCTTCGCTGGAGCGCAGATTGTACAGGGGTCGGGGCCTCAGTCAGACGCATGCTAGCGCCTTTAGTCATGACCCTTCTGGTTTTCTGTAAGCTAACTGGAGAATTTATGAATTTGTGAATAAAAATAATATATACTCTCCTCATCCTTTTTTCTTTCGCACGTGGTCATACATGTCAAATTCAAACTGCGTGCAGCACGAGGACCATAGAGAGCAAACGAAAGGCGAAAAAGAAACACTAACCTTGGACACCGACCCGAGCCACTAAGTTTATGCGGCGCTTAGTGTCCTTCTGGTTCGATTCACCAGAGTGTGATCCCGGGCAGTAAAACGGTTCAGGCGTAAAACTGGTTGCTGATGGCAGCACGCTACCGATGTGCTGAGGCTTATGGCTGGAAGAGCTGAAGAATACCACCAACGACAAAAAATCGAGGTCGTAAAGTTCTCTTTTTTTCTCTCGGAAGCTAAGAGTCCCGTATTCGGTACACTGGGGGCCGAATCTCACATATGACCGTTTTTATGGTTACAACTCCACCCATTATCGCAGCATTTTTTTTCTTGTTTCTCGCTCACATTGTTCTGCGCTTACACGACGATCTCGTTCTATCCCTGTTTGCTCGTCGACTGCGAAAATTGTGCTCAAGGCGGCTGACATTCTCGCGTTAAATGTTCGTATCTGCAATCGGTGGCCTCATAATGCTCGCTCAGGAAGTTAAAACAAAGCTGAACGACTCAGTGCCGTTCATTGTCGGGCCGGCCTGAAATCTAGAGCAGACGCCGTTGTCGCGGTACAGCGGCTAAGGAGCAGGATTTGTTGGTTTTGATTCCCTCCAACAGTGGCCCCGCTCTACTTAGCCCGAAACGTTAAGGTCACTCATGCAACTATATCTTAAAGGACGCTTAAGAGCCTTACAATATAGCCTCTCTTTTGCAATATTCAGTTACTGAAATGAGCTTTCTTCTTACCCGTGCGAAGAATCTACGCACCGGGAATAGCCACAGCAGCCGTCCAACTGTTCCCGACGTACCGAGGTGTGGGGCATTGCCAACCCGGCAGGGAAAACGGCAATTTCAAAGCCATTGGTAGCGTAAGCTTGCTAGTTTTCACGAAGATATGTAGTTCAGGGAGGTGCCCATTTCATAACAATACACTTCACATATACCATTCATTTCGTCGCTCATTATGGGGTGTGGACGATTACTCACCACAATTATTGTATGGGAAACTCCGTCTGACAGATCAAATAGTAGGATTAAAGAAAGGACGTGACTTGCTACAACTTACTGCCACTGACATAAGACAGGCAGAAACAAGTGCTTAATATAACGTTTCGGTCAACAGTGTTTCGGCCTATAAAGCTTTATTTCTATAAGAATTATTTCTGACAGTGCAATCGAATCCTGGAATAAAAAAAAGCTGCATTCACCCAATAAAAATGTTTATTCTCCCTCTCTCTCCTGGAATAAAAATATAGCAAGAATAATCAAGCGAAAACTGAAACGAGAGGGCAACCACAAGCATGGGTAGCGCCATACTTAGGTTGCAGTGTCATGGTGCCGCTAATTTTCGCGTCTATCACGAATGTTTGTTTGGACTATGCCTGCCCTCGCCCTCGTCAGCGGTATGCAAAACACCGTCTGGACGTCGCCGAGATTTGCATATTCAACACGCACATTCCAATGTACAGAGCCCCAACGAAAACACGTCAATATAATACGGCATCAGGCCATGTCCCCGGATGAATGGATGGATGTTATGAGCGTCCCCTTTGAAGCGATCAGGCGGGTTGCGCTACCAAGCTCTTGCTGTTATACTGCCTAATGTCCTACCTAGGTTAAACAGTAAAAAAATGTAAAAGAAAAACACTATTAACTCCCACAAACAAATTTTCTGATCCCATATTGCGAACTGTGCTTTTGTGCGTCTCCGTTTTTTGTCGTTTCCCTACTTTTCTCCCACCAATCCTCCAACCGCCTCTTACTAATCCCTATTGCGGACATGTTTACTTTTCCACTGCTCTTCCAAGAGCTTCAAGGAGGACAGTGGTGCCTAAATCGACCGCTGGGCAGATGTCTTCACATTCTAATAAAACAAGCTCCATAGTTTCCCTAGCTTTGCCGCAGCAAGCACATGCTTCTTCTTCCTTCTTACATCTCGCTTCACAGGCGCGTGTTCTAAGGCATACCGAAATCGCCTCGAAAAGTAATGAGATTCCCGCTTCCCTTTGAGTTATCATAAATTGTTTCTTTCCTGCACATGGCAGAGCGGCATCTGGCGTCCCAGATTCACCGCGCCGCGTAAAGGTGGCGCGGTAGTCGCTTTGCTCGCCGCCTGCTTCAAGTTGTACCGTGACAAACTCTTTAGCTTTACGCCGCACGTTCAGTTGCGCCGTCTTTTAGCCGAAGCTGTAATCCGGAGTCATGTGGCGATGTTGCGTTTACGTCAAACAATGGCCACCGCAAACATACTCTGCTGTTTCTTGGAACCGAACAGTTAGGCTTCTTTAATGCAATCCGCCGTGCTCACATCGCATTCACTTCCCTTACCCTGCCTCTATCCTCCTTCCTCCCTCCAGTACACACGTTGTCACGTCTGTGCGCGGCTCCTAAAATTCCAGGGCCGTAACGAAATTTGCTTCCTGCCTCTTATCAAATTCCCGCAGGGCGCTTGGTTGGCGTGGGTTGCACATAATGTCGCCACGCGCAGATTCTCTGCGTACTTGTTTAGCCTTTATTTCGTTGTTGTTGTTGTTGTTTTCTTGGCACACTGTCACGCTTGCCTTTCACGTTTGTTTTCCTATACTTAGTTCATTGCTGGAACGATATTTTTCTCCGCCTCTATGCATCCCTGAGGCGACTATGCAACACAAGATGGGCACCCACCTTACAGATGCGGCATTATCGTAGTATATATACGG
Organism: Dermacentor albipictus; assembly: GCF_038994185.2. NCBI lineage: Eukaryota > Metazoa > Arthropoda > Arachnida > Ixodida > Ixodidae > Dermacentor > Dermacentor albipictus. The sequence continues at coordinate 48,191,799 of NC_091830.1, forward strand.
CAAGCTCTTTCAAACCCGTGCGATATTGTGAGGGAAAAAACTTAACTCGAAAGAAAGTAAAAAAATGTTAGGCAAACATATACAATATGCCTTTCAAGTAAATATTTTACTTTTTTACTTACTTTATTGAGGGAAATAAACAAATAAATGAAGGAATGAAAGCCATCGGAAAGTAGACTTGTAAGAAAACCCGTCAAGAACATCGATGTTCGTTGAAAGCGTACACACGATTTTTTTCTTGACGCACTGTGACAAAATTGACTACGGTTTTTTTTAAAGATTGGTCATGTTACTTTTCGATCCCTATCGCCTCTATATACCTCCTCCGCGTGGCCGTAATAATCTGATTTTCATTTGAGCTGCTTTACCTAACAACGCCAATTTATAGTGCATCGGCCTAAGCATGCATTCAACACAGTCGAAACGCCAGTTATACCTTTTCTCTTATTTTTTTGTTTATTTCAGCGCCTGCCAATAACACAAGGGCCTTGGTGAGAACTCACTTACGCATCCAAAAAACCACAAAGATGGTAAAATTGAACGTCGTTCCGAGTAAACTAAAAAAAGAAATTAAGAAGTTAATTTCAAAAAGCTTTGATTAGAGTTCCTATTAAAGAACCCCACAGGCAACAATTAATACGGTGTCACTCACTATGGCGTGCTTCATTATGAAAGAGTGATTGGGGAACAGGAAACACCAAAATTTATTTTAGTATTTATTGTAACTGCCAAACGCATCTGCACCCTGCATACTGGGTGCAAGCAATGCAGTGACGCTAATTTGAATATGTCGAAGTAAGGTAAGTCAAGGTAAAAAACTTATAGAACCCGGAACTTCAACGAACTCTGTTACTAACTCAGAATAATCAGTCTGCCCGCGCGCAACTTGACTTAAGATCTTCGATTCTCGAGGGATATGCCCGTCAGGTACACAGTAACACACGTGTGTCAGGTAAACATGCATATGACAAAATGTGACGAACATAGCAGCTCAATGACTGCTTATTATTATTATTTGTTTTGCACACATATACACATATACACAGGTAACAGGAAAGGGAAAGCGAGGAGCAGGCTGTACTGCTTCAGCAAAACATGGAAATTAAGCAAGATGTCGCCGAAGGCGCGCATTCGTGGCACAGAAACCGGTAAAACATGCGAGAAGCAGGATGTGATTGATTGCGACTTTTTGACCGCCGCACAGAAAAGCCACAACAAACCTTGCCACAAACTTCCCTAGACTCCGGATTCGTAGCCCCTCGTCATTTATTTTTCTTCTAATTGTTATTTGTGTTAGGATGTAGAAACGTAACGCTAGTCCTGTCGTCGTTCTGCAAAAAGAAAGGAAAGTAATGACATAGGAAAGAAGCCACCTCCCAAGCTTTGCGTTCCTATTTCCCTTTCCCCCACCCCCAGTGTAGGGTAGCAAACCGGGTGCTCAGCTGGTTGACCTCCCTGCTCTACCTGTGCTTTTTTTCTTGTTCAAGCAGTGAATGTTAGGATAGGTTGGCGCATTTATGGTGGCACCGGCTACTCATTGTCACTTGGCAAACGAAACAAATTTGCGTAAAAAGGGAGAATAGGTCCGTGTGACGGATAAGCTGCAAAGTGCGGCTTCAGCCAATGACAACACGTCAGCGAATCATAGGTGCTGGGGCTGAGAGCCCGCTCCTAAGGTGCAGTATTCTTCCCTGCTTTAGTATCAACCTAGTGTTTTATTGTTGCTGTTGCTGTTCTGTCTTCTTTTCAGAGCAAATACTAATTGTCCATTGGGCAAAAGTATTTCTTTCGCTTCTAAATGCCAGATGGTGTGCTTGCTGATTTTATCTAAGGGTATGATTCCTAATAGGTAATAAATGAGGAAGAGAAAGGCTAAGGGTCTAAAAAGGCAAAAATGTTCCACTGTCATACTGTGTCTCTGGAGTTCAAGTTCTAGTGATTCGCTTCCTGTATTGATATTTGTTTATGTAGAAACTTCTACCAATAAATTATTGCGTTCCCTCGACGGTCACCGACGAACACCGCTGACTACCGCAGACAAAGGGAGACAGCTTTTACAGCTATCCTTGTAAAATTCACCATGAGCACGAGGACCTCCAGAACCATAATCAATATTATGAACGAAAGCATGGTAAGCAGTGAAACAGGTGCGGTGAAAAATCAAGCATTTGTCAAGTGTACCCGATTTTCTCATTAAAGAAAAGCGTCAGAAAAAGATGCTCATCCCGTTCCGCGATCTCTTTGCGATATGGTGCGCAAATTACCGACAGCATCAAAGGAAACAGACCTGTAGCATGTAGGCAGCACTTTCTTTTGTTTAATGAACAAACTGGTTTGTTTACGAGCACATGTTCCCATGCAGCGGTTCTTAATTAAAACAGAGGTGCTTCTTTGGTCGAAGGAGAACAGGACCAAATAAAACGCGGTTTTCTGCGCTGGGCCTTCTTTGCTGAGGCTGGTTCACCCGCGGCATGATCGCCTTTTGGAAAGAAACTGGATGCCGGTTCCTTTCGTATGGAGCGCATCATATATCGGCATCCAAACAAGAATCGGAAGGACCACTAACACGTATCCTGCTCGGGCGCTTCCTTTGCCGCACGTTTGTTGATGATGAGAAACAACATCATCGAAGAATGCACATCGAAACATCAAGGGTATAAAGGGTCATTAACGAAGGCACACATAATTACTGACTTCCTCGAGACCCCAATCGTTGGGATGGCGGCGGCTTTCAGGGCGAGCCGGAAGATGCGGACCGCGCATGGGAATCGAAGGCCTCGCGGCCCTTGTTTGGGAACACCGGACTGGCAAGCGTGCCCTTTGCGTGAGCGTGAACGGGCGTGGGTTTCGAGGGAAAACCCATTCGGGCATGAAAAGCCTTCTTTGAAAACCCGACCGGGAAGTCGGGCGAAGTCGGCGCTCGCCGTCAATGAAAACGGCGTTTCCTGTTCCGCTCAAGAAATGTCAAGGTTCGACGTGTTGTCCCAGCGGGCGCCTGCGCTCCAGCCGTTCCTGTTTGTTTACTGAGCTCCGGCGTTTTCCTTTGTCCCGCCCGTGGGCGGGCGAGCGGAATGGACTTAAAAGCTTCATTTCCGCACCGGCATGTCCGGTCTCTTCGTTGCCTTTGAGGCGGCAGCTGGCTTCGCTGCAGACCTGGTGTCGTTGTCATTCTGCTGGCGCGGCTTAGCTTGACAGGCGAGGGTTACGTTTTCGTGGCAACGGAAGCAGCTAAAGGGTTAGAAGCTGTAATATGAATATGTTCATCTACAAGGGGAGGTTCTTAACTGATCAGTTTGGCTCTCAGTTCCCCGCAGAAGAGGAATAGAAGCGCCCCGGAGGAATGTGCCGCGGCGTCTTTTCCGTCAGTGTGGCGCCATTTGTTCACCGAATTCTTTTAAATGTCCGTTACGGCATACGTATGGGAGCTTCGGTGCGGGCAAAAAACGGGTGGCTAGCTGTGTTATACGCTCTGCACTTCACGTCAGGGGAATTGGGAAAAGCGATTGCGTTTGGCCCGGTGGTTTCTGCTCCTGCATGTGAGCTCCATTTCGTGCTGACGAGTGCTACGAGGCTCCACCGGGAGTGCGAAATGGAAACGAGATGCACCGCATGGGAAGTAGCTGCCGCATTTGCACGGCGCGTTTACTGGCGCGTCGGGTCGCACTCGTAGCGCGTCGCGTCTGCGTAATCGGTTGCGCGTTGAGTCAGGAAGGCAAACCGCGTCGATGCGCCGGGAAAGCGGGCATGTTGGACGGGCATCTCGGAGCCAACGCGATGCTTGTAGAGGCTCGCGTTCCGCGTCGCCGGAGAGAGTGAGAGATAGAAGGGCAAAGGAAAGACAGGGAGGTTAACCCGAGATTATCTCCGGTTGGCTACCCTGTACTGGGGGAGGGGCAAGGGGATGCGATAGGAAATGTGAAACGGCTGCTGGCGATTGGCTCTCCCGGCGAAACTGACTCTCGTGGAAACGAAATTTCCGGCTCGTTTTCGCACGAACGGGAATGCGCCAGTGTAAACGACGTCGACGTAAGAAATACGCTAAGAAAATAATGCAATACGTTATGCTGTGGCAGTGGTCTAAACGCGGTTACAGTAAGTTTCAGGCCTCATGATTGCGAATTGCTAAGTCGGCGCTCATAAAACGCGCATCCTGATGTCATGCTCGCCACTTACGGAGTGTATCCCTGCACATTTTTTTTCGGTCCGGTCGCTCTCGCTCTGGCGGGGTGCGCGTCTTTCCAAGAAGAACGTGCCGAAATTCCTGCGATGCGATGCTGTGGAGATAATATTATGCATAAATGTTTCCTTGCATTCGCAGATAGGCCTGCGCGCAGTGAAGAAGCTAAGATTACTGAAAAATGCAACGAAGCTCTGTTTCGTGCGTGTGTGCGTGTGTGTGCGCGTACAACAGCGCAAGCGCTATTGCGCTCATTCACACGACGCGCCCGTCCTACACTCCTTGTCTTGTACGTTAACCTTTCATATTATCACAGGCCTCTTCTTTATTTTCTTTTCAATATCTCCAGCCCTCGTTCTGCCCGCGGTCAAGCAACACTTATGTCGCAGGGGTATCGCAACTTCACAACCATAAGCATTGGACTTACCTGTACTCCATTAAACTGAATGTCTGCGCACTGAGAAATAACTTAGGTAACGATCTTGCCTTACCTCGAGGATGAGGTATATCTGCACTCAAAAACGAGCTCGGGTGAGCGGAATTATTCAGGGGAAATTTCGCAAGCCCTTTCCAATTGAAGGCCCGGCTTGCACACTAGGGTAGGGCTTTAAATTCCTAGAATTACCATCGAAATGATTCGGTGAAGAGGCCGGGCACGTGAAAAGATAGGATGAAATTACGACACTGTGTCCGACTAGATCGCGCTCCTCTGTGGCGCTACTTACTCGAGGCAAGGAGTCCTACGCTTTAATGTCTGATCTCCGATTCCTTTCTGAAGTCCCACCGGTAATCTATGTGCAACTTGAGGTCCCCATCAAAATGCGGAATGCAAAACGCCGTCTGTGAATCTCTGGGTTTCATTACTTCTTTTTTCTTACTACCATGAGGGCGATGCCATGGAACATAGACGATAATAGACATCATTCAGCTGTTAGCTTATTAGACATTTCTTCGGGAAACTCGTTCTGTCTTCAGGTAATATTACCCTGGTGAACAACCTTGAACAACCATTGCGTTGTAATTTTCACTATGTTGTCCCGCTCTAGTCATGTTGAAGAAGCACACTGCCGAAAACGTGAGGTTTTCTTTTATTTCTTTATTGATCGAACGTGTGCTATGAAAAAAAGAAAGGAAAACACTCAAAGCACGACGGTAATGGCAAACACACTCATTAACAAAATGGCTCAGAACAGCGTTTGTCGCTTTACGTCGTGGTGTAAGATGTGCTCTTCAGATGCGGAAAGCGCGCCTTGCGGGGGAGCCTAATAACGTGCCGTACTTTGAAAAGGCGCCACGAGATGACTCTCCGATCGCAGGTATGTGTAGTGATGCTTTTCTATGAGAAATGTCCGCTTTTCTGCCATTGTTTTCGGCACACACTTTTTTGTTTGTGTCTCTGTGTGTGCGTCTGTGTTTGGGCTCACCGAATACAATGAGCACAATTTTGGGCAGTTACCGAAGGAAGACCACTTTAAAAGCCACGAAAGAGACGTACAACTGGCGCGCAACGAAAACGAATTCAGCGAACAACCACTGACACTGTCCCATTTCGCCACTCGCGAAGCTATCACATCGTGCTAGCGGCAACCGCCGAAGACAAAGGAGAGGTGATGGTGGTGGTGGTGGTGTCGCTGCAGGTGGGTTACATACCTGACATATATACACAGCCGGCAACTGTTACGCTTGAGCCTGCTGTCAGTGTCACTGTGTGGGTCACCGGGTGTCGAAGAGCCCGGTGTCTCGCATGAAGGCAGCCAGCAGTCGTTGCACTCTCTTCCGGATCACCGCGGGCCCTCCAGAGAAAACGTCTTCGAAGGTCCTGTGCGAAAGACCATTGTTTCGAAGGCTGTCGACCATCGCTTTTCTTTCTGTGTCGAACTGCGGGCATATGCAAATGAAATGTTCCATGTAGGCCATGTCCCCACAGAAGGCACAGAACGGGGAAGCGCATCGTCCAGTCTTGAATAACCAAGCTCTAGTGTACGCGGAGTTGGTTCGGAACAACAGCGTTGCTTCTTCCCGAGTAAGTCAATTGAGTGAGACAATAGACCTCCAGCCATAGAAAAGGCAGGAGCGTTCAAGTCGGTTTTGTGCATGATGAGTGAGCGGACAATCTGGCAGTTACCATGCCTACGAGATCGTTTCCTTTCGGTAATACCAATAATTAATTTTGAGTGATTAATATGGACCGCCTGTGGTTCTGCAACATGCGTCCAATTCACGGAACACAGGCGTTTTCGCACTTCGACCCCATCGATATGCGGACTCCGCGACCGAGATTTGATCTCTTTTCATTCTGCTTTCCGCTGCAAGTTGGGCCTGTTTCTCACCGCATGACGCTGCGATCATGGCTCAATTTAAGGGCACAACTCGCGTCGGCATTTGTTGCAAAGAGTCCGCACCTATGCTGCATATACAGGGTAATCATTTCTAAATATTGTGGAAATTTTTAGGTTAGCCTGTTGTAGACAACATAATTCTAGTCCTTGAGCTGGATTATTCAGAGAGGCGGACGTTACCTTAGGGCACACATAGCAATTCGCGAAACGCAGCCGGTGAGTTTACAACGCGCATCCACTTGGAATTCCAGAATTACGCCAGTTAGGACATATGAGCCATCAAACTTGCCATAAAAATGCAGTGTTGTTCCACTTACCTTTTTAACAAAGCGATATTTTATGCATTGAAGCATGAAAGTAACTGCAACGCCCATGTATTTCGTTGGAAGCATTGGGAAGTGATATCTTCATAATAGTAAAAACATCCTTTCGTTATTTTAATGGTGCTAGAAGGGTGTTTTGCGCAAGCATGCACCTTGCAGAATTTGTGGCACTCAGGTACTTTGACATTTCAAGCAAGTAAACAGCCACAAGTGCCTATTTCTTAACGGTTTGCGCCAAGTCATTGTTCAAGCTCGTCCTATGGCCCCAGTTGGCCAGGGATCTCGACCTGCTACTTTGTGTATATGGCGCCCCTGGTGGGGAAGCAGAAAGACATAGCGTTTTCTTTCAATTTTCCACACTGCCTATCGCTTTTTAAGACTGTCTTCGTTTAAGTTTTTCCAGCTCGGGGATATTTTAAAGATCATCTGCAAAAAGTCCACAAATCGCAGCACGCCAACCAATTATATTTCATTAGGTGCACGCTTGTTCTAGTTTCGCCTCGTGGTCGGCGCAGTTGTATCCGCAGTAGCATGAGCTATTTCATGTAGTCTCGGTGTGAATAAACATTCGAAGATGCATTAAATGTGCAGGTGGGGCACGCTGGTCATAATGCGGAAAGACACATCGGCTTTGTCCTCTTCTCTTCATGCTGCCTTTCACATCGTACTGCAAGCTCTGCTCACCTCAGTTTGGATTTATAGATAAATTGAAGCACAGAAGAGCGTGGCGTCAGCATATCAGAGCAGCTAGAGGCACTACTGGATTATTAAGGTGCAGTTTTATTCCCTCTAGTTGGGTTTCCAGAGTGGTCGATCCCATGTATTAGTGGCAAAAAAGTAGGAGTAGTCGAGAGCTCACGCCCACCTCTAACATGACCGGCAATATGCAGGGACAAAATTTGAATCCAGAATGCGCATCTCCTTTAATTGGTCGATTTCGCTTTATATAAGCGTCTCGAAAAACACACGAGGAATACTTAGGAGGACGTCCGAAATACCAGTCTAGTTACAGAATGAAATAAGTCCCGGTAAAAATTAAATGCAGTGTACATTTCGGCAGAACGCACATAGCGGGATAGCGTCCCGTTAGAGAGTCCGCCTTGCAAATGGGTGTGTCATTTCACAAAAACACCCTTTTCGGTGTGTGAGGTAAAGACACGAGAAAACACTTTTAAGAATGCAGTACTCCTTAGTGGGCATGAAGGTGCCGCTCAGCCACTTTTCAAGCGACACAAAGTCGAGGCAAATAACTCTTATCGCCTCTTCTCTGTTCACCCTGCCATCAGGTTGCATATTTCTGCACGCCTCTTTGTTCCGCATCTAAATCTGCCACATCAAATTTTCCCAGCTCTGCATTATATGCTTCAGCAACTAAAATCGAGCACCGCAAGTTACACTAAAAAGCCAACGGCAAGACCAACTTTCGCAAAGAGGCAACATGCGATTGAACGTAGAGTCTCAAATCACTACTGTTTAAATTCAGACGGATAATCTCTATTGTGTTACCATATATCAGAGTGCAGACACGAGATTAGCATTCATGTGAACTTCGCACATCTGTGCATGTTGTACGCTGAAAACCGCGATGAAATGGCACCAAAGCCGGGACACGTCCAACAAGGTCACATTCACTGCATCACCATAGAATGCGCGTGTAATTTCACATGTGGTTACTTGCAACACGAAGCAATGTTAAAGGAGCGATCACTAATAAGAAAGTACAAAGACAAAGCGAAACCACGTTCGCATGCGGGCTGCGTTCTAGAAGTCCCGCATCGTTGACCGGCTCATGGTGTGCAACGAGTGTTGGTCGTCCAGCGAGAACCGGTGTTTGTCGCCCCTGCTTCGGCGACGCTCGCGCAACCGTTTCTTGGGCAGCGGCGCCAGAGAGGCCTGGAGCTCCCGCCTGAGCTCCTCGCCGGTGATTTCGGTAAGTTTGGCACGCGGGGGAGGGCGACGCATCTTCCAGTCTGCCTTTGCGGGTAAGAACTCTGTAGCGGCCGCGACCAGCGTCATCAAGATGGCCGCAACGGTGAGGTGCCCTTCGGCGTGCCGGCCCTGGAAAAACCTAGGAACCGTGTGGGCCAGCGTGTCGCCGAGCCGGCTAAAGGCCAGGCCCGTGCCGAGTGCCGTGCAGTGAAGGCCAACGGGGTAGCAGTTGATGGCGAGTGTGATGAAAAACATGAGCGTCACGTTTCCCGCCATTCGCATGAGCAGAACGAGCGAGTTGCGCAGAACCGTTTCGCCGTCGGTGTAAATACCGGCCAGAACTGCCGACGCCAGGGCGCATATGAGCGCCGAGACGACCACCAAAAGTTTGAAGCCGAAGCGAGGAATGGATCGGGCAACGGCGATAGCAGCGCAGGAGGTCAGGAGCATGTCCATTACGTTCACTATCACGCTGACGAAGATGGCGTCATTGAAGATGAAGCTGATGTAGCAGTAGGCAAGCGCCGTCCAGCAGAATGTCAACAGCGCTGTGCGCTGCCAGAGACCTTTCGAGCATAGCAGAAAAGGCCCGGCCGGTTCTTTGGGGGCTACCTCTTGAACCTGCAAGTACCGCTGTAGCCCGCCAAGGTCGCCGCTTCCCGTTCGCAACCCATTCAACCTCGCCGCGCGCGTCGCAACGCGCTCCGCCTCGCCGACTTTCCCGTTGACCAGAAGCCAGGCAGGCGATTCGTCTATGATGTAGTACAGGGTAAGCAGGAGGGCCGTCGGCAGCATGACCAGAAGCTGGGTGACGGCCCAGCCGCCGTTGACAACCTGGGCTACCACTAGCGTCGGGGGCACCATGAGCAGAGTGATCACCCAGGTGGCGACAGTGTAGGCGGGAATCTTGCTCATGGGCGACACCTCGTACGCCAGCGCCAGCAGCGGCGGCACCAGGGCACTCACAGCCGCCGAGACGAGGCAGCGCACGGCCACGAAAAAGTGCAGGTCCTTGGGCAGGCCTCCGCCTACCCCGGCCACCAGCACCACGGGCACGGCCACGAAGACGACGACCCTGCGGCCGACGCGATCGGCCGCCACGCCGAACACGCACAGGGACGCCATGCAGCTCACCGAGTAGGCTATCCTCGCGAGGTCCACGATCCAGCGCCGGTCGCACACGAGGTTCCACTCGCTGACGATGTTGTTGCCGTACGTGGCCAGGTCGTACTCCCACGACGTGCACGAGACGATGCGAGCCACGTCTCCCGCGTCTGGCGGTTCGCGCACCGTACAGCGGCTGTACTGGCCGTCCACGTCCCGGGGGATGGCGAGCTCCTTCCACTCGACGACGCTGAGGTTGGCAAACTTGGAGGGTCGTTGGCACCAGTGGTCCATGACGCCCGCAGTGAGTCGGAAGCTCTCGTCGTGCAGCGTAAAAGTGGCGCCCGCGACGATCGTGCCCAACATTATCAGCAGCTGGAACTTGCCGAAACCGTAAGGGAGTGGGGTGTCGTCATCTTCGCCGACGGCTTCCGCCTCACGTCTCGATGCTCCCGAAAGAGATGATAGACTAGTGAGCACAGGCGCCTCTGGCAGAGCAGCCATTCTTCTTCATCTTCGTTCTTGCCTTCTTTCGCTTGGTTGTAGTTCATACACCCAGGTGCGAATCGGGCAGTATTCGCACTTCTTTAGCTAGTATAATAATAAAGCGCGAAGATTATAAGTTGGGCATCACACGCGAGATGTCTTCAGCTTGCGCATTCAAATCCAACAAAACTGAATTATTTATTCACAACATAATAATTTTATATAGACGTCCCAATCATGATCATCATCATCAGCCTGGTTAAGCCCACTGCAGGGCAAAGGCCTCTCCCATACTTCTCCAACTACCCTGGTCATGTGACAGGAGCTTGATGTGAGTGAGTTGGTTTTGCATATTTCACGAAAAGAGCGCTACGAAGACGCGGACTAAAAGAACAACATGTACGACGGACAAGACGCTAAAGTGCTAATTGTGGTCATGTTGTCCCTGCAAACTTCTCAATCTCATCCGCCTACCCAACTTTCCGCCGCCCCCCAGCTACGCTTCTCTTCTCTTGGAATAATCCTGTCCGTAACCCGTATTCACCATCGGTTATTTTCCTTCCTCATTACATGTCCTGCCTACGCCCATTTAGTTTTCTTGATTTCAACTAAAATGTCATTAACTCGCGTTTGTTCCCTCACCCAATCTGCTCTTTTCTTATCCCTTAACGTTACACCCATCATTTTCTTTCCATAGCTCGCTGCGTCGTCCTTAATTTAAGTAGAACACTTTTCGTAAGCCTCCAGGTTTCTGCCCCGTACGTGAGTACTGGTAAGACACAGTTGTTATACACTTTTCTCTTTAGGAATAATGACAACCTGTTGTTCATGATCTGAGAATGCCTGCCAAACGCACCCCAGCCAATACTTATTCTTCTGATTATTTCCGTCTCATGATCCGGATCCGCCGTCACTACCTGCCCTAAGTAGATGTATTCCCTTACCACTTCCTGTGCCTCGCTACCTTTCATAAACTGCTGTTCTCTTCCGAGACTGTTAACCATTACTTTAGTTTTCTGCAAATTAATTTTTAGACCCACCCTTCTGCTTTGCCTCTCCAAGTCAGTGAACATGCATTGCAATTGGTCCCCTGAGTTACTAAGCAAGGCAATATCATCAGCGAATCTCAACTTACTAAGATATTCTTCATTACCTCTTATCCCCAATTCTTCCCAGTCCAGGTCTCTAAATACCTCCTGTAAACTCGCTGTGAATAGCATTGGAGAGATCGTATCTCCCTGCCTGACGCCTTTCTTTATTAGGATTTTGTTGCTTTCATTAATGAGGACTACGGTGGCTGTGGAGCCGCTATAGATATGTTTCAGCATTTTTACATACGGCCCGTCTACACCCTGATTCCGCAATGCCTCCATGACTGCTGAGGCTTCGACTGAATCAAACGATTTCTCGTAATCAATGAAAGCTATACATAATGGTTGCTTGTATTCCGCGCATTTCTCTATCACCTGAATGATAGTGTGAATATGGTCTATTGTTGAGTAGCCTTTACGGAATCCTGCCTGGTCCTTTGGTTGGCGGAAGTCTAGGGTGTTCCTGATTCTATTTGCAATTACCTTAGTAAATACTTTGTAGGCAACGGACAGTAAGCTGATCAGTCTATAATTTTTCAAGTCATTGGCGTTCCCTTTCTTATGGATTAGGATTATGTTAGCGTTTTTCCAAGATTCCGGTACGCTCGAAGTCATGAGGCATTGCGTACACAGGGTGGCCCGTTTTCCTAGAACACTCTACCCACCATCCTTCAACAAATCTGCTGTTACGTCCCAAATATAAGCTATATTAAGTACGTAACGTTTAGATATGCCTGTCTCACAGCAGAGACGACCGTGTTCCACAAAGGCGTCCGCGAGATAGGAAACAAGGCTTGATTGCTTCCGCTACATTCGACAAGTTACGTTTGCAACACATGGTAGCCGTTATCTTCTTCGAGTGCTCCTATGACGTCACACAAACTCGCTGCAGGCACATTCACTGAAAGCTTTCCTTGTAGGCTTTTATAAACCGCACTAACATGGTCTCCATCAAAGCACGACAAGTTTGTTGCTGCCATTGCGCTCTTTCGGAGGCTTGTCATCCCCGAAACAATTGCGAAACATTTGCTTCATGCTCAAGCTAAACCTATCTTTCTCAGTTTGAAAGCATATTTATGCGCACATGTTTTGACCACTGCGCCATGGAAAATAAAACCAGGTCGCTATCGAAGTGACTAGGTTTATGAGTGACGCAGCAAGGATAACGAATGCAGACCATTCAAAAGACCAGTCTGTATCTAAGATGCGCAGGTGTGTGTACTTCTTGCGCCAACGACAAGCAGCCAAAAGCACGCAACTAGATCACGCTGAGTGCACCTGGAAACAGAAGTCGCGTGAGAAATACTTCCCCATACTTAAGGTAACACCAGGGTCCCTTAATTGTATCAAAGGACTCTTGTAATACGTAAAGGGGGGAAAGAGTAGGAAGAAGATTTCACATACAAGAGGATAAGAGAAGACGCGTTACGCCGTACATACCTCTTGGCAAGAAAAATTATTTGGGCTGCCTTGGTGAACAACGTGTTCTATCGTAACGAAAGGCCGATCTTATTACGAGACAAGTGCATGGTAAGCCAGAAAACACGCAAGATCGGTGGACGCGTGCCGAAGCCGCCTGGAAGTTCCAACACTAGCTGGTTGTGACGTCATGCCTAAGCTGCACAAGTAATGCTCGTGATTACGATGGTTCCCTGTGCACAACTTTTTCCGGGAAGTGCACGCAACAAGCTCTGCCACCAGCGTTGGATAGCCAATCGCCGACCACGACTGGCAGCCGATCGCCAGCAATGGCTTCCATGCAGGCTAACACCACCTGCAGCAATGACTCAGCGTTACTGTCCCTCCACTGGCATTGAATATCGCAGAATGGCAACGTTCGGGGATCGCGCAAGTCGCTGCTTCGTCCTCCCCACAGTAGCGCGACTGACATACTTGCTGAGGGTTCGGTTTAGCGGCGGCAAGGAATACAGGTTTTGACAGCTTGAGAATGGAGAGCCGACTGGCTTTATTCGAAAGTAAAAGCAGGTTAGCCGAATGGTATGTGGTGGCGCCCCAGTCGGGCAGCCACTTCGGTTCGAGCAGGGGCAATGACCCCCACGGCGTGGACAACGAACTGGTGTATGGTCACTTAACACTCAAGAAACTTGCCTTTCCGTAAGAGCTCATAGGAGGGAAATAACACTCGCAATATTAGGCGACCACTGCGAGTTTTCTGTCTGCGCTGGGAATCAAAAAGCGGGCGAGTGATTTATGAGCCACCGGCGAAATTCTTGTCCCCGGATTCGCGCGTACATGCTAAACGGCGCTCCAAGCAGTCTTAGAAACATTCCCTAGTTGTCTGATCAGGCCTGGAGACTGGAATTACGTGGTCGGAACCAATCACCATGGTCGGAGCAGGTCCGTTGCCTACAAAGTATTTACTAAGGTAATTGCAAATAGAATCAGGAACACCCTAGACTTCCGCCAACCAAAAGACCAGGCAGGATTCGGTAAAGGCTACTCCACAATAGATCAGATTCACACTATCAATAAGGTGATAGACAAATGTGCGGAATACAATCAACCCTTATATATAGCTTTCATTGATTACGAGAAAGCGTTTGATTCAGTCGAAACCTCAGAAGTCATGGTGTCATTGCGGAATCAGGGTGTCGACGAGCCGCATGTAAAAATACTGAAAGATACATATAGTGGCTCCACAGCCACCGTAGTCCTCCATAAAGAAAGCAGCAAAATCCCAGTAAAGAAAGGCGTCAGGCAGGGACATACGATCTCTCCAATGCTATTCACAGCGAGTTTACAGGAGGTATTTAGAGACCTGGATTGGGAAGAATTGTGTATAAGAGTTAATGAAGAATACTTTAGTAAATTGAGATTCGCTGGTGATATTGCCTAGCATAGTAACTCAGGGGACCAATTGCAATGCATGCTCCATGACCTGGAGACGCAAAGCAGGAGGGTGGGTCTAAAAATTAATCTGCAGAAAACTAAAGTAATGGTTAACAGTCTCGGAAGAGAACAGCAGTTTACGATAGGTAGCTAGGCACACGTAGTGGTAGGGAGAAGGAGGAGTAGATTTTAATGGAGAGAAAGGAGGAGAGGTCGGCCTGGAGAGCGTGTCTCTAGCCTGCTACTCCTCATTGGGGAAAGGGGAAGTGAGAAATACAGGGAAAGGTAGGTGGCGGGTTATTATGTTATGGTACAATGAGATACTATATCATCATCATCATCATCAGCCTAGTTACGCCCACTGCAGGGCAAAGGCCTCTCCCATACTTCTCTAATTACTATGCACGTTGTCCAATATGCGGATGCGCACTGTAGACGCAATGCACGTAAGAGTAGCCTTGTCCATACAAAATTATCTTTGTGAATAAATAATTCAGTCTTGTTGGATTTGAATGCGCAAGCTGAATGACATGTCGCGTGAGATGCCTAACTTATAATCTTCGCGCTTTATTTTTATACTAGCTAGAAATGCTAGCTAAAGAAGCGCGAATACTGCCCGATTCGCAACTGGGCGCATGAACTACAACCAAGTGAAAGAAGGCAAGAACGAAGATGAAGAAGAATGGCTGCTCTGCCAGAGGCGCCTGTGCTCACTAGTCTATCATCTTTTTCGGGAGCATCAAGACGTGAGGCGGAAGCCGCCGGCGACGATGACGCCATCCGACTCCCTTACGGTTTCGGCAAGTTCCAGCTGCTGATAATGTTGGGCACGATCGTCGCGGGCGCCACTTTTACGCTGCACGACGAGAGCTTCCGACTCACTGCGGGCGCCATGGACCACTGGTGCCGACGACCCTCCAAGTTCGCCAACCTCAGCGTCGCCAAGTGGAAGCGGCTCGCCATCCCCCGGGACGTGGGCGGTCAGTACAGTCACTGTACGGTGCGCAGCCGGCTCGGCGACACCCTGGCCCAGATGGTTCCAAGGTTTCTCCAGGGTGGGCACGCCGAAGGGCACCTCACCGTTGCGGCCATCTTGATGTCGCTGGTCGCGGCCGCTACAGAGTTCTTACCCGCAAAGGCAGACTGGAAATTGCGTCCCTCTCTCACGCGTGCCAAAATTACCGAAATCACCGGCGAGGAGCTCAGGCGGGAGCTCCAGGGATCTCTGGCGCCGCTGCCCAAGAAACGGTTGCGCGAGCGTCGCCGAAGCAGGGGCGACAAACACCGGTTCTCGCTGGACGACCAACACTCGACGCATACCATGAGCCCGTCAACGCTGCGGGACTTCTAGAACGCAGCCCGTATGAGAACGTGGTTTCGTTTTTCCTTTGTACTTTCTTATTAGTGATCGCTCCTTTACATTGCTTGGTGTTGCAAGTAACCACATTTGAAATTACACACGCATTTTGTGGTGATGCAGTGAAGGTGACCTTGTTGGACGTGTCCCGGCTTTGGTGCCATTTCACTGTGTTTTTTAGCGTACAACATGCACAGATGTGCGAAGTTCACACGAATGCTAATCTCGCGTCTGTGCTCGGATATATCGCAACATAATAGAGATTATCCGTCTGCATTTAAACAGTAATGATTTCAGACTCGACGTTCAATCGCATATTCAATCCTTCCGAGAGTTGGCCTTGCCGTTGCCTTTTTAGTGTAACTTGCGGTGCTCGATTTTAATTACTGTAGCATATAATCCAGAGCTGGGAAAATCTGATGCGGCAGAGTTACATGCGGAACAAGGAGGCACGCAGCAATAGACAACCTGATGACCGGGTGAACAGAGAAGAGCCGATAAGAGTTATTTGCCTTGAATTTGTGTCGCCGGAGTAATCCTTCGCCCTAAATAATAATGACGACATAATGGCGTCTTCGTCGCTCCCGTGTCGTCACACAGTCGTCATGCATTCGTTGTCGTACCATTATCGTGATGCGTCGAACTCGATCTATCGCCATCATTCTCACTTCGGCATAAGCCTTTCGTCATGCAGTGATCATCACGCCACCATCGTCCCACAGTTGTCGTTTTACCATTGTCATGCATCGTGGTCTCGCTGTCGTTTTACCGTCCCAGACACTGCAGTCATCTCGTCGTCATCGTGCCACGTTCGTCGATTCATTGACGTCATTCCTTTTCATCACTCTCTCGCAATCACATGTTCATCATTCGATCGTGATTGTGCCGCCATTTTCATGCCATCGTAGTCGTTTCGCCGTCGTCAGACAGTTGCTATCATGCATCCATTGTGATACTGTCGTTTTTATGCGATCGTCGTCATTTCAGCGACGTCATCTTGTTGTCGTCGTACCCCGGTGGTCACACCGTTGCCGTCATACACTTCTCGTCGTCCCATGATCCTCACGTCTTTCTCGTCGCGTTTTAGTCATTGTACCATGTTCACTGTTTGACATAATCGTCGTCTCATTGTCGGCATTCCGTCGTCGTCCCGGCATCGGCCTCACCTATTCGTTTTCACGCCGCCGTGCTGACGGGTGACCTCGGAAAGCGAGTGCCATTGCAAAGTGGGACGATACCGGAGTATGTCGCATATAGCCGAAGCAACAGAAGTCTCGGAATGACCACTACAGACATTCAATCAATGCGGTTTCAGAAACGTCGTGTGTCGGTTCATTGTTCGAATGCTATGTCACACGACACCACAGCATGCAAGAAGACTAATTGCTTTGTCTTGGTTTATTTGTAGCGTTTCGTGCCCTTCTTGCGCTACACACCACACAGTTGAAGCATTAACAGAAGTATGGCCTGCCGTATTCTGTAACGGTTCGCTTTGGAACCGGTTCGCTCTCACGAATGCCATTGGTCGGCGCTCGTTGTCGTCACCCCTAGTAGGCGTGACAACAAATTTTGTTGTCGTCACACAGGTTGTCAATCATCTGAAAAGGAACCCGTCGTCTGCTACGAGAGGAACCGCGGAGAAGTGGTTCGCTTGAGTGTCGCCCGCGGTGGCGAGCATGATCTCGAGGGTTGCCACGGCAACCATGGCCGTCTGCTAGTCTCGCGCTGGCCGGTGCGACGAGAGGGATGCCGATAGTGGCTTCTTTGCAACAATACCTTGATTCGGGCGAGTTGGTTATTCTTGCCGGTTTTCATAAAAATGCGCTAAAGACGGCTTATGAAGGCTTCTTTGGTTGTGTTGCTGGTGAGCGTTGGCCTAAGACAGCGACGTGACGAGAGGCAACGGTCTGATGCTTACGACATGAACGAAGGCGAGTGGCGAAAGCAGTTTAGGCGCTCCAAAAATAGAATGCGATGGATTTGCGATGAGCTTGAATATCACGGACCACAATATTTAGTAGCGTTGACACTGCGACGCAAGTGCAGTGCGCATCACGTTTCTTTCTTTTTTTTTGCTACGGGTTGTTTCCAGAAGTGCGTCTGGAGTGTAGGAGCTACTGGGTTGTCGCAACCGTCAGTCAGTCGCATCATTACTGCCGTCGTTAGGGTCATTACGGTTGAAGGAAAAGAAAAACTGGTGTGAAATTTCTCTCCATACTGCAGAAGAAAGCCGCAGTCAAGAACGTTTCCATGACCGCCGCAAGATTCTCGATGTTGTGGGATGCGTGTACGGAATTCTCGTCGCAATTGTCCACCCTAAGAAACTCGGTCATGTCTAAACGAAATCCTATTAGAGCCGAGGCCTACACACAGGGAACCGCTTTAACGTATGGCGCACCACCTAGCGACAAAAAAAATAAAGCAACGCAGATAAAATTAAACCACTAGCTGTCTGCATCGGAAGCTCAGTTACTACTGGAAATTAAATGTGCAAGTGTTGTATACAAACCAATATTTTTTACCGAACTAGCAACATCCTTCAATTAATATGTCGTCCCAAAACTACAAGCTAAAATGACGTGACCATGCGACAGAACGCCGCATGTTTATTGGTCTCCCTCATACCGCGACATTCCACTCTTTCGGGGAGTGACATCGCATTGACGTAACAGCCAGGCCGAACCGGTTCCAAAGCGAACCGTTACAGAATGCAGTCTGATTGCGCGCAAAATCGAACTGGTCCACAGTGCCACCACACGACAGTTTGTGAGAAAGTTGGCCCGTGTACACAAATTTATCTTACGTAATTGGCGTTTTCGTATTGGTCAGTGTTCGGGCACCTGTCAATCATTAACCGGCTTGTTAGTCAGACAAATGCACCGATTATAGGACATTCGCCGATGGCGTTTTGAGAGTACAGCTTCCCAGATATTAATAAACTCTTCGCTCTCTCTCTCTTTCTATCTAACAAGCACGATGTGCTTAGATTGACCAGCAGACAAAATCTGTCAAAAATGTATTTGAAATAAAGTCTGATTTGATCTGATTTGAATGCGGGCTCTCGCATCTCTTTCAACTGCGAGAAGACCAACTACATGCAATCTGAACTTATAATCCGCTTCAAATACCATTCAGTGAAAAACGGCTGCCACAAAAAACCAACTTGGTTCAGCATTTCTCAGCTACAGAGCGCGCAAACATTACGCAAGGAAAAAGAAAAGAGCATACAACGAAATATTCAGCAGGAGCCAGCCAAGCGTTCACATTTGACGTCATAAGTGCAGGGCTGTGTAAGCGGTGCGAACGGGGCCAGTTTTCATAAAGAGCAGCCGTTATATTTCGTGCACCATTGGGTTCAAGCGTCGTTCCACGCAACGCGTTGTACTGTAGGCCGCGTCTCACTCTCCCGACTCCCACGTGGTGCGACACCCGCATTTCTTTCGCCTCGCTTGGACCTTTTCGTTTTCTCCGCTCGATGCAACGTAGCCGCTTTGACGCTCTTCCTGCGCTACGTGTTTTGCAAGGGAGCAATGACGTTTGGCGACATTGCACTTTGCGGCCGCGCTAAAGGGCTGTAAAGCGAGACCCCATTTCGAGGCAGAAACCGCAGCCGTGTCTGTTTGTCGCGCACTCCTCCACGTGTCCCCGGCTCATTTCGGTGAAAACCGAAAGGAGCCAGGGTGAAAGACACGGTGAAAACATGCAACGGACACGTGCGTTGGTTGCAGCGGCACTTCTGCAGATATGGAAATGCAGAAATGAGGCAATACGTCGTTGGAAACGAGCCATTTGCAAACCTGCGAGGTCTCTTTCTTCTTTTTTTCTTTCTTTTGGAAGCCAGAAGGACAAAGTTTAAGCAAATATTAGCACTGGCCATCATTCACGAGCTGCCTGAACTGCCATACGCTCGTATTTATCGATCCAGTGGACGTTAGCTCCTGCCCTCAGATGTTGTGGTGGAGTTGATATGCTTACCTGTCCAAATATCAAAGAAAGCATACATTTCTAAACGCATGAAGGCATCGAGTGGCTACGCACATGCGTACAGATTAAATATCGTTACACTCATGATATCGAAAATTCTCAGTTTGCAAACGTCTCCATTCGCGCTGTGAAAAAAAAAAACAAGTCTGTTCTGAACTTAGTTTTATCCACAGGCCAGATTAATAAACGTGGCAATGTGTTCTGCGTTTAGTTTGCAACCCGAAGCGGCAAACCATGAACCATATGTGAAGTGTAATGCGTAGTCGTCTGCTTGTTTTGCCTATACAGTAGACTCCCTTTAAGAGGAACTCCGAGGGACCATGAAAATTTGTTCGTCTTATCAAAGGTGTGTTTTATGAGAAAAATAATTGGCAACATCACCAGCTGCATTCAAATATCTTACTTCAAAAGGGTAAATGAAGTAGACTTAAACCGGGGGAAAATGAAATAAAGGCATTGATTTAGCTTAACAGAAAACTGTTTTCAAGTGGTGCTCTTGCTTGGTTTCATGCCGACCATGATGCATGTTTGGCGCTCCTGTGCAAATCGGCGAGCAGTCACAAACGATGTCATCTCACCTAATAACCTTAAAAATTGTTTTATGCCTCCACGCTTTTGCAATAAGTTCACTAGGGAGTTAAATCAGGCATCCGTCACCTCGCAGGTCATTGGTGCAGACTCCGGGCTAGCGAAAGTATGAAGGAGCTCGCTGAGTGGCGCGGCAAAGCAACGCAACCTAGAAGAAAGCCTACGTGACGTTCAGCAAAGTGGGGAAGGAGAAACGAGGCGAAGCGTCGCGGAGGAGGAAGGTAGGCGGAGGAGCGCGGGGTTGACCTCCTCTGCCAGTCGCTGCAGGTTTCGTTTGTGATACGGACGTACCGGGTTCTTCTCGTGATAACATCGTCCTTGAGTGTCGTACGCTGTGTGTGCTATTGAAAGCGTGAGACGGTGAACCGATAATGGCGCCTCAATCTCGCGTGCACAGAGGAGGAAAGGAGGGAAGCGCGCCGTCTTCCGTCGCGCGCTCGGCACCGCGGCTTGGGAGGTGGGGGTGCTGTAACCCTGGCCGCGTGTGGACACGCGGGCTTCATCTGGAGCGTCATCAACTTTGGGGTTCAGTCTAGCTGGGCCGACGGCTCGTAGCTTTGCGTGCGCTCAGTTTACGTTGAAGCGATCGACAGCGCGAAGGTCACTTCGCTCGCTGCTGCTGCCGCAATTCCTTACACCCGCGTTTTGACTGAGAGCGTCGGCGGTCATCGAGTGTTCGTATTTGCCATTGCGCACTGGCCCCATGCTTGTTAATTTAGTTAGTAAGCGAATGTTTACAAAAGAGCGTTCTACTCCAGCGGCTGCTGTATATGGCGCGGCTACGTGAGCACTATCCTGAAGATGACCAGCGGTGCGGACAGTCTAGGCGCAACCGAGGGCCGATAGCTTCGTATGCGCTATAGTACCCATACCCTAGCGCGTCGCCCGCGTTCACGAAGTGACGCGTGACTGTATCGTTTTGCTTCCTCCTGTTTTCGCCTACGTCTACGGGCGATGTGCGCCGCAGGCCTACACTATGATGCCTTTATGCGCGCGCCCCTGGCGGTGGCGCATCGAGGCACCCTAGCCTCCAGGATCGGTAGCGGTGGCGGACACTCCGAATGTTCGTCTTAACCGAAGGGCACGCCTCATCCGGTTCCTCTTAAGCGGTATTTTGTTCATTCAGTCTATGGATAACCAAACAAGTTCCTATGTTTGTTATATGCGAGAATTCGGCATAACCGAGTTCGTCTTAACGAGAGGGCACTGTGCTACGTTGTTGTTGAGTTTATTATGATGATGTAGTTGTAGTAGTGAGTAGTCATCACTGTTTTTGAGGTAGTCATTGTCGTCACCATCGCTGTTGATGTTGTTGCTGCTACTGTTTTATTTAGAATAATTGTGATGATGATGATGATGATGATGATGGTGGTGGTGGTGGTGGTGGTGGTGGTGGTGGTGGTGGTGGTGGTGTCTGATTTTGTTGTGCACAAACATGCAGCTTGCTCATACAAACAATTTTTCACTTTCAACCCAACTTCAACCCACCACGAGCGTGAAATACAAAACACCTCTGTACGGCCGTTTCCTTCCACAGCAGTCCATCATAGTGCCTATATACCGTCCAGTGGTTGCTATAACCAGAAAGCACTAGTGTAGTACCACCCATGGTGGCGGCCATAGAACGCTACCCTCGCAATAAAGAAAAGGCATCCTTTATCACTCATTTATTGTTACCACTGCCACGTTCGCGCAGTGCCTAGCCCTACAAATGAAATGCTGTAAAGCAGTGATTTGGGCTTGTTGGTAAGACATCGTGAGGCTTATAGCGCGTTAAAAAGACAAGGACGAAGATGAGACGTAGCGCCTGTGTGTGTCACGTCTCATCTTCGTCCTTGTCTTTTTAACGCGCTATAAGCCTCACCTAGCACTACTCGCAGCCTGCTCATCTTAACACGAAAAACACGACAGCTTTCTCGGCCAAGCGCTTCTTTGCATCTTTGGAAAGGCCGAGAGAGAAGTGACTGAGGGCCACGCTAAATCTGAGCCTGACGGTTGACATTTGAGCACACTCTGTTGGCAAGCGTGAGCAAGAAAAGAAAGAAAAAAATGGGGAGAGAGCGGTGGCAGGAAAAGAAGCATAACGCTTTTTTTTTGCAAGCAAGCAAGCACTTTGGATGCCCCCAGAATATGAGCAGCGCCACGACGCCCCCGCACCACGGGGGGAGGCGAGCAAGGCCGAAGCGACAGTTAATCTAAGACGACTACCGCTCCCGGACGACGAGGCCTCCCACGCTAACGTTCAGAGCGCGTACATACTACAGAGGACGAGCACGGCGATGCAGCCCCATATTTCTCCCCGCGTGCCCGACTCCCACGCTCAATCTGTCGTCTCCGCGCACACTGGCGCCCTCGGCCGCCCGCAGCCAACAGGCAGTCGCTTTCGCAAAACCTTGGAAGGCACGAAACGGCGCAGCAAACACCTTGCATAAGGTCGTGCGGGAGAGGGGTCGTCTATCGCACGGCCAAAAACATACGGCTGCAAATGAAAACGCGCTCTCTAATTGCCTGAACATCGTGTTTACGAAAAACGGGTGCACGGATTATCTGTGAGCAATCTACTGCAGCCCGCAAGAATAAATGGCACTGTGTAACATCTGTCAGAACCAACTAGCATAGCTTTTTGACGGCCCCATCTCACTCGTGCAAAATTACGCATATCCAATGCTAATGCGCGTAAAGCGAAGCATTAGCGAAGTGATTGGTTAAAGGCCCTAAAACTGAATACGACGAGCGCAATCCTCTCGATTGTGGTCCTCCGTGCAACGTGTAACATCAAGAAATGTCCATGTTTAAATATATATTATAGACGACACATTTTATACGTCATTGTGGCAGTATCTCTATGAAACGGGCGTGCGTGCTTATATTTGCCTCCGTTACGACATTATGCCACGTGCCAACCCAAACGAAGAAAAAAAAAAGGTATGCTACGTGTCAAAATATGCTTGTCATGCAGTGTTCGTGTCCTTCCCAAGCTATTCTGAAATGAAAACTGCAGTGTAGTAAACATGAATGCACACTGTTAGAGGCGCACGCAGTGACGTCACCAACACGACGGCGACGTTTGACGTTTCTCCAGGGAAGAATGGTCGGAGATGTGCGTACGCTGAGATGTACAACGCGAAAGAGCAATTGTAAAGTTGGGTACTATTTGCCTCTATCATTCCAGAGAACCCTGCGGCAAAATAAAACCTGGCCCTTGCGCATAAGCTATTACACGAACGTGCTTTCTGGCGCACGTGTCAAGAGAAATGACGCATGCGCAAATCGTCTCAATCGGCTACGTGGCGCTGCCACGAGATATGCTCCCGACTGTGGGCTATAGTGGTTAGAGCACCGGGTGGTTGAGCTGGGAGATCGTGGATTGGTTCCACCGTGGCCTATGCATTTGAATTTATTTTCTGTGTGTGCGCTATTCAGCATAACAGCAGCCGAAGTGAGAACATTCTGCAATGAAAACTTTTTTGTACTGTTTCGTTTTCTTTTTCTAAATGACAAATTTTAACGGCCCTATGTTCGAAAGGTGAGATTTTGGCTTTTTTAGCACTCGTCCTACCGTCGCTCTACCATCCTAGTAGTGCGACCAGGTACACCTCCTGTTTTCCGTGACAACAGAAAACTCTACTTAAAGAGCGAACGTATAATGTGTGCTCACAGGTGTCTCTAAGGAACACTGACCCGTTAATGCAATAGCACATTATATCAAACGCATTCTTTCCTTTACTTCATTTTTCTCGACTTAGCCTTGGCCATTCTTCCGGAATGGATGTGTTAATATCCTTTCTTTTTATAAATACTAGAAAAAAAATCAGACATATGAAGACTTTCCGTCCGGTTTCGTCCTAATAATAGCAGCGTGCGCGCGTACAGAGCAGGGGGAAACCTTCGGAGTCACTCCGATTGCAGTCGCGCCATCGTTGGACCATGTGAACGCTCTCAGCGAAACTCGCTCAGCGACGTGCGCGGCTGCAGCGATATTTTTCGCCCGAGTCGCTGCATGTGAACGAGTCTTTTTGCCGCAGCCATCGACGTCATTGCGTCGTCATTACATTGTTGCCATACATTCTTCGTCATGCCGACTTCCTCATAAGCTACTATGGCTGGGATAGTAAAGCGGACCGATACTGGAGACAGTGTATGTCGCCTATAGGCGAAACAACAGAAGTCTTGGAATGACCACGAGAGACGTTAAACCCACGTGATTTCAGAAATATGGTGCGTCATTGCTTGGCTCGAACGTTAATCGCATTACCGTCGGCAGACATCTAGGGGGATGGGATCTGTAGTAATTTTTAGGCCTCAAATTATAATCCAGTCTTAACGTTTTCTCGGCAGACTGCCTTCAACAAGCGGAAGTCAGCATTCGATAGTCGAGCCACAATCGAATCAACAACATATTCTTGCGCGGACGCGTCATCAGCATTGCACTTCAGCTTTCATCCATAGTCACATCACAGACGGTATTGTTTCTTGTGAAGACACATATCACTGTCATATCTCCTCTATTCAGTCTTACAAATCCAATCAATGCACATTGAGTTAGCCGAAATTTTTGCTCGAATTCTAAGCTGTTACTTCGTCAAAACAACATCCTTCTTCTAAAAAGCTCTTTCACGTGTTGTATTGCAATTTGGTTTTCTGAATTACTTACTCAACAGCGTTCATGCGAACATAAAAATGCTAGGTATCTTATTAATAAAGATCGGATGAGGTCTCCATGCAACTACAAATTTCTACCGCCTACAATTCTTTGTAATTATGAAGAAGTGGCCTCTTTCCTCGCGGCCATAAAACTGGTATAGTTTACCTTATGCATACTGTTATGCATTTAAACATGACCTGAGGCATGTATAACTGCATGTATAAGTGATTTTTCATCCGTAACTTACTAACTTGTGACATTTGCATGTATTACGTCACTCATTTTTATGTAACTAGAGCGTTATATCTGACATTGTATATCATTTGGCGCACTTCTGCATATTACGCGATAGTGGCTCTCCTTTTCTCCTTACCCGCCGTGGTTGCTCAGTGGCTATGGTGTTGGGCTGCTGAGCACGAGGTCGCGGGATCGAATCCCGGCCATGGCGGCCGCATTTCGATGGGGGCGAAATGCGAAAACACCCGTGTACTTAGATTTAGGTGCACGTTAAAGAACCCCAGGTGGTCAAAATTTCCGGAGTCCTCCACTACGGCGTGCCTCATAATCAGAAAGTGGTTTTGGCACGTAAAACCCCAAATATTATTATTATTATCCTTTTCTCCTTTCTTTGTTTTTACTTGCAATGTTTACTTTTTTTCTCCCTAGTTTGCTGCTTTTCTCACATGTCTCTACATTTTGACATTAACCGTGAGTACTGTCCCAGCCTCTGACTTGGGTACCTTCATCCGCATATACTGTCTGCAACTAATTCACAGTCTGCGAACGAATAATAAACCCAAAGCAGAACCCACGCTGCGTCTGCAGATCTCCTGATGTAATTAGGAAAGTTTGCCCTTTGTACGGTGCAGGCAAATTGCAACGCTCATCGCGCCGCGAGCGTGGGCGCGAGGCAAGCGATTGCCGGCGGCGGCTGCTCGTCTCAGGCGATGGGCAATGTGAGACGGCAATTGCAAATGTGCCCGCTGCTTACATTCATTCGGTATCGTTTCTCAGTTCTTGCCTTCTCGCTACGCGTGCGAAGCGATGTTTGAACAGCCATATGAGGCCCGGCGGTGGCACTATAGCTCCGGGCGAGAACCTGTAGCCTCGTCAGACCCTGCGCAGTCCCCCCCACCCCATCTCGGCGTCGTCGAAAACAGTTTTCGTCATTTCCACTGTTAAGCAGGGAATCGTAAACGAAAAAAAAAAATATGAGCCGCCATCCCGGCCCTGCGAAAGTGTATGTCCGGAGAAGCGGTTGAAGACCACCGCTACAACTGCTGAGGGAAGTATGCAATGTTTTATTGCTCTAGAGTGATGGTGGTGACGGTAATTTGGAATGATGACAGTTATGGAAGTAATAATAATTTTAGCAGCACGGCCGCCGCTGGTCGTTTTATTGTTTTTTTTAAATTTTGTGGCGCCTTTAATGCACGCTGCTCCTCGGGAGTCCTAAGTATGCGTTGCGTACGCATAGCGGCGCTGCAACAACATCAGTTGCTGGGCTGGCTATGTTATATACGAAAAGCTAGGGGACGAAGCCATTGTCACGTGGTTGCGACGGCGAATAATACAGCTGCAAAACTGCGAATGACAAAACTAACTTTTTTATTGGGCTAATTAACCCGCCGTGGTTGCCCAGTGGCTATGGTGTTGGGCTGCTGAGCACGAGGTCGCGGGATGGAATCCCGGCCACGGCGGCCGCATTTCGATGGGGGCGAAATGCGAAAACATCCGTGTGCTTAGATTTAGGTGCACGTTAAAGAACCCCAGGTGGTCGAAATTTCCGGAGTTCTCCACTACGGCGTGCCTCATAATGAGAAAGTGGTTTTGGCACGTAAAACTCCACAATTTAATTTTTTTATTGGGCGAATTTGTGCCCGCAAAAGCATGCTACACTCAAAGCACAGCAATAGCGGTGAACCGGGTCTTCCCGAAACGCAATTCGAATCGCACATGCGATCAGATTAAACAAGCTTCGGGGACAACAAAACCACCGATAACATCCGCAGAACTTCCGATACATGCGGAGCGTGTCCCGCGCTGAGCGCTAACATTCCCGTAAAAGATAAACCCGTAAAAGATAAACAAGTCCACATGTCGCCATGGAACACTGTACATACAATAGCTATAAAGATTAACATATTCAGCACTAGGAAGTCTGCTTGTACAATGCAGACACCAATATCTTGGTGTTCTACTAATATTTTAGTCAAAATCAGAAAAAGAGTGAACTAGAAAGCACTGTCAAAACAAGCAAGTATACAGGCGATCGACATCAAGATGTTGAGCATCTGAGCGCATAAATCCACAGATTCGATAATGAAAAGGGGGTAATCAACGAGCTCACATTCTTCAGTATCAAAAGTGCAGATTGACAAGCTGCGATGTAGGTGTAGGTCGCCTGCAAACGCAGCTATGACGGCACAAAATCAAATAAGTTATGGGTTCAAGAGTCCACAAATTGCACAGCGGGTGGTGAGGCACGCCATAAGGAAGGACTGCGGATTATATTTGACCAGCTGGGTTCCTTTATGGAGTTGTCAGGGCTACATACACAAGCCTTTTTTTCTTCTTTGCATTCTGCCCCGATCGGAATGCGGCCGGCATGGCGGGGATCGAACCAACGTCCTGATGCTTAGCAGCGAAACGGCAGAGTCACCCAGCCACTACGGCGAGTATGGCACAAAAGATGAAAACTTTGTAATTATAACACAAAACAACCACAGGTCATGAACAATTATTTATGTGCCAGGTATTATTTGTCAAGGCCTGTTTCCTTTATTTTCCTCACTTTGTGGTCATAGCTCTCAAAAACACGCCATCTCATTTCCCACATTTCCTTTTTTTAAGTCACAACTGCGCGAAACAGTGTTTTACAGTGGGAATCACTGCATAAAACAAGTTCGATGCCATCAATGCGAGCTTTCCGCCTATGAATAGGGAGCGCACTCAATAGCCCGTCAGTGAACAACCTAATTGCTCTATCATAAGGTGATTTCCATTGCCGAATTAATAAAATACTATGCAGTGTAATTGTCGGCATCGCGACATTAGAGCTTGACGACGCAAGCGTCATTACACGAACCAAAAAAAAAAGGCTGATGTGACCCATGCTGCAGAAAAAACTGCGCGCTCTAGGTCTTATAAAAGACCAGAGCATTGCAAGTACAATCAATTGCCAGCTATTCGGGAACATCGTGTCCTTTTCAAACGACGGCATCCTGTTTCCGGCTAACATGAATACAGTGCAATTGTAGGCATCGTGACGTCAGAACCCGCCCGCACCGACGTCATCACGCACGCAAAGGCGGTGCCGTGTCGTATGATGCGGGCAATGAGGACGCGCACCCTCTCTTACGAAATACGATATCACTCCCCTGAGGCAAGCAGCTGTTTGTCTGCCCGGACCTTTTGTAACCGCGCAACTGACACCATTGCTTTCACAGCTTTCGCACCTGGACGCTTATCGAGGAGACAGCGGGGAGTCGGAGCTAAACTTGACGACTGACATTGAAAGAGCCACGCGTTGTGACGTCAAGGGAGCCTTTCAGCTCCCTTTGACGTCGCTCACAGCGCCTAGTCATAATGCGTTGAAAGCTGAATCCTTCAAGAAAAATTCATAATCACGAAATGTGCCATTGTGTTCGGTAGTTATCAACAGTCTTCCTGTCATTCTACGTATGAAAAAACGATTAGAGGTAAAAAGCGTGGCAGTTTGGGCGAGTTGGTATGTCAAGACTTTTTTAGGCTTGTAGCGCTCACTTTTTTCTCCATTCCTCTTCATTCCTTTTTTGCTCTTTCTGAGCTGCGCTACAAGCCTAAAAAAGTGATGAGAGGTAAATTTTTTCAAGCGAAGCTTTCTTTCCGTCTTCCTTCAGGTTTTCCACTGCTGCTGCTGCTGTCTTGCACGCCGCTTCTGGTGGTGGTTCAGAGCGTGCATAGACATGGGAGGAGCGGGACAGAGAGGAAAGGCGATGCGAGAAACACGATTGGAACTTTCCACCGCGGCGCATGTGTCCAATGCCCTATGGAGCTCCCCAGCTGGACGTCGCCACATTAGCCTCTCGCTGTAATTATCCGTAACTCCTCGCAAAACCATTGCAGTAACTGCAGCGCACCTTTCTACTAATTTGCAGCAGTTCAGAAAGGGTGCTAAATAGAATGGTAGAGAGGAGGTAGTTACAAGACGCAACGAAAAAAAATGAGTCAATGCCAGCCTTGCTATTCTTCGCTCGCTGTTCCCATACATGGGAGAGGGCAACAGAGGGAAAATACACGTGAGACAGAGAGAGATAATAAACTTTACTTGCTCCAGAGGTGGCGTTATGAAGAGTTCCTCTGGATGGGTCTTTAGTCCAGAACTCCCGCAGCCTTAGTTGCCCGTCTGGCGCGTTGAACGAGACAAATCTGATCGTCCGGTTCGCAGCGGGACAGCACTGCCTCCCACTGCTCCGACGTGGCGTTGCGTGTAATAGGCGCTGCCCTTATGATCAGGCATGCCCTGTTGTATGGTATAATGTTGGTTCCTCACCACACCAGCGAGATATGTCTCTCATATACGGTTGGATGTACCACGTTGTAAGTAAGTATACACTGATATGAATTTGTTTCTAACTGCCGCCGCAATACCAACCGCTCCCTATCTAATTTCTAGTCTGGTGGGGGATATCGCCTTCTGGTTCACCGGAAGTGCTCCAAAATTACCCCATAGGTACAGGTCCCCGCTTCTATGCCCCTGGCCTCTAATCTCATAGCTGGCGTAACCTCGAGCTATGAGACCAGCCTGGAGATTCCTGGCAATGCCGTCATGCCCAGGGACCCAATTTATCCGGTGTTTTTTCTTACTTTCGCCACCTGGCTTTAAGTTGCCGTCTGCTTTCCTACCACCCTACCATTGGGGAATATTCGGCAGGGGGCGTGAAAAATCATGATAATTACTATCGAACGCCTGGACCTGTTGCCTTCGGCAACCGCTAGAGCGACGGATGGCGACGATACGCTGCTAATAGACACAACAATGGTTACGGAGAAACTGAGTAAACGTAAGTTTAAGGTGTAGTACTGTTTCTGCTATTTTTGAAAAACAAACACCATGCATATTTGTCAAGCGGAACCGGACTGACGCAGGGCGTGCAGAGAAAAAGCCGCACTAAAGTACGGTAGTGCAAAGGCGACACTACGGCAGCGGTCACACGTCCAATGAGCACTTCTGCGTGTTGACTGTCAGTCAACCACTACGTCGTGCTTCATAATCCGATTGCGGTCTTGGCACCTGTAGCCCCATGATCCAATTAAAGTTTAACACTTCGCGGCCACGACGCAATGTGCCACCTGAGGCAATGACAATACTTAAGCCTCTCAGAGGTTACGAACACTGGCACGCAACGATGCCTCAAGTAACCACGCCTGCCCGTCTGTTGTGGGTAAAACACAGACGAACAGCAGTGGTGCACGCAAGGCAACCTTTAGCATCAAACTCAACACTCTCGCATGAGACTAATTCAACATTCGCAGTCAACATCACCGCTAACCATCGTCAATCAAAGCAAACAGCACAGAAAACTTCGCTTACATCGATTCCCACAAAACGTGGGAATCGCATAGCTTTTCTTTTCTTTATTTTTGTCTTTGCTTCTTTGAAAGTGTAACCCTTTAAGCTCATTTGCGGATTCTGTGCTCGCGCAAAAAATAGAAAGCTGTAACATTTTCCCTAGCTCCTCAACACTCAACTCCTCCTCAACTCAACTCCTCAATGCCATGCACAGCACACTGCCTACCATATGTTTGTTTTTAGCGCTACTAGAAGTGGCGCTGAGTGCGACTTTGTCCACACAGCAATTATTGCCGTCATTGGTGTAAGCACTTCTTTTCTTTTCTTCGACACTGGGCAACAGGTTCCTTCCTTCCTGTCAAGAATTCCACAGGCTTTTTTAGACGCGTTTGGTATACTGCGCCGCCTTGGATTGACTCCACGACATTTTTTTTTCTAACATGAACAGAGTGATGGCGGGGTCTTTTAAGCACCTTCGTGGCTCTGTGTTTCACTGCAGAGTCAGTTCCGCGCCTCCTTGATCACTGACTGATTTCTCTTCGGCTTGCTTTTTAACTTAATACACCGGAATTCTCTTCCAGTAGATAAGAAAATTCTACTCCTGATCCTGCATTATTCAAATCAATGAATACCGCTTACACAACAAGGCAATAGGTGTAGAATGTGGCTATTTAGCGTAATGCTAATAAGTACACGCTTAAATATTCACAGTATAGCACGTATTGCAGTAAGCGGATTGAAGAAGGTGTGTTCGCAAAGCGGATTATCCCCTTATAGAAGGAATTCTTAGCCCCGAAACCAGGTTTGACATACGGGTTCCCAAATTCTGCGAAGAAAGGTATTGGTGATTCTGTTTTATTTGTCCGGCAATTCTTAGGAAACTATTTTTCTTTAAGAAAGCTAATTGGACCAACACATCCTTCTGCCGCAACTTTGGTGGCATTCTTCAAAACTGATGCCAGTTTGAAAAGAAGTTTCAGTCGAGGTGCCCTGCCAACTCGCCGGCTTCCATTCACAATCCACAACAAGCGCCCTAGCATTATTAAACGAAATCTTCATTTACAGTTTTTTTTTTAGAGCGCAGCTCTTTGGCGTCCGTTCCTGGGTTTCGCGTCGTCATCGGCGTTGTCGTCGACCTCGTAACCAGCTCCGCCCCCCTTTCATCCCCCCAGCGCTAGCAGCGACCGACTGATACCGCTGGATGCCGCTGACGCCGCTAGAGAGTCAAGATAACGTGACTGCATAGAACACCATCGCCGCCACGCAGAAAGAGGAGGAAAGGGTCCCCCCCCGCTGTTCTTGTGTGGCGGATAGGGTGCTCTTCAGTTGCCGACGCGCCGGTTATTTCACGTAGGCCCCGGCACGTCGACGAATACGTGACCACCTTCCCACGGCTAGACCTGGTTCTTAGCGCTGCGGAAGCGAGGGTATCATATTGTTTGTGTCGGCATCGGCGACGTTGTCCGTGAAACCAACTCCGCAGCTGGGGTTGACTCACTATCGGCGTCAGCGGCATCAGTCAGTCGCTGCTATCTCTTCCCTCCTCCCTTTATCGTGTTGTCCGCTTGCTGCGCGCGCTTCTGCCCCCATCGTTTGCCGCTGGGTGTACATGCCGCCCCCCTCCCCCCTCTTCCTGCGAGTCTCCGGTTGTCAAAGCGCCGGCTCGAACTTAATTCCTTTCTTCGCTCCTCCTCCAATGCAACCCCTGTGCGGTGGCAATCAGAGAGCCAGATCGGTGGCGGCGGATCTGTATATGTGCACCGCCCGAGCCGAAATTGCCGCTGCCGTTCGCCCTGTGCGGTGGCAATCAGAGGAAACAGCTTATTTGCTGCGCTCAAATTTCGCATTAGGAAGTAACGTAATCGTCGGTAATTTTTTGTATCAGCAAAGCTTCTGTTGGATTTTCTGATGGCGCTACGCTCCCCGTGTAAAAAGCCTCCGGCTACAATTTTGCTATCTGACAAAAATCATATTTTCTTTATGCATTTTGCTATTGTTAAAAAATAATCGGCATATTTCTAGCTTTTTTTATCCTGCAGCCAGGAAGTTGTCCACGACCGCATGAACGTAAGGCTGGTCTACAGCTACCGAGCAAATCATTCGCTCCGAGCAATCTCATCCCAATTCCATTACCAAGCTCGGGGAGATGTGGCGCTGCTGCCGTTAACAGCTGTTCTTCATTGCGCAAGGACCCGGAAGTGCGTCGCTTAATCAGTGCCTGCCGCGTTGCGATGCATATCACGAGGCCACGGGCCGGAACTCGGCCGCGGTGCCCGAATTCCGGGCGGGGAGGGGGCAACAGTGCCCCCAAAAAAACACTCGTGTATTGCGCTTCGAGTGATCGTTTTGAAGAAAAATTGCAGGTGGTGAAAACAGTATTCGGGAGGCTTCCTTTACGGCGCCTCGCTTAACCCTACGTACAGTTTCGAAACGTTAGAGCCTTACGGATTCAATGATTGCGCAGAGACTTTCGAGCTTGCTAATTCTGTGCGCTTTACACCACGCGGCGTTTCAAGCGACAAATTATTTTCGACAAATGTGACGCAGCGCGCTTTAGTAAATTTCCTGCCGAAGAACGCACTCACGCGGCCACGTCTGCACTGAGCTTTAGGTCGTCTGCTGAACTGATGTGCTACTTTCCAAAGTGTCAGTGCCTTCTGGCTAAATAATCTACATAGATGGCGGCGCCAGGTTATGGTTGGACTGGTGTACAGACTTTTTTTTTTCTTAAATGGGCAGAAAGAACATGCAGAAGTAGGCAAAGCACTATGCGAACATCCGCCTAATTTTTCAGCCAGGCAAACGCATGCATCCCAACAAAATCATCCATTTGCACCAGCTCTCGCACCTAATGCGTACTTGTCAGGTACGCTACACTTTAGTTCAAAAAGGACCTCGTAGACTGAGGACTTGGTGTATGCAGATAACACTGTAGATCTTGCTCTTACGATATGAACATACAGGGCCGCCAGGAGCGTTTCTTAAGGATAACATGCGTGAGAACGGTGTAATACCCAAGTCCTTTCTAAGTGTCCTTTTAAAGCTGTCTCCAAAGAACATCGCATCTTCGAAATATCGCGCGCAATGACTGATATTTCAACACGGCTGGAGGTTGAGCAAGTTTGTAGGAGTTCATGGTATGGAAATAAATGTCTGCAAATTTGTAAAACGAGTAGGACAGCACAGGCGCCTACTGCCAGGTAAGAGGTTGCGCAGTGTCACGAAAAGAAAAAAAAAGGGGGGGGGGGGGCTTTTCTGGACGTGTTGAAGGGAAGTAAGCGCCGAACTGTTGGTTTTTATGCTCTCAGCTCATTTAGTTCTGACAGCTCGCGGCACAAAATAATAGCGCTGTCATACGGAGAAAATTTGTGAAACTTTCAATGAATCCCCTTCGGCGATAGCTTCATTGTTAGGTTGTCGCACGGACAGGTTGAGTAACACTCGCTGTAGAAATTTCGCGCCTGCGAGTGGGTGCGTCTAGCAAGCTTTGCGGCGTCGAAGCGTGTAGTCTCGACGGCGGTGCTTTAAATATGTATAAAATACTCAGTTGACGGGCGTCAATAAATTTGAAAGGAAGTATTTTTCATGTCAGAGAATTAAAATTTCCTAAGCATACCTGCTTATGCAAACGGCGATGCTCCTTCTGCAAACAAAATCCGTGCCCTTTTCTAGGCGTCAACGCTACGTCTGCTGTCAATTTTTCCAGACGTGCAGCGCTTCGCTCGAGTGTTTGATGCAATTTCGTCTGCTCTTTGAATCTGAAAATTTAGTGTTATTTTATTTTGCAAATGTTCGCCAAAATAGCAGGTAGATATTGTGCTGGTCGGTTTACCGGTCGACCATTACATGAATTCCAAATTACAGTTGGTTTTTTCCATTTCGCTACGCACCACCATATTGGCGCTCGTTGCGGTGAAGCGCTCTCCTTCGAAGTGTCGCTATATTTGCCCGTTTGACTCTTTCATAAGCTATTCGCATTCGCGCACTCGGCAGTTTCTGTGGGACTGGTAGCTTGCGCGTGTAGAACTTGATGAGTGGTGGTGTAAAAGCTTGCGTTACGGAGCAATACCAGCGCAGCAGCCTCACGCAGCATGGCTCCCGTTGTCTAAAACTTGTAAAATCAGTGCTACTGAGCGCCGTTGCAGCAGACGACGCAGAAAGAAGTTGCAGAAGTAAAGGAGAAGGCAGCCCGGAGGACAACGGTAAAGCAGGCGGAATATGACCGAGCAGAACGTCGATGCCATTCAGATCCGGTGAACAAGAGTCTTTGAGGGGTTGAAAGATAAATCAGCAACTAACGGCCGACAAAGGCGGCTGTTCGATGTCGGAGATGCCACTCTACGCTGTGTAAAATTACCTTCGTCTTCCATTTTGATAAGTTAATTTGCCTTATTTATCAAAGGCAGGTTTGGACACATGGAAACAAAGGAATAACTGACATTTCATGGACGCTTATACACAAAGTGAATAAAGTGCTTGAAAAAGAAAGGAACATCTATTTATATTGGATAGATAGACAAGGGCACACAATAGAATTCATAGGGCTAGGCGGAAGCAGAGCGGTAGAGGCAAAATCGACAAAAACTTCGTCCGTTCTGTTTGCGTTTTAACCCACGAATGTCAATAAAGGCTGGTACTGGTGTCTACTGTTCTGCACATTGAGATACCCGGCAACGAACAAAAGTGCTCCCTGTCGAATGGCATCAAACAGAGGACACGCCGGTGTATAAATTTGCGATGGTAGTGAAAGTGAGTTAGATCCCATGCTTTCGGTACAGGCGGCGCAGGGGAGAGAGAAAGAACGACTGGATGTGGGCGCCTTGTGCCACAAAGCAATGTTTTCATAAAGCTCGTCTTAGCGCAAAGTAAAAGGCGGTTTTACAGCCGCTTCGACGTGAGGCAACGTCCATAACGCATGTTGAGGATGGATGGCCCCAAAGACTGCCTCGAGACGCTCAGGTACGTGAAGGATTGTCAGCCTGTTTGGTGTGAAGTGGCACAGCGGGAGACTGCCGACGTGTCGCAGCTGCTCTGGAGATGTCTTGCAAAAGAACGACGACCGAAGAAGACACTCTGCGCCACCACATATCTCCCCGAATGGCTGTCGACCCACGAGTCAGCGCCTACCGGCCTCATCATTGCTTACTCAACTCCTACACCCTGGAGTCAGGCTTGGAAATCAGTGATCGATGTAGGAGATGGAGTCGAAGCCGGGCCCAGGATCCTCGATGCAAGTGCTCCTCGTTGACTAAACAATTGCTGGGCGACCCCTCGCTTACTGAAAAAGTGGCTAATGTATCCTCATTTTATTCCGCTAGCAATTATGTGGACACTCCAAGAAAATTTCTGCCGTCGGCATCGCCGTCAACGGGAGGTTCCTCATAAAGACCAAGGGTGATAACACCGTCGCCTCGCGCCCAGCGCTGTATGTGCGAGTGAAAGCATGCTAGGGGAGGCGACGATCGCGTCCCAATCTCGCCCGTACGAAAAGGGCGGAAGCGGAGAGGAAGCGCGCCGTCTTCCGTGGCCCGCGATTCACCGGGGGGGGGAGGGGGGAGGGGGGAGGAGGCATTCTCATCATCATCATCAGCAGCAGCCTGGTTGCGCCCACTGCAGGGCAAAGGCCTCTCCCATGCTTCTCCAACAACCCCGGTCATGCACTAATTGTGGCCATGCCGTGCCTGCAAACTTCTTAATCTCGTCCGCCCACCTAACTTTC
The DNA here is from genome assembly GCF_038994185.2 of Dermacentor albipictus. Classification (NCBI taxonomy): domain Eukaryota; kingdom Metazoa; phylum Arthropoda; class Arachnida; order Ixodida; family Ixodidae; genus Dermacentor; species Dermacentor albipictus. Next base: position 48,227,945 of record NC_091830.1, read on the forward strand.
TGCCGCCCCCTGCTACGCTTCGCTTCCCTTGGGATCCAGTCCGTAACCCTTAATGACCATCGGTTATCTTCCCTCCTCATTACATGTCCTGCCCATGCCCATTTCTTTTTCTTGATTTCAACTTAGATCTCATTAACTCGCGTTTGTTCCCTCACCCAATCTGCTCTTTTCTTATCCCTTAACGTTACACCTATGATTCTTCTTTCCATAGCTCGTTGTGTCGTCCTCAATTTGAGTAGAACTCTTTTCGTAAGCCTCCAGGTTTCTGCCCCGTAGGTGAGTACTGGTAAGACACAGCTATTATATACTTTTCTCTTGAGGGATAATGGCAACCTGCTGTCTACTCCGGCTGCAACTGCGCATGTGGCGGCTGCGTTGAGAGCGATCTGCGTTGGGGGCGGGGTCTAGGTGCATCGGCGGCGCGTAGGCTTGTGCGTGTTGTGCGTTCTCGGCGCTCACTTTGCGTTGAAGCGATAGACAGCACGAAGATCACTCCGCTCGCTGCTGCTGCCGAGTTTCCTCGCACCAGTGTTTTGACAGCGAGTTTGCGCGGTCCTCGAGTGTGATGTGTTCACGTTTGCCCTGCGTTAGGACGCCATGATTGTCAATTTAGTAAGCAAGCGAATGCTTGAAAAAAGTGCTATCCTTACTTCGTATTCATGTCTGCTAATTTGCTATCGCGATCGATGCTTCGCGTTTCGGGCGAAACTACGGCTTATTTTCTTATCTCTTCTCCGTTCAACGCAATATTTCCCTGAAAACATCCTGTGCTATAAGGCCGCAAACTGGTTGCATTCGTTTTCCGCAATATTTCTTCCTTACGAACTACGACGAATGGATGCTTTAGATAAGCAAAAAACGTAGAGATAATAACAATTTGTTCACCTTGAGAAGCGCTCACGAGAAACACAGTCAAAGCATCCATTGCACCGTCTGAAGAAAGCTTCGCCTAAGCTCCTCCTAAGGCCGTCCTTTGTGTGGCGCTGTTGAACCGAACTCTGAGCAAAAATCGAATGAAAGCTTCCCGCGCAGACAATGGAATCGTCTTACTGCTGGCACGGATTAGGATTGTCTTTTGCCTCGTGCCGCTTTTATCGAGCCCTAACAAAGCTTACTTGCTCAAGAAATTGCAGTTGTCATCATTCAGAATTCTTGCAAAGAATTATTGTACTGTTCAGGTCCTCCTTAGAGACGTGCAATCATATTTTTCTAAAGGTGCACAAGTTTTTGTCCCACACAATGTCCTATCTGAAAACTAGGGCGCTCCTCAAATTACTTCTTTCACAATATGACTCAATTACGTTTAGGTTATTAGCTGTTCTATTGTTTAAAAAGGCCAACATTTTTTTTGAAGGCGGAAGCAATCACAAGTTGGCCGACATTTTCGAGAATTATTGAGAGAACCGCCAGGCAATGTCATTATTGTGCAACGAGTTCGAGCCCAAGTACTCTAATTCGCGTAGCAAATTGCATGGAGCCTACACCCACTAGAGCTTAAAAAAGCTTCGGCGAATTATTACAAAGCGTAAAACTTCACTTCCATTTGCTTCGACTGTTGACGACATCTGCGTATTTCATTCTTAAAGGTCACAGTATGTTTTGACACTGTTCCTTCATGAAATGCGCTTTTCTAATACTGAAAGAAAGCGGTTGAAATGTGGTGGAAATGCGGTTGAAATGCTGTTGAAATGCGGTGAAAAGCGGTGAAAAGCGGTTGAAAGCGTTGTGCATGTGCGCTCGTCTCGTCCTTGTACTTTGTGCCGTTGAAAAATTAGTGCCGCGGCCACGTCACTAATACTAGCTTCCCACTTGGGCAGGCTTTAAGTTGATTACGAATGTACGCCCGGCCACAAACTATTACGGACCATGAAATCTGACAAAGAGCTGAATATCTCCGCAACCTCACAACGCATCCCGGTATTTGCATTTCGGGCCTCGACTAGAATATGCTAACAGCATTGCCGTATACAATTTTACTGGCTATTGCTACACGCTGCTCGAGAATGGAGCGTTTTCTGAGATACTGTGGTCCGTAAACATCTGTGGCTGGATGCACCTTTCGTCAAGCTGCCTTACTTTCTCAACACACATCTCTTTCTGCAGTACAAGTGGCCTTCTTTTTAATTCGATTTATACAGTGTCCTCAAAGTGCGAGTACTCTTAATACAATGAATATGCTAGTTCCGCAAATACTGCTTGCATAGGTGGTTTACGTGCTCTGGAGGACACAATTCTTGCAAACAAGCCACAAAACTAACAAAGAAGTAAATTAACAAAACATTTAATAGACTACTTGTGTTTATTTGGAAGTTACGGTTTAGGCTTAGCTTAGAAACTTGAAGACTTGAAGACAATCGCAATCCAGGACAACCCCATTTTATTTCACACCTTTAGAATGTTTGTGTTCTGAGGTATTCGTAATCTAATTTTATCACATTTTTGCACTTACCACGTTAACGTCATATCAAGAAGCGAGCGTCCCGAACACCCCACTCCCTATGTTACGCAAATATTTACGTATAGCTTGCTCGTATAGGCCTTTCGCTACCGAAAAATATGCAGGCTTGCTATGCAAATGGATAACTGTTTTAAAAACATTTCACACTTCTTTTCTAGCTCAAAAAACTAGTGACATTAAAGTAACTTTAACGCCAAAAAGACGTGTTCACAAATAGGGACAGAAGTTGCGAAAACATCTCATAAGCTGCTCGTAGCCACTTTTCTTTTTTTTTTGGCGCCGCCTAAACCCACATATGGCGACCTCTTTTCGAAGTTGGGTAAGCCAAGATGCAGGCTGATAGAGCCCTCCGATTTCAAAGTTTCCGTACTTTTGCTGAGGCGTACTAGGCATTAAAACAAGTATCAACAAATGTCGACACTGGTAGCAAATAGGAAGCTCCTTTTTCTTGTGGTTCCTTTTTTTTTAACGACCGTTTCAGCCAAGATATGGCGTCCTTTTTGGGAAGCTAAATATAGTTTGGGCATGAGAGAGGCGCGTGATTTTAGTGCCTCAAAGTTTTTTGCTCAGAAGTCGTTGGCTTTAGAAAAAGTGTTCGCATTTCTGGACACTGGTAGCGTAGAGACTAGAAGCCGGGCAGATATGTCAAAAGCTACGGTATTGCTCTAGGCCGGCGAATGCAAGCCTGGCGTCCCCCTAATACTCGCAATGAGATGTGCCAAAAAAGGCGAGGTGGTGGTTTTTATATTGAGCTTACCGCCTCTGAGTACGAAATCAGGGGACTGAACGTTGAATGTAACGATGAATGTCTTAAACTCAAACGCTCTAGAAGTGTCAAACAAACTGGGCTTCTCGTTGAGCACGATTTTCTTCAAGTTTCTAATCTTGCGCTCAACCATGATAGCAAAGTGCGTGAAGATATCTACCAAACTATTGTCACTAGTGCACTTCTTCAGCCTTCTTTATCGTGAAAATTATGTACACTAAAGCGCATAGAGCAATTGTGGAGGCAGCATTTCCGCAGCTAGCGTAGAATGTTTAACAGCATGGCTCCCACATCAGAATGCGTCACCCACCCGTCACCTCATGTGCTGCCACAGAACTACATAGTCACCGAATTCATTGCGGCGGGTCTTAGTGCTTCTCTGCAGAGGGGATATTTTGCTGAATAGCGTCGGCTACAACATGTGCACAACGGGGCACAGTGAGTCCTTGGGAAAACTTGCGCGGAAGCAACAAGATCATATTGCTTTAGACAAACGACATTCTAGGCTGGATATGTGACGCGCATGATGGGCTAACTTGGCGGCACCTTTTGGGTTTGCAATTCTATTCGCAGAGCCTCGGCTTTATGCGTCGTCCTTCTTCCTGTCACGTCATATTCGCAGACCACGAGCACCCAGCTCGAACTTCAAGAGCGTTTACTGTTTTGACGGTTAGCACATGGTATCCGGAACAAAAAATAGTACAATACACAGGGCAGAAAGAAAGAGGTAGGCGCTCTTAATATGTCCCTATGCCTTGCGCGGCTTTCCGTTCTGAAAGCAGTTAGGTGGTGCAATGGTACCGAAAACTGGGCTTGTAAACGTCCCTCACTTCTTGGCGCTTGGTCCACAAGTTGATGGTGCAGTTCTTGTGCCTGCTATCGACTTTGTATGACTGTCACCTATTTTCCTATCTTAGGTTGTTTCTGTATATGTAATTTACTTACTGTAATAAATACCGCGACTAAGAAAAATACGCCCGATCATCATTGTTTACTGACTGCGACAAAACGGAAACCTTTGCTGCTAAAGAACATGGTATTCCGACAACGTAGCCAGGAACAAAGCATGAAATAAGAAAGAAGAACAAGGTAAATAAAAAAGTAAGCTATCTCACGAAATTCTTGCACAAAATGATGCCCTGATTACGCAATTTATTGGTGCGTAAATGTTAGAAATGGAATGTCGCTGGTTCTTTACCATCTGAGTGCATTTATTTCTCTTATTAGGAAGCTTTGTTCTATCCCTGTCATTAAAGCGACAAAGAAAGGTTAGAAATAGAAATCTCACCCTGAAGCACGTCTGGTTTGCTACATTAAACGGGAACCAGAGGGTTAATGAATTGAATAAAAAAGAGGGCATCATCTAGGGTGTTGCTTCAACCTGAGGTGCACGTCAAAACTATACAGTCGATCAGTTCAGCCTGTCAAGTGAGGTAACTTACGCTATGGGCCTGTTTATTTCTGAAGTGGTAATGCGGTCTAGTAAGTCTGTCATACGGCGATCGTGAATAGTCCTTAAAAACATGGAGACAGAGATAAGAACGACAACATAGGTTGCCGTGTCCTGGGCTTTCTGAGCCGGATTACAGGTATTCCTCTTAAAAAATGCACCCCGTAGGTAACATACGTGAGGTCTGTGCATATTTCTATGACCAGTTTGCCACGTTGTCTGCCTAGTTGAGTTGATGCATTCGTATCCAGCTATTCTAATGAAAATTGATAGTTTAGCTCAACTTATGACCAAAGTTAGAAACCGATTTGTGAAAATTTACTATTATTAGGTAAAATACTACGCCAGAGGACTCTGACACTGAACTGCTACGTCGATGCACTTCTTACTTGAGTACGAAACGAGGACAGCCGGAGAGCCTCAGTACCTATCAGTGACCTTCTCACAGGTCTCACGGTACCTATATCAGTGGCAAAGTGTTAGTTAAAGATAGTTAGACAAAGTGTTAGACAAAGAGAAACTTTGTGCTGACAGTGTTTCCAGGTTGGCGAAGCACATTCGTAGAGCATCCACCAGTGGCGCAGCATGGCGGTGACCTACCGGTTTTGTTATAGCAACTTCTCGTGGTAAGGCTAGCTGTTACGGAAAAAAAATCCATATAGCTGCTCTTGAAGGGTCCTGTACAAACACTCCTGAAAATGTGCCTGTCAGACCAATATCTGTAGAAAGGCTGCCCTGCTTAGTTACACGGCGTGACGAGGCACACGGTAAGCAGAAATTACGAAGCCAAAGTGAAGCGTGCCCTGTCAAAGCGTTATTGCAGAATTCTAGTGGGGATAAGCAAACAACAATTTGATAAGGCCGCGGTCTTGCACGGTTATGCTCGGTTTCCAAGAGAAACACTGCCACAACTTTTATGCCTTTGCGCAGCACATTTTGCAGGCTTACACAGATTACACGCACCCTTCTTGCATATACGTAACTCCTCGCTGAAACGCAGGCGTAACTTCGCCCTCCGCCACTTATACTGCATCGCGCTGATGACGGAGTGCATCAATGCCTGTATGCGCGGTTGGTAAGGTCTCTTAATTCTCGTCATGGCGACGTTTCCTATCTATCTGTTTACCCCCTATTTTGTATGTTTACTCCCTAGTGTGTTTACTCCCTTTCGTTCTGTTTACTCCCTACCTCTTTTACAGTCGAAACCTCTTTGAAACATATCTTAGAGTCGAGAGGACGACACTGCCGACACTGTCCTGGCAGATGTGATGGATACACACTGAAGGTTATATCTATAAATGCCGCAGCGACTCAGCTACAATTCAGCCATGTCCATTGTGTAATGTGTAATGTGTAATGTGTAATGTGTAAGAAATGTGTTATGTACTTTGGCAGCTGTTTCACCATGTACTTGCTTATGTCATCTACCAACAGATCATGTGATCCGTGACGCAAGGCGGAGAGTAAATTGGCCTTGCAGTCCCAGAACATTGACCATTTGTTAGTTGTCTTGCCGTTATTCAAACAAAAAGCCGCACTTAGCACTGTGAGTTCAACAGCCGTCATTGAAGTTGCACGAGATGTTCTCAGAGTTGTTTAAACAGACCATGCTTCTACGAACATCCCAGCTGCTGAAGAAGACGTCATGACCAAACAATCATTGGACACATGCACGCGGCCTTTCTGTACTTCATATTAGGAGTAATATTGTGCTCCGCTTGAGAGCAGCCAACGCCATCGGCCCTTTCCTCTTGATGTCCGAAATGATAAGGCACACATCAGGCTGACATAGGCACCATGAAAGCGCGAATGGCCCTGTCACAGGCATGTATTTCGATGGCACTCAGCGCCTGGAAGTAATGATATGGCTGAAAGCTTTGTTTGAACTTTATAACGGAAGGGTCAGAATCAAGGTGTAGCCGACCCCCGTGTCCAATCTGCGCTCTGGCATGGCTACAAACATTTAGGCAGCAGGCGTTTACCTGTATAACATTCAAGCTGGCGTTATTTTTCCCATTGTTGAGCTCTCTGCAAGAGTGCGCATTAAATAAATGTAATATGGCTTCTTCATTTACGACATGTGCAGCCATATAGCAGTTATTGAAGGCTTTACTGACAGATTCTCGCTCAAGGAACTGTGCATCTGCATACGTGTTATTGCACTGTATTCTTTGCCTTCGTGAATTCGTGTATGGGAGAAAAGGAGGAGGGGCAAATAAAGAGAGAAGGCAGAAGTGCTAACCAGAAATGCGTCGGTTTGCTACCCTATTCTGGGGGACGGGAAAGAGGCAATAGAAAGATGAGATACGGAATTCGTGTACAGAATTTGCATAGTATCCGAGTGCTTAGACAGTAGTCAGTGTTCTTGCAGCACTTTTCGCGCTTCCGCTTCTTCAAGAAGAAAACGCGACAAATTTCATCGCCCAACCAGGGTTAGAAAATAAAAAAAAACGAAGTGTTCAATTATTGCAACAACAGGTCCGGCCTCCATGTTATTCAATTATTTTTCACACAGTTTTGCTTTCCTTACAATGAGGAATAGTCGGTCCCAATCTTTGCTTCGAAGTTATATTATCAGCGAAAAGAGAAATTGCGGCATGTTCTATGCAGGTGGTGCAGGCAGTGGTGGTGGTGTTGGAGCAGTAGGAGTTAGCCTGGCATACTTAGCCGGCAACTGTTCCGCCTGAGCACCAGGCGGTTCCGCTGAGCACTGTTCCGCCTGAGCACTGTTCCGCCTCCTGTGAGTGAGTGAGTGAGTGAGTGAGTGAGTGAGTGAGTGAGTGAGTGAGTGAGTGAGTGAGTGAGTGAGTGAGTGAGTGAGTGAGTGAGTGAGTGAGTGAGTGAGTGAGTGAGTGAGTGAGTGAGTGAGTGAGTGAGTGAGTGAGTGAGTGAGTGAGTGAGTCGCACTGTAAGTGTCCAGGTGTCGAAGAGCCCCGTGTCTCGCATGAAAGTAATCAGCAGTCGTTGCACCCTCTCCCTCATCGCCGCGGGCCCTCTGAGAAAAGCGACGTCTTCAAAGGTACTGTGCGAAAGACCACTCTTTTGCAAGCTCCCGACCATCACTTTTCTTTCTGTGTCGAACTGCAGCCTTAGTCAAACGAAAGGTTCGATGTCACCGCTGTCACCGCACAAGGCACAGAACGGGTAAGTGCATCGTCCACTCTTCGAATAACCAAGCCGGGGTAAAACGCAGAGTCGGTTCTGATGCGGTACAACTGCGTTGCTTCTTCGCGAGTAAGTCCATGGCTCACAGAGGCTTGGTGTGGAGTCTGGTGGACCGCCCTAAAGTGAATGTGGATTACATGCTTAGGTTACTGAATGCTCTACGCAGCACGCGATATGCGATACTCGTATCATCGTATTATCCAGCGTGTGATTACGTTCTCTTTTTTCATGTATGCCGAAAGAACGAATTGATTTTCCCACCCCGAATTACTAACAAAGTGTGCCGGTTGAATCAATGAGTCACCTATACATCAAGAAAAAGCAGTCCGCACTTCTGGTCTTCACAGTAACCGTACTTTGCTAAGCGTAGCTTCCTTGTTTATTATCTCACCGACTATACTGGTTGGGCCCCAAGCCAATTACTCGCCGCACCACCTGCAACCTCGTGGAAGCAACTCTCAGAAAGGAGAAACAAAGGGATGGTGCAAAGCAGATTCGATAAGCAAATGCACCAACCAAAACAGATGTAGATTTTTCCTTCTTCTTTTGATGTTGTTGTAACGAGTGCCCATCTGGAATACCTGTATGAGGAATTACTTCCAGAGGCCTAGTAGCACGGCATGTTTATCCAGCCACCCGGCACTGCCCAGGTATAATTACGTTGCCTGGATAATTGCTTCCAGGCGTGAGAGATATTAGGACGAAAGGGAGCAGGCTATACCTCTGGGTCTGTACAGGAGCACCGGTCTACGTTTACAGGTGCAGCGATATCCTCCGGAGCGTTGTTTGTGTCTCACACCGAAAATAGAAAAAAAAGAAGGGAGCAGTGTTGCTACGAGAGAACCAAAGAAACTGTGCCTGGTGATCGCACTGGCTCCAGCGAGGAGGGTGGCAAGTTAATCGATTTACACTACAGGCACTCAGACATCCATGTGTGAGCCGCTATGCAGCTGTAACAGGCGGGGGAGAGCAGTCAGCGTAAGTAGGCTGATATGTATTCTCATCGCGTTAGCCGTTGCCATTGTGCACGTTTCGACGCTTAAACTTAGTTGCCGTGTTTGCTAGATAATGACGACGGCAACGTTGTATTTTTTTGTAGTTCTTTCTTTACAAATATCAGGCTTATAGACGCATAACTAAAGGTATGTAGCAATGGTTCTCCGTGGAAGTTCTGTTATAACAAAATTATTTTAGCGACCGTGCTATGGATCTCTTGTATGTAGGACAATGACTACCGTCACTCTGATTCAGATCTACTTTTATGCTGCCTCAGTGGCCGTTATATTTAGGTCATTCTATGATGTTGATGTTTTTTCTTTCTTTCTGAACATGGCTTGCTTATGCAAGCCGGTACGTCGTTATAAAGAGGCATCATGTACCTTCGAATTGAAATCAATCTCTTTGCACGCATTTTATCGGCTAGGCCAGAGTATTCTCGTGAGAAAAACAAAACGGGAAACCGAGCTCAAGGTGGTGATAACTAATGAAAAAAATATCATCAACCTTGACGGATTTCGTCATAGGTAAAGATCACAGACGTCTTTAATACACGGCTGGGCTTCGGTATATGGAAGCCGATACGTCTGCTATAATTTCGGAAAATTCACATATTATTACCTCCTTCAATCCAGGCTCCTTGCTCATATATTCTCCTTTTCCACCTAATGAACTTATCTTCTACAATCTGGCTGGCTATTCTGCCTCAACGCTTTACTAACGTAACTTACGTAGTAGGCAATTTCAGAAGAACAGCGCGCCATTCAGCCCTATTATACAGCTGCATAAAGAGACAATAAATGCAATAGCATGTCCTTGCTGCCTTACCATAACATTCTTGAATCTAGCTAACTAGGTGGCTTTAGAGCAGGGCCGCCATCTCCTAGGCAAACGATAGCTGACATGTTGATTGATAGCGACGTATTCATTGTATTCGAAGTGGCACGAGCGGAGCATGTTCGTATGGTGTGATCGCTCTGCGTCATCACATTCGCTATATGCGAGTAAACGATGCCGAGTGACACCCCCACGATAGATTCAAATGGCAGAGACACGTTTATGTCTTAAATCGTTGTAGGTAATCCAACGTCGACATACATCTAATCCTACCGAACAGTGGCACCCGTATTTCATGAAATTTCATGAAGAAGTCCTCAGGGTTGACATATTGTCCACTCAGAGCTAATGCCACCTGCAAAAACCACCGGTACAACTGATCGCGCACTCGTGAGAGGCAAGGAATGTTTCGAATTTGGAAGATGCGCGCCAGACTTCATGCACTGTTCTCCAGTCGCTCTTGTGAAGATTCGTGAAGATTCGTGAAGATTGAAGAACCTACGAAGTGCCAGAATTCTGCACCAAAACGTCAGAAAACATAGTCACAATGAACAGGTACAACTTTTAACATCTTGTCATCGTGTCGGAAACAATGAGGTGTAGTGACATTAACTTAGATACTCACCGCAAGGGTGTTTTTCACACGCATCACTATAACACCAGATCACATGCCATAAAAGAAAGCGTTTCTATCAATTCAAAATGTTGCATGCCAGGTGTCTGCCGTTGATAGATGTGACACTTGTATGTACCACGTAATAGGTTGCATTATTGTGCAGTTGTTTCGCGTCTTTACCCTAGCAAAACTGAAAGAAAAGTTTTAACTGTTAACTTCATTGTTTACCTTCAAATTTCGCATAAAGCTTGAATTTTTTGGTGCGCTTCATTCACTGAAGCAATCAATGTCCTTTTTTTCCGAGCTTGTTATGACATTTACTGGCCGATTGAAGGCGAAACGATTCGGTTTTTCTGCAGTAGCTCCCCTTTTTGATGATAGGGTGCAAATATGCTAAAGCGAAGTTCTTCTCGCAGTCTTGTCGACGTTGGCTGCTCACTGCTCTCTTCGAGTAGGTGCACTACCAGTAATCCCACCGTCACACTACCTAACACCTGCGTCGTGCGCGGCTTGGGTGAACCAGGGGCAAAAATTGAAGAAGTGGACAAGGGAAGCGGGAACCAATCAAAAGAAAAACCAAGCCTCCAAGTTCGGCGGTGAGCTACCACGCTGCAAACTCAGGCAGGCTTCATTTAAAGTGGAAATGCAGCGAAATATCACTTCAGCACAATTCGTTATAAACGAATTGTAAGTACTACTTTACCAACCGTGGGAAATCTGCAGGGCCGTTAGTGGTCATATTTCTTTTACTGAAACAAACAGGGCAGAAAGTTTTACTGTAGCTGGCGTCTAACGCCGCTAGGATGAGCCAAATTTTTACTTTACCCATTCCGATAAGGAACAGAGAAGGATATATAAACGAACTTTATTATATTAAAATGCACATAAAATATGTAACATCGTTGCGAATGTTGGGCGAAAACATTTGTTCAGATAGAAACGCATGTAACACAATACGCGGCGAGAATTCAACCAGTTGCGTTGTTTCGACAGCTTCCTTCCCGCAGTCAACACTTCCATATTTTCTCTGGGTGAGCGATGTCCTCAGAATGGAAATGGTACAACAGTCGCTGAAAGACGCACTTAAGGCGCGTAGAGAAGTGGGACTATAAACCCAGGCCTACCCACCTGACAACAAATCTGTGGAACTATGGTCTACACTATACATTCTTTCTGGCCTTCATTAAACATCAGAAACTGCACATGCACATACAACACGAACGCTGCACACTTTTTGTGCCGCAGGCCAAACATCCGAACCAAAAGAGGACAGAAATGCAGAGACACCGCGAAGCGGTGGCTCGGGGTAATAAAGCCCGTGTTCCGCGTACGCTCCATTTGCTCGCCTCCTTTGTGCCGCGAAATAATCGCCCGTTGGAGACATCGGAGACGTGGATGTCGGAGACACGTCCGCGAAGGAACAAAGGAATGGAACTGCAGCGGCGCCACTTCACATCCGCGTAACGGGAACGTCCGGGCCCACGTGGTCCCCCGGAGGTGTCCGCCAGCACCACTGCGTTGAACAGCGGCGGTGACTTTGCTCTTTCAGGGCTTCGTGCGCTGGTTAGTCTCTGCTTGTATACGTGCCCTTCTTGCCGCGCACATCTGCGCGCGACGTGTGATTATGCGCTCCTCGCCCGACAGAAAGGAAGGATGCGACCCGACTGAACCCCGAGCTGTCCGGTTACGGCAGCGCATATGTTCTCTTGCGCAACGCGGCGTCGAGGGGAAGGACACGGAGGCCTCAGTGGCTATGGTGTTAGGCTGCTGACCACGAGGTCGCGGGATCGAATCCCGGCCACGGCGGCCGCATTTCGATGGGGGCGAAATGCGAAAACACCCGTGTACTTAGATTTAGGTGCACGTTAAAGAACCCCAGGTGGTCGAAATTTCCGGAGTCCTCCACTACGGCGTGCCTCATAATCAGAAAGTGGTTTTGGCACGTAAAACCCCATAATTTAATTTTTAAGGACACGGAGGCAACCGCGATCGCTGGCTACATTTGTTCGGCCCGATTACACTCGCTTGCCGGCCTTGCTCTTCGTCGTTATTCCGAACGGTTTCTTTGGGGCAAAATTTGAAACGCTGGCAGCTCTTGCGTCACCGGCGTCTCCGCGAAGGACGCGATGTTCCGTGGGGAAAGGATGTAACGCGGTGTTAGGTGAGGACGTTTCGGCAATTCTCGCGTCGTTTTTGAACGTGCGTGAACAGACGAAATAGCACAATGAAAGAGCGACGAACCCGCACCGTTCTTCAGTTGCTGCGATTAGACACAAAGTCAATTAAGCTTTCAAGGTAGAAGAAGAAAATTCGAGAAAGAAGAAATCAAGGTAAATATAAGTACAAAGATTCATTATCAGTTACACTTGTTAAAATATTCAATAAAGTAGGGCTGTTTCATTGGTCAAATTTTCGAAGGGAATCTAATACGAATATTTCGAAAGAACGACGGCCGCATATTGAACTGAATATCAAAAATAAAATCCGGGGCTTAACGCACCACCAAAACCATGTTGCGGTTATGAGGCACGCCGTAGTTGTGGACTCCCGATTCATTTTGACCACATGGGGACTATTAACGTGCGGCCAATTCGTGGTTCACATGCATTTTTGGCATCTCGCCTCGACGAAATTCGTCCCCCGCGGCCGGGACATGATCCCGTATTCCGAAACTTAGCAGCGCAGTGCCAAAGCCACTACACCCCCATGGCAAGCATAATCGAAGGCTGAGTGTTCCATAATTTGTGCACAGTTAAACATAGAGCTTCCGTGGAGTACACTTTATTAAAAAAAGAAGGGGTTGATGTCCATTATTTGATTTCGACAGTACCTGTGCCTTCCACAACGGTACGTACGGTGAGCGGTGGAGCTTGTACGTGAAGAATAATAGCTTTCATTGTCGGGTGCTACGATGACAATAACAATAATGAAACATGAAAGCAACATGCCAACAGATGCAAACTAGAGTGTGGCATCTGCTAGAGGAGAGAAGTGGCATACATACTACGGGGGGGGGGGCATGGTACATTAAATGGTGAGATGATGGACAGACCGGCCAAAGAAGGACTTGATCGGCCTAAATCGAGACAACAAATTCGTTTGTAGGCTGTCCAAAAGCATTGCCTACACAGTTAATGGACTGAAAAGGTCAAGTTGCGCCTATACTTCATTAATTATTAAATTGTCTATCAGGACTTATAGAAGAAGGAACCTCTTGTAAATCCATTGTTTGAACAAGTAATTGATCGAAAGTGCCTCCAGCATTACCCCAAGTGCGTCTTGCGTCAGCACGTCTTAAGAGCAGCCCCTTCGATGCACAAAATTAGCCCGAAGCGCTATTGTATGCAGCTCAACTAATGCCGCTTTCCTGTCGGCCAGGCTAAGTAAAGATAATGCAAGCCGCGAGCTCAACAATGAACCCCCGCGATATGGGCTGCTTGCGCATGGCCATAATGAATGCCGGGCTATTTTCAGCGCACGTTCGGGAGTGCGCATACGAAACTGGCAGTGCTTTATGGGTAATTGTCCCTAGAAAATCCCGATGGAAGTTCGTTGGGCCGAGAATAGCACCATGGGGCACAAAGCTTGACGAGTAGAGAAAGAAGATCTAGGCAGCCTCGCAGTGGGCCGCAAGCGGTTCTTTATGTCGAGGCTTGAAGGGCGAACTTGCGAAGTGTGAGGTTTTGGACTGGACTGCTGTGTGCCATAACAATCATCTCCTTTTAAAAGTAGTGTTTCTATGAGAAAAGTGAATATATTTCAATGTATTATTGGTGGGACCAAGAGTAGAAAGCATACAAAACTCATTTCATTTTGTATTAATTAGGTATGAAGATCTCATGAGGTCAAATGAAGTACTTAGTTGCTGAGCTGGTATGGTTCCACGAAGTTTCTGTAACGCTTTGTTAATCGGGTAAGCGTTTTCTTTTCCTTCTATTCTAGCTAATTTTATTTTTAAAGCGAAAGCCTTAGACGGTTCATGGAATGGAAAGTCCGCCGATATCCGGCGTTACGGCACCAAAATCCATAGGTGCCGTAACGCCGCATAGGTGCCACAGTGGTGTTAACTCAGTGGTGCTAATTAATGCGCATTTAATTAATACCATCAACCTTTAGTGGGAGTCATACCCTCAACCTGTGGTGGCAGTGGAATTAAGGCACTCTAACCGGTCGAACACCCGACCTTTGGTTTAAGTCAAATCCAGGACCTATGAAGGTAATTCAGGCAAAGTTAATTAAGGTACGGTAAATTAAGGTAGAGTTAAGGCACTGGAATCCGCGACGTTTGGTTGGAGTCTAACTCGCTTGGAGTTATGGGCGAACCAGCCATATCTCGACATTTGATTCCAATTGACGTCGTCAAGGACGAGAACCGAACGCACTGTCCATAGTGTTCATCAGAGCGAAGAGAATTAAGGTACAGTTAATTAATTAGTTAATTCAAACATCTTTATAAGGTGTCCTGCGATTTGGGAGGGGGGGGCCTGGACCCCGCCTAGGTTTCGGCCAAGGGTTGTTGGCCCTTGGCAGCTTTCTCGGCTGGCCGGGCGGTCCAGAGTTCGTGCTGCAGGTCCGAGCTAAGCAACGCAGACTCAGTTATTAGATATTAATAATTAAGGCACTCGAACGAACGACCTTTGGTGGGAGTCATACCATCGACCTTCGGTGGGAGTCGAACCAGCTTGGAGATATGGGTGAACCGACGATATCTCCAAGTTGGAGAAGACGAGTAACAGCGCTAGACGACGGGATGTGGCTGAGACAGACGAAGCGCTGTATTCAAACGTGTACTAACCAGCCCTAGTTATCACATTATTGCAGTTTACTCCATATTGGATTCCAATTCACACCATGAAGGACGAGAATCGAACCACTCACCTTTGGTGTTAATTAAAGTGAAGTTACTAAGGCACATTTAATTAAGGTAGACTTAATTAAGGCACTCAAGCCCACGAAATTTGGAGAGAGAAAACAAGTAAGAGGAAGTAACAATGCATTTGAATGAAAATGTCAAGTAATGAATGTCTCGGGAGCCGGCCGGCTTTCGCCTTCATGCTCTTTAGCGTACGCTAAAGTGACTTAACTTTTCCGTTGCACTTGCGTGACACAGAGAAACATTGCTACATTGGCGGGCGCATGGGGATCTTGATGATCCTACTCTTTTTTTTCGGCCTATTGGACACAGCGTTGACATTTGTGTGCACGAGAGCTAGAACTATAGCAAGGCTGTCATCAAACCAGCAAAGAAGGCTCTCATCAAAGCCGGCCTGTCTTACCTGTGGCGGCAATGTGCACTGGAATTAAAAGCATTAATGTTTGAAGTCTACTTCAGCAGTAAGCGATAAGCAAAAGAAGATAGTGGAGAATGACGGTTACCTGTGGTAACGACCATACTAGACTGATATAAATGTAGCAGCACAGAAAGTGTCTATAGATGCATGAAACGGTCGAAAATAACCACTAACAAATTTTAATATATTGAGCGGCTAAGCCGTCCTATAAATGCGTAAGCATTTCTATGCTTGCCCAACGAGAAAAACCGCCCGTCCATCCGTCCGTCCCGTAAGACGATCGCTTTCAAGATAGTGCCCACACCAACCAGCGAATTTACCGTCGTGTTGCCTCTCGCTTCAACGACAACGAAGCAACGAGAACATATTGCTCATGGAGCTCTCAGCACACGCCGCACTGTGCCCCTTTCGCAGATTGCTTTCAAGATACGGGTCCGGGCGTCTCTCCAACGCTAAGTAAGCGGCGAGAACACAGCGCGCGAAGCTATCAGCAGTCGGTACTCTTTGTTGGCATCGCAGATCGCTTTGAAGATGCGGTCCGCACGGCCATTTCATACGCAGCTGCCAACAGCGTATATTTGCTCACGGTTTATAAGGGTTTGACATGGGTGGATAGTCAAGCAGAACTTTTTGTCGGGCTAGTTCTTGCATGTTACTGAAGTACTAAAGCGCCAGACAGACGACACAAGAAGGCACACGGATAAGCGCTTCCGTGTCTCGTCTTGTGTCGTCTGTTTGGCGCTTTAGTACTTCAGTAATGCGTGGAGAAGGCGTTAAAAGCGGTAATGGCTTACAATGGTCGGGACGTCATCAGCGCACCTGGTGCCGCCACTTGCAGTATGCTTTGCTTGCTTCATCAATTCACCCTGCGCCGCCGTCCGCACCAGTTCGTGTCGCCACAGCGCTGCCGTTTGTGCTGGCCGGATCAAGTTTCATAATTCAAGTTTCAAGTTTCAAGTTTTGATAATGACTCCGGGCTGCGTAGAGATGAGCAAGTGGCACAGTGCTTACGCGTACTTAGACAATTGCCACAGGAGTTTCTGCGTGAATTTTTTTATTTTGTTTTAGCGTATTGTGCTACTTTTCAGGGCTGTTCTACTCAAGATTATTCTGCAATGTCTTCTACAATCGAGAAATTGTAAGTATACTGATAAATGTCTGAAGTTCCTAATATTGAGTCCCTCTGCATTTGTCTAACTGCCTTCGACGCAATCCTAGCATAAGCGCCAGCTATGCAGCGCAACTTTTCTCTAAAAGTGCCCAACTTTCGCCGAAGACGCAGCACCACGAATCAGAGCCCCGCAATGAAGTGCCTATGACTCGCTTGCTTTGAAGAGCGCCTTTCATTATACAGGATTTACGGCATTTAAAATAAAAAGGCCGTTGCAGATTACATAATCCTAGTCCCTGAGCTGGATTATTCAGAGAGGCGCACATGCACGTGAAATCGAAACACACATTCAATGAATTAAAGAAGATCACTAATTCGCTTTCGAAATAATTAATTTACTGCACATATTTCAATTTACGAATTGTAGCTGATGAGCTAGCAAGGCGTATGTAAACATGTGCTTCGATTTCTCAGGCTAATGATGTCCGCTTCTTCGAATAATCCAGTTCATTTCCTTGAAATAATATTCCTTGAATAATATTCCTTGAAACTTAAAACTGATCACCCTGTACAGAAAGCTCTCACGAGCAATCGACCCATATATCTGTAGGATCCCACGTGCATTCAATCTAATTCTCAGCGCCCTCTGGTCCATGTTTGGATCACCATTCTGTTTAGGCACATACCCAGTGGACCATGTTGACTGCTCAGGAAGATATTAGCCAGCACATAGCTAGCAGCACAAGCTATAGTAGACAACTTGGGTCACCAACCGGCAACCGCTACCTCCGTTTACATTGCGTGATTGCCAGTACGCAGATAAACACGTGTTATGATTCTCAAATAATTTAGCGAGCTGAATTCATTCTCATTGCCAGCGTTCATCGATCTCGCAGTTCTACTTGTGGACAGCCCCAAAGGGCACCGCAGATTAAATTGCAAGCCTAAACTACAGCAGAGTAGCCGCTGACAGCAAGCAGGAGAACTAAGCAAAGCAATTTAGAAAAGCCTACGGGTAGTTTTAAAGACAAAATGATGATATATTTCGCTTTTTTTTTTGTTTCAAACATGCGCTTTTGACACTCAACAAATGCCTGATACACTGGACCTGGTGATCAACAGTGGTCAAACTAGGCATGTGCAGTGTTCGCAAACAAATTCGTCTTGTCAAGGGCAGCAACAAAGTCAAGAACACTGTTGCTGTGACGAAGACACGTCACCTTGTAAAAATGTTTGATTCGGGTGCTTTCCTTGTCCGACCGCTCTTGACCAGTTTAAATCGCCGTCTACACTTGACCACTTTCGAATGCTCCATGCAGCTGTATTCGCGAATACCAACACATTCGCGAACACCAACAGAAGCCTCTGCTGTCCAGGACATCTCGACGACCATTAGGATATGGAAATAGGCGGTGCCTATGCGCCTAGTGCGTCTTAAGTGTGTTAATTTCGTTACGGTGAGAACCGAAGCTGTTCGCGGAGGTTTTCTTGGTCCTTCAAAAGCATTGACTTCTTGCAAGCATTGGCGAGACAGTGGTTGTGGTGATATGATAAATTCATATCCGGGTACATAAGAGTCATGTGTGTTTGTTTTTTCCAGATGCGTCAGTTCGAAGTTGCGCACGTCAGTGTTCTCTGTGCTTTCTTTGCACCTGTCTCAAGCACAGCAATGTTTGAATGCGACACCATTACAGGCGGACTACACGCACCCTATAGCCTGGCAAAACAATACGGGACGATGCCGAAAGCAGAGTAGTCTAACATGGCCTCTCAAAGCACTAGCTGTCACGAGGGAAGCATTTCGAGAAACCGGCACGTGACACAAGCGGCAGTTGTTTCAAAGAGTGGCTTTGACACATGATAGTCGTGCGCAATGCCATGACGTAATTGTTGGAGCATTGAGCGAGTTTGGTGGAACACAGCGATTCGGTGCCGCCATCAGTCGCGCATTTCTTTGCAGCACTACAGGCGGACTACAGGCGGATGTAAGTAACTGAAAACTTGAGGTGCATTGAGCGTACGCGATCGGGCGTTGCCTGGTATTATGCAATCACCAGTTAGTAAGACATACACAAATATAGAAGTTCGCTTTGACATGTGAGTGTGTGCGCGAGGACGCACGGGTGCCTAGCTAGCGAGAGGTCACGAATAACCACAACAGCGCTATCGCTACCTTTGAGTGTTAGCGGTGCTAAGTTCCAGCCTAGATGGGTTTGCTGTTGTTGTTGTTGTGGTGGTGGTTGTTGTTGTTGTTGATGTGGTGGTTGTTGTTGTTTTGGTTGTTGTTGTCGTCGTCGTCGTCGTCGTCGTCGTCGTCGTTGTTGTTGTTGTTGTTGTTGAGAATAAAACTGTAATGGGTCACATAAGTAAAACGGCATAGGAAAGAAGCGCAGAAGACAGAACAGACAGCAGGGGAGGACGGAATACACGTAAGAAGAGAAAAAAGCAGCGAGGGAATTGTGTTACGGTGATTGTCTGAACAAGGGAACAGTTTCGCGAACACAGGAAGAGGGAGGAATCGGTTTGCCATCCATCACCCGCCAACCGCAGCAAAGTCCGAGGGTCAACAAGCAGCATTCCGTTTGTTTTTGCTCTCGCAAATGTCTCTGCGTCTCCTCTTTTCTTTTTTTTTTGTTCTTCTTACGTGAGGTTGGAGTTGAGGTTGGGTAAGTGGAGTTCTTTTTCTTTCCTTTTCCTTGTTTAAATGGGCATGTTTGCCGCTAGGCTTTATTTGCCCTGCGGAGGATACTGGCGAGTTTTGACGGTATTCTTTCCCTGCTGTGCGTCGAAATGTGATGTTGGGAGCGCATCTTAAGTCTCAATCAATTTTTGTTCTTCCGAAAGCGCTTGGCAACATGATGTCATACGTTATCTCACTGTTGTGGTACTCTCGAGTCAAGACTTGCCAGGTGAAGCATCATTCAACCCTCTCGAAGAAAACAGTGCCGAGCATAATGTTAGAATAGTCTCGAGGTTTCAACTCACTGATGAGATACTCCTTCAACATGAAAGTTAAAAAGAAAGCGCCTTACTCAGGCAACGTCACAGCAACAGTAGGTTTAACCGCTATGCATGAATTCGCCTAATTAACTAAGAACTCGTTTTAGTCTGCAAGAACAGTGATGTACACGCTGAGAAAGATGACGAAATGTTTTGCGCATTCGCATAAGTACGCATGAGTGAACCAGATGAACCGTTGCACATCGCTGATATCACCATATAAGGCCCAATCGGGGAAGCGGATCGTCCAGTCTTAAGTTACGAAGCCGGATGTAGGCGCATTTACTACATTTAATGCAATACAATAGGGTATCACCTCCGCGAGTGAGTCCTTTACCCCGTAAGGTTGATGCGGAGTTTTGCTGAGCATCCCAAAATGGTCGCCGATCCTTCGCGTGCTGAAGTTTATTCGGGGCCCTTGATATTAGCACTCGCTGTTCGAAGACAAACTAACGGCATCAGTTTGCCACCTACAGAAGAAGAATCTTTAGCGCTCAAGTTGACAAAGCGTAGTCTTTCCTCAAGGGCTCAAAGCAATCGGAAAAAAAATGTTCCGCGCTTGTTTATTGCCTTCGTCGGAAACAGTGAGTTCGCAATCATTCGGTGAATCTCGTGTGCTAACGGCGCAACAGGGGCTCGAACGGAACAATTGCCTGCCAAGCGCGCCGGACCAACCCCGTGTGTTACAACACCGCCACCTCCGTAACTACCGAAGTCTATCGCATTAGATAACCCCCATCACATGACACAGAATACACTCGATCAAACTACCTGCCCGTCGCTCCGAGAACTAAATCTTCCGCACCTTTGTCCTAACCATTTGGACATCTCTGTTACGGGAAAGGCTGCTCCGGTCGTGGGACTTGAGTCGGTGGTTCGACTCACAGGCCGAGAAGAAATATTCACTTGGGAAGCTCCCGTTTAGAGATAGTAACATCAGTTTCCTTTGTTCCGATGCGCGATCATCGCGTTGACGCCAAGTTATTGCTGTTGTAAAGCTGTACAGAGATGTCAGCACACTCGCCTAGAGCGCGCCTGATGCGTTCTCCAGACTGTGCTAGAGACTTTAGCGTTAATACCTAACGCGAAACCGGCTGAATGTGACCACACAAGGCTAGATTTACGAAGCAGATTCGCCTTTCTCGCCGCGTCGGTCACCTATTAATTCGGCACTTGCTTCGGCCGTCGAAAGCGCGTTCTATCCAGCTGTCTCGACCTCTATACGTCCTGCTCTAAACTGCATTCCCGGCGGCATCTGTGAGGGTGGGATTACTGACGCTTGTCAACTGAACCTGTTTCTGCGTCTTTCAAAGTATGACGATCACATTAGCCTACCGATTTGGGCTGTGTACGACGCACAAGTGCGCCAGCGTCACCAACACTGGTTGTAAACTTTGCTGGCACCGGTCTCGCTGGCTACCACGCGTAGAACTACCGTACTGACAAGGTAAGCCTGGAGCAGTCCGCTCGTGGGTTCTCGAAGCGACTCGCTGGCCGCCTTTTGCGCCGGCACGCTCCCTATTACCCAATGCAGGCAGCAAAGGGCCGTGAAAGATTAAAACACTGAATAATGTGAGAAGTGCTGCGGCAAAGCCACCTTCGCAGGCGCCCTCTTGCGTGGTAGAAAAGATGAGAAGCAGAAGGCCCTTGGGGGGAAGGCCATTGAAGAGGTTCTTGTCTTGTCTTGTTTTTCTTTCTTTTTTTTGTCGTGTAACGGATGCGCACAGGGTGCAACGGCTCGCAACGCTGACATTTTAGAAGACCCTAAAAGTGAGCGGTAAGTTTGGTTCGGCGAAAATTGTCGACGTCGCAACACATAAAAAAAAAGATGTCCAGAACGTGATCGCTGACTCAGCGAGCGCATTATCGAAGAAACGAGAGGCCACGTCGGATGGAGATGTATTGAGTGGAACATATGCAGAGTGCCGACACGAGAGCCTGAAATCCAAAAAAAAGAAAGAGGAGAGAATTCTTGCAGACCAGGTACAGGTGTGGGCCTCCAGACAGTCGGATATACCTTCGTGTGGTTTCTCTATGTATTATTTAAATTTATTTTGCGCAGAGGTGCTTGATACTAGGCGCTCGTCGGACGCGAAGGTTTTAGCGCGCTTCATTAACCTGGCCTTCGTACAATCTCCCCCTGTCGGCGGCATACAGCGAACGAGCAGACGAAACGAGCAGACGAAACGAGCATACGAAACGAGCAGATGAAACGAGCAGATGAAACGAGCAGACGGCACATGTAGAAAGATCTCGGTGCGAGAAACAAGCGGCCCCACTATTGGTGCGGTTCGGCATTCGGCGCATTTCCCGTTCCTCTGTTCCTGGCATTAACGGCATCATTCGAGCTTCCGAATTGAACACGGCCAATCACCGACGCGCAAACACGAGAAAAAAAGAAAGAGAAGCGGGTTAGCCTCCCCCATCGTGTTAAGGGCCTACGAGTGACTTGCCATCGGCATTGCTGAGCTTCCGGCGAGGGTTCTCGCCAGACTCCCTCCGCCATCGAGGGCGCCCCTATCGCACCACCTTCGTTTCTCTCATTATTCTTAGTAAGATCTTGATGACGGCTGGTTGGTTCATACTTAGAACTGAGGCGAAACAGCGCAGAAAAAGACGAGGACGCAAGGAAACAAACACAAGCGCTCGTCTGCGGTATTTGTTTCCTTGTGTCCTCGTCTTTTTCGCGCTGTTTCACCTCAATTCTTCTTCGCTCGCGCTGCGCCAAACGCGCCGAGTTTCCCGGCCTTTCCCTACAGCGTCTCCCCTTTCCCTTTCTCTTCGCCGCCCTCTCCCCGCCCCCTCCTCGTTGCCGCCGCAATTCTTCGTTCGAAATCGGCAGCCAGAGGCATCAACGCCGCCTCGACACAGCGGTCCCAGCGGCACCCGGGGCCTTCCGAAAAATGCGCGGAAGCCGTTATAAATATTAATGCGGGCCCGGGCCTTCCACTGCAGCTCCGCTCGGGAGCCACCGTTGCAAACTATAACAACGGGAAAGAAACGGATGCTGCCGTGCCAATTCGAGGAGAGTGAATCGCCCGCTGCCGCATCCCTGGCAACGCCCCCCGATCCCTAACTCCCGTTTTCCTTCTCCCACCAACCTTCCCCACGCATTTCGCGTTCCCAACCGCTTTGCTGTGAAAGCATCCCTCGTTTCGCTGATGACGTCTGTCGAGGCTCAAGTTTGTTAGGCTTAACTACTTCACTGCACTGGCAGCGGGGGTGGGGAGAGTAGGGGTCCGAGTTGCTATTTGCGTCATTTCGTCTAGACTGCCTACTTTTATTTGCTTCTTTCGTTTCTGCTTGGTTGTTGTTGTCGGTGTTCTTGCGCCTATAGTTTGATAGTCCGTAGACAGTACGGGAGATTGGTCGGGTAGATAAAATGAAACGAAAGAAGACATTTCTCTTTTGTTGACAAAGCTCTAGCATTCCTGAAAAGCAAATTCCGCGAGAGAGGCTAAGTTGCGGCTTAGAGGTATGAGAAAGGAAAAAAAAAAGGAACGACTGAAAATCAATCGGGCAACAAAAATTGAAATACACGAGAATGAAAAGAAACGAAACAAAAGAGCAAATTCAATGGCGCATTCATTTGGAATCAATACAGAAATTCTTCGCCACCCCCTTTTGTCCGCATTGAGCCTAGCGCAGCACAACTAATAAATATCAAGTTCACCGTCATTCGGTCCGTAGATAATCCCGCTCCCGTTTTATTGCTCGATTATCACATTGGACGCGAGTTATCTCCTGCGGTTTTTTTTTTTACTCTGTACGCGTAGACTAAACAAGCCGCAGTTGTGCGATTACGGTCTATATTTATAATACTACTGCTACATAGCACAACTAAGTGCCGTTACTCGTAATAATAGCAGTACTAGAAAGTACGCGGACCCATCACGCATGTTAGAATTTATGTAAATCGAAGGTTTAGTGAAGCGGTTTATAATATCCCGTAAAATTAACAGTTGTGCGTGCAGTCGTGTTTACTGTAATCCCACGCAGCGCGTAGCCTCAAGCAACGTTTATCTCCCACGAATGTCCGAGCTTTATTGTGATGCAGTTTTTTTTAATCTTTGTGCACTACACCGCTATAGAGACTCATACTGAAGTGAAAACACCTAATAAGGCAAATGCACAGCGTGAGATCTGCGCGATGTTATGTCAACAGGACAAAGTCTATGTCACGATGCTTGTTAAAGGAGGCGCGACGCGGTAGAGCGACTATTTCCAGTTTATTATTGGCCACTTGACCCGCAATTAACTATTAAACATTTTGAATAATTTATATCAGGTAAGTAACTAATTCGGTGGAATCTAAAAAAATATTTTGATATAGCGCCTCCCGACGGCAAATCATATGTCGTCCGTTTCACTCAGCTGTGGTTAACCAATTCATTTGAAAAAATTCCTGCTTCAAGTGACGCGAAACACATTGTATTTCGACAAACACATCTTCCGAGATACAGACAGATCCAACGGACAGCAGCCATGCCAATGCCGGGAAAGCAGGCAAAGAAAGCTTCGCTTTAATAATCCCAGGAAAAATTTCCTCACTGATGAGGTAGTTCGATAAATCACTCTTGCATAAATCACTCCTTTCTCGCTACCCTTATCTCTTCCGTTTGGTCGTTACGACTTTCGTTTTCTTTACACCCGCAGTGCACCCTCGAGACCCACCGTAAAACCAGCGCTCATGGCCTCTTATCATCATCAAATCGAAATTTGACTAGACGCTATACGAACAAAGCTTTCTACTAGCGTGCTGTGGTGTTTTGAAAACTGCATCGCTGATTTTCGCAACGCTGAGGTGTGTGAGCTGTAGCGTGATGAAAAAGAAATGCACCTCGATCGCCGGCCATTCAGCTAGTTGAAACTGGTTGGCAGCGGTGGCGAATCTCTTCGCAACGCTCATCGAGGTCGCCGTCTGCCAATTTCCCGTCGTCTGCTACTCACGGTTTGTCCGGAATTTCTGAGAGTTGATGTCCCGAATAACGACAAACTGGCTGGCGCACAGTGTTTTTTTCTTTTCTTCGCCCTGCGGATGGCACAGTTACAGTGGACATGCCTGCACAGCGACTATACATTCTCAGATGACAAAGAAAAAAGAAACACAAAATGAAATCTCGATTCTAAAGTGCTCCTGTTTCTTTCATTTTTCTAGTTCATGTATACGAACTGAAAGGATGCGGCACCATCATTCGCGCTGGGTACTCTGTTTTGGCAGGACAAGCAAAAAAGTAGCGCAGAAAAGTGATATGCTCTGGTCGCAATCAAATAGTACTCACATTAGCAAACTTCTGCCCGCAGAAGAAAGTGAACGGGCATAAAAGACATACACATTTCCATGAACGAATTAAAGTTTTCCTAGCGAGACACTGCTTAGGGATGACGGGCAGCTGTGTGAATGAATGCATATGACATAATGTTAACCAGTTGATAAAGGCTCCTTAGTCGAGTGTTATTGTTGCATAAATTGCATGCGTCAAAACTGCAAGTGTCACGTTCCGTTCAAGGAGATGTTCACCTGAGGGGTCTTTTTTTTTTCTTTCCGTTCTTCAACTGTGTAAATTAAGAAGTTCGAAGGACTTGGGGCACTCGCCAATCCTATTTTTGTATTGTGTATACCTTTCAACCTATTCTCGTTGATGTGTACTATCAAAACACTCGCAAGTAATATCCTTGGGCTAAGCATTTATTTTTTTTTCTTACCGACTCTTGCCAGCCGGAGTCCGAAACCATTTCTTGTTACGTTATATACGTGCACTAAACATTGTTTGTGTTAATGTATTTCTGTATTACGCCTCCCCTACAGTAGTGCCATCCGAGCCAACGTAGTTAAGAATAAACAAAACAAAAAGTTCAAACCAAGCTGTGGGGAATTCCTGCGCCTACATCGCGAATTAAGCCGAGTAGTTACCGCTCGCCGAAACTGGAATGACGCGTCACGTAAATTCACGGCCCGACTCGCTGTATCACCGTACTATAGGCTCCAGCTCTGTTTGTACTTCTACCCGCAATCCACAAAGTCACATGCCATTGCGCTGCCCTTATTCCCTATATCCCCCGCGCCGCTATATCACCGTACTTTAGGCTCCAGCTCTGTTTATACTTCTACCAGCAATCAACAAAGGCTCACGCCACTGCGCTGCCCTTATTGCCTATACGCCCCGCTGCGCTACGCTGCTCCCAACGCCGGCACTCCTACGCACTGCAATCCGCGCCCGTGCTGCCTGCGTCGGACAGGACGTAAATGCGCTACTGCCCACGCTCGCGTCAGCCCTGTCCGAAGAACCCGGCCCGCCGCCGCCGCCGCTGCTCCCCGAGTTCCAGGAAGTGCCGTGAGATGTCGCTTCTCCTCCCTCCTTTTTTTTTCTGGGAATTAAGGTTCGCAGGCGTGCTCGGGGTCGAGGTCGTTTGTCGCGAATTCATGAGCGCTGATGACAGGGACGGACGACTGCGGCGGCTGGCCTGTACAGTGTTTATTTCGTCACTTCTCGGAACCGGCGGTAGAGTTCCATGTAGGTACGTGGTCATTGTCAGATCACGAAAACGGGGCGGGGGAAAAGGGGCGCACGAAGTACGGGGGAAAACAAGAAAGATGCCACCTCGGAAGCCCGTGCGTCTCACGCTTTTCTTTTTTCGAAGGAAACGCCGCTTGTGGTAGAATGGGCAGCAACGTTAATGAATTCTTGCGCCACGTTGTCTGATAGTGATATTGCCTACTGCGGACGGACTGCTTCGTGAAATGAACGGAGTAACTCGATCCTCTCGTTATTCGGAAGACGTAGTACACGCGCTGGCTTGGATTACTTCTTTGAATGAATGAATGAATGAATGAATGAATGAATGAATGAATGAATGAATGAATGAATGAATGAATGAATGAATGAATGAATGAATGAATGAATGAATGCTTTGAGTCCGCGAATTGGCCTTGATAATACAGTAAAACTCCTTTACTACGAATGACCTCTATGATGAAGCCACAACACAGCCTGGCCAACTTTCTACGTGTCAATGCCCGTTTAACGAAGAACTTCCCAAAAAATGTCTAGTTAAAAAAATACCAGGGCACCTAAGCACTTCTTATGGGTTGTGAATGTGAAATAATTCACGTCCAATTGAACCCCGCTGAGCTGCGAGTAATGTTTGGGTTAATGCTGGTTCCATCTGCCGCGTAATGGAAGAGTTGACAACGATTGTGGATTACGGTGCCTGCCTTTTCGCTCGTTTTACTGCGCTCTTCCGCTCTCTTACTTCGTCTTCGGTAGACTGGTGCGGACGGCCACGCATCGGTACTGCCGAGGTTGCGGACGCCTACGATATACATGCTTCAGACTCCATAGCGGTACGTGTTGCCCAAGCCAGCAAGGGCTAGCCAGCGTCACGACCACACGAGACTTGCTCTTTACGTGGCATCGCACTCAACGGGAAGTTAGGTGCCTTTTCTTTTTTTTTTTTGCCCAATGGGCCATTTGACACTTTCGCATCTAAAGAACAGTACGTGTGCCTGGTCCCACTTTGAACTATTAGAACAAAAACATGCCAAAGCACCAGCGCGGCCTCCTTCTTGTAGTTCCGAATTGCGAAGACGTAAGTACAGCCACTGCCTCAATAATAGAGCCAGCGAAATGACGACTTCGCGCTTTCAGCGCCACTCGACTCCCTGCGGCCGCTTCTTGCGTCACTGCCGGGACTTCCCAACTGTACACAAGCTGTCACTCTCGACAATACGAGATCGGGGGTGGTTGTTTACTTCGCGAAGCGGCGCGCGCGGTAGAGAAATTACGTTTTTCTCGCACCTTCAAACCTTAATCATTTCTTCGCGCTATCGTCCACACGCCGTTTCTCATAGATAGCTCATTTCTCATAGATAAGCTTAATAATGTAACATGACGTTCTATTTCGCCGCAGTTTTTCGGCACTGCCACGATTTTAGCTCAACGCAGACACACACTCGAGCACTGCCAGGCGAACAACTCAATATTCCGACGAGGCCACAACGTGTTTACAGCTAACCGAATCACGAAAAAACAAAAATGGGGAAACCGCACGAGTAAACTTGGCCCCAACGGATGCGTTATTCGCCGTGTCTCAGCTCGGCTCCCGAGGAAACAAAGGCTCTCCGGAGGATGGCCGGGCCACCACGGCTCCCGCGTCCGCGGGTACATCTGTCAGCCACTGAGTGAACGGAGGTGCTGCGGCGTCCGGACCCAGCAGGACCCCGGGAGACTCGGACCGGAGTCAGCCGGGACGGCTGCGCTGAAACATCGCTGCCACTCTGTCGGCTCGGGCCCGCGGTTCTTTTCTTCTCTACAGAATAATCCATGCTCCACTCGAGCGCAGAGAGGAAAAAAGAAATAATAGCGACGAGAACTCGGCTCGAGGACGTTCCATTAGCCAGACATCTATTTCGCTGCCTCCCACGCATGAAGCAAGGACGGCTCGCTTGCCCGTCCTCTTTCAGACGGGCCTTCTCCGTGCGAGCGTGTTTTTTTCTCGCGGTTTGCCAGTTCTGCTTTGGCCTTCCTCTTGTAGTTTCAGTATTACTTTTTGTTTTTTTCGTTGCGATCGCAATTATATAGACACTCCCGGCGAATTTTCGCCGTCGGCGGCGTGGGCGTCTGCGTTGGCGTGGAAGTCCACGATGATTTTTTCGATATGGTATGTAGGCGCTACAATATTGAAACACCAAAGTTGCTCTGACCGGGTTTCATGGTCTTGACCGATTCATTTATCAGAATTTTGTCACAGCGCAACGAACAATCGTGATTCCTTTCATTCGCAGTGCATGTATTTATTGCTAAACTTTCAAACTATGCAAAACAGCATTTGGGCTCGCTATCTCAGTGAGATTAAACTTCACTGGTATCGGCGCCAGTGCCATTTTCGCCTAGTGCAGCGTTGAGATGAGACACCCACAACGACATTGCAGGCGCTCATGACGTCAGCGTTCGGGGCTCTGATGCTTCTGGCCGGCAGAAGCTGCCTCGCGCAGAGCTTCGAGTGGTGTCACAACTGCAGTTACAACGCCGGCAGAGGAGTTTAACCATTACAACAGTCCCTACTATTGCGGTCTTCTGTCTTTCTTTTCTTTCTTTCTTCCCTTTTATTTTGAGCAATGTTTCCTATTTCTGCGAGTTTGGCATTGTTGTCGTTCCGATTACGGGTATTTGCCGAAAGGGATAACGAAAACAAACTGAGTATGGTGACAGAGTAACATCGTTCTCTAACAGAACTGCCAATAATATGAGCATAATTTCTCACTGTCATGAGAAATTGAGCACGTGCGTATATGCCGAAGCACCTCTCGGAACAATATTCCAGAAAGCTTTTCGAGAGACACAGCACAAGGCACGAAAAAAAAAACAGAAATTAATTATTCGCCAGGCAAACCGACGTCCGCTCTGCTTTGATTGCCGCGAATGGCATCGAAATGAGCGGCTGGGACGCCGCTGTGCGTCGAAAGCAATTTTCTGAACGGTCAAGCGCTTTATGTGCGTAATTCTTTTTCATCGACTCGCAGGTCTGTGCGGCGAGTGTTTCCTCAATAACGCTTTTTCCAATGGGGAAACCAGAAGTGCGCGAGATGCTTGAAAAGAGCTCGTGCGATCCCCCGAGTTAGCACGGATTAGTGCCGCAATTGCCTGCGCGGGTTCTCGTCGGGGCCCTTTTCAATCAGTTTTGAGTGCCACTGTTCGCTTTGTGGAAAGCTTCGTGCATCAGCCACAGAGGAAAAGACGTACCTTATTGTCACTGAGTTACACAGATATATATGTGAGGCTATGGCGCATGCCTTATTGGAGCGCACCAGATCGATTTTGATCGTCTGGAATCCTTTAACACTGCACCTAAACTAAGTAAACGGGAGATTTTTTTTTTATTCCGTCGTAGCCCCAATGCACCTCACAGAGACCGGGAATCAACTGAGATCTTGTTCTACCTAATAGGACGCGATAGACATACCAACGGCGGCCGATGACAGTTACAAAGTCAGTGTCAGTATTGGTTTGAAGCGATTCCACAATTTCTTTTGGGTCTTCGTGAAGAAATTCTCAACACTCACAAACGACTAAGCAAACATTCAGTATTGTGAACGTTGTGCACCTTTTGCTTTTGCAATAACATTTTTCGAGCATTGAGAGAATTTGGCACCACGACGAAGGTTCCACGTTAACGTCATTTTATGTGCTTGCTATTAAATCAGTTCTTCAGCGTGAGTAGTTCGTAGTCACAGGTCGTGGGCTTATACTGGAATACGAGTCGTACGTGTACACTGGCAGGTTTCGGTTATGCCCTGAGCACTAAATTAAAGTTTCTTGCAAATGGTTTTTATTATATTATCCCTATGCATTTTTTATTCTGTTCAGCGCTTCTAGATACTGCTATGAGTTAGCGGTCCCTTCAGCAGCCAAAGCTCGCGCGTAATCGTCGTTGATAAAAACAAAACACTTAAGGACATTCAAAAAAAGACAGATGTACCTGCTACGCTTCTTCGATAAGCTAACGACTAAGCACACGTGGCCTGTCGACGCAGATCACACATTCGCGAACCATAGAGAAAGAAATACTACGAACTATAACACTTACCAGCGTACAGAGCTCTTCACGAGCGTCCCTATAAGTGAAACGCTCGATACATTCAAAGAGTAAAGCAAAGAATATCTTGTCTCATGCTAGTTCTAGTGTTACCTAAATAGCGCTGCACAACAAATGAAGGAAAGTCCACCGACTCACTTGCGCCGATGTGCGTTGTTGTGAAGAGAGAATAATGGTAATCCTTTCCTATACGGGGTGGAACAAGCTCGGACGAGAAAAAGCCGACCTCGAAAGCGATCGCCTCAGTTCCGCTCGTTAAGAGCATCCTTCTGCACAGAGCTCCTGTTCGTTTTTTCTTTTTTCTGCATTAAGCCTAATTCCACGTTCTTTCTTTTTCTCAGTCCGGGTCAGGGAGAGAATAAACGGGTTATTGTTTATTTGAAAGAGACCTTACAGGCCCGTGGATATTATTAGACGGCCGCTGTTTTTCAACCAAGAGCTTATCGAGACATCTCACGCACGGTGAGTCGTAAATCCGAACTCAGTGATACTTCTCTTTTTTTTTTCATGGCCATTCTAGATATTTCGTTTATTGTCCGTCTTGTTAAGAAACATATGCCGCCACTACAGACGAGTGAGCTCGAGTGTCATCTAAAAAAAAAACACTGAACGCCAAAAGCGCAAGCCGCTTACACCTTTAACCCTCGTTGAAACATTCAAGACCTCCACGTGTCTTCCAACTATTTAGCGTTTTGCTTTTTTCTTGAGACCCGAAGTTTATTATAATTCAAGTCCCCTAGACACGCGTCGGCTAAAAGTTGACCCTTATTAGAAACAGGGGCCTTTTTTTTCAGTCGATCAACATTTTTTTTTTCTGTTTCAAGCCAGAAGCCAGGCTTCGTAAGCCGCGATCCCGATGTTAGCCCTAAACCAGCTCCCTTCAAAGATAGGGCTACACTGGGATGTAGAGGAAAGTACTAGTTAATTGAGTGGTAAGGTAATCCGTGAGGGAACAAGATAGGTGCTCTTAAAACATGTGTGACCTCTTAAGAGGAAGCTTTTGCTCGGGTTCTCCTATCAAAATACATATTTATTTATTTTATTCATTCGAATCACCTCCCAGGCTCCAAGCGTAGGAGCATTGTGTGAGGGTGGATTTACAAAGATCTAAAAGGAGAATTTGTTTTTCTTGGCAACCACTGCACCAAACTTGACTAGGTTTATTGCATTTAAAAGAAACATTTTAAATCTAGTGACTGTTGCTTTCGAATTTTTTATTTAGGTCAATTTTGTACTAAAAACTGGTGAAAATTGAGAATTTTCAGTAAACGAAACTATCAAGTTTATAACTCCGTCACTCAGCAACGAAAATTGATGTGAAGATTCTGTGAATTTCGCCTCATAGTACATCTAAAGCGGACGAAATTTATACGTGACACATGAATCTAAAAAAAATTTGCGAGATGTAAATACAATTTTTGCAGAAATCTTGTACACAAGGTAACGAATTCACGTAATATATACATTGACATATCGAATTTGTCCGCTTTGACTGATCTAATGGATGCCGTTTACAGAGCCGCAATATCGGTTCTTGACGGAGAACTGTTAATTTGAAAACTTCGTGCTTGTATTTTTTTTCGAACTTTTGAATTTCTGAAGATTAATTCTACAAAATCTCGCTTGCAACGGTTACTAGATTTTAACTTTCTCTCTCAAATGCCAAAAATGTCATTTAATGGTTTGAGGAGTTATCTCAAAGATGTGTTTTTGCATTTTACATGTATATTAATAGGCCAAGTTGATGCTGATCCGAGCTAAAGCTTCCACCTAACACAAGCGTTGACCACCACAAAAACTAGGAGGGAGAAATCGGCACGAAGGAACTCTTTCGTAACAACCATTGGGTGTTGTTGAAAGTTAAATAAAATTCGGGTGGAAGAGGTTACGCGAAAATACTAGTGCATTACATAATCGTCACGTAGGAGGCAACTTATTTCTGAAGAATTATTTTCTTTAATGTCAGAGTTCAAAATACAGGCCCCCAGCAACAGTGCGTCCCTGTTATAAATTGACGCCGTTCGATAAGCAAAAGCGGGGAGATAGAAACGAAAGACCATCCTTTTCCTAAATGTCATCTCGCTTACGGAAAGACTAAAAGGTAAGGGAAGCAGAGGAATCGGAAAGAGACAAGGTTACAAGTTTGCTGATGAAACACGTGCCCAGGTTTTTTTGCGCGCGAAAACCGCAGAGGCGAGAGAAAAAAAAAAGAAAAGAAAGGAGGTCGGGCTTTCCTGCGGCAGCGGCTTCTCCCGGAGGAGGGAGACACTGCAGTGCAGCATTTTCCGCGCGCGCTCTGTCTCTGCCGCAGACTACGGCGAACTTGAACCTTGACCTTTCTGAGCGCGCTGCGGTGGCGGTCGAACGGACGGCGGCTGCGTCTCCCCGTCCTCGAAAAGGTGAGTCGCGGTGCCTGACTCGGCGAGGTCGCTACGAGTGGAGAGGGTTGAGCGTCTTCTTCCAGTAACACTCCCGACGCGTCTCTGTAATTCCGACGCCTAGCTTAATTTCGAAGGTCCGATCCTTGAAATATAAAAGGGTGCTGTGCTTGGTCCCTCACCGGGAACGCTAAGCGACGGGATTTGATAAACCGATGTGGTACATATACAATCAATCAATCAAAAAGTGAGCTTTATTTAAACAATTCAAATAATGTGTACAAAAATAGTTGGACCAATGGCCTATGTGCCTAGCTTGGTCCCTCACCGGGAACACTAAGTGATGGGATTTGATAAACCGATGTGGTACATATGCAATCAATCAATGAAAAAGTGAGCTTTATTTAAACAAGTCAAATAATGTGTACAAAAATAGTTGGACCAATAGCCCATGTGGCTAGCTTGATCCCTCACCGGGAACACTAAGTGATGGGATTTGATAAACCGATGTGGTACATATACATTCAATCAATCAAAAAGTGAGCTCTATTTAAACAAGTCAAATAATGTGTACAAAAAATAGTTGGACCAATAGCCTATGTGGCTAGTAGCTGGTCCAATACACAAAAGTACATATGCAGGTCAACCAAATACATATCTGCTCAATGAGTAAGAACATTTTTTTTACATGAACAAATATTTTTTTAAAGGAAGAACTATTACGTTTGGCTAGACAAGAAGAAGCGTTTACATACAAAAGCAAAATTTCTGGTTACTTTCATTTCCACAGGCACAGTGTTCCAAGTTATAGCGCCAAAGAACTCTATTAATCGCTGACAATGTCGGCGTATAGCCAAAATGTGCCAGCAACCTGCTCCACTCTACAAAATTACACGCCGTGAAACAAACAAGAGCACCCGAATGTTCTCACTGAAACAAGCACATGTCTTCAAGCGCATAACTCCTCTATGAAAGGGAAGCTTTTCGTGCCGTCTGCTCGGTCGGTTTCTCGCCAAGTGGGCCTGTCCCGTATTTGACGTAATGAGAATGCGGACTGATCCTGGAAGCACTGTAATAGTAAGGTGGACCGATCTCGGAGATCGTGTAATAAAGAAAAGAGAACTGGTCCGATCCCGGAGACTGTGAAATCCGCACTCGCGCAGGGCGCGTGCTCGGGTCACGTGCTGGAGTAGCCGCACATGACGCAACTCGCTTCCCGGTTATGTGGCGAATTTGTCCTTGCTTCGTGAAGGACGGTGATATGAACCTACCGTGGCTGCGGGCACTGTATAGGCTAGCTGAGGGAAACGGTTGTTGGAAAAGAGATATGGAGGTATGTTGAGAGGGGAGAGGGACGTTGCCCAGCTCTATGTATGGTTCTTTACCCTACTCGAAAAAAAGAGAGAGAGGGAGATATAGGGAAGGCGGGGATGCTAACCAGTCGAGGGTCTAGTTGGCTACTCTGCGCTGGGGGAACGGAGAAGGAGAATAGAAAGAAGGGAAAGAGAGAGGGGTAGAGAGACCTGAACGAGTTACAAGAAAGAAATAAAAGGAGGGAAATGAGGATGGGAAAAAGAAGGGTTAGATTCAATTCAATTTTGCAGGGGATAAGGTGGACAGGCTGGAAACATTTCCTACCTGCTACTTCATTTAATTTTTTACAAGTTAAAGCGCTATCTGTATTCTCTTTAGTTTAAATGCGAGGAATGGGGCTTCCGCTTCCCGCCCAGAAAAAAACTAATCTTTTTTTTCGACCACTTTTATTTACATTCACCTTATCATTTCGACATTTCAATAAAGAACAACGAACGGTTTCTGCTAGGCCTTCCTTGGCTTAATTAGCAGTTTGATTTCTTCTGCTTGTGACCGAAGCAAATCGAGCACCTCGATCCACCCCAACCCCAAACTTTCTTTGTATATAACAGTGGAGAATCGAATGTGTCGAAACAAAAAAAAATGTACCACAACTCAGGATCCTGGGCCTCCTGATCCAGGCAGACGGCAAGGCAACAGCCATGATTAGAAAAATGAAGCTCACGTCAGACCAAATCTTGAACATGATCAGACGAGTGGCCAACAGGCGGAGGGGTCTGAAGGAATCGGACACCTTGCGCCTCGTTGAGGCCTTTGTTATATAACGAATCGTCTACGCGGCGCCGTACCTGCAGCTCCTCAAGAAGGACGTCTTACTACTTGACGCAATAATCAGGAAAGCCACGAAGCAGGCCCTGGGTATTCCCATAAATTCATCCACGACAAAATTACTTCAAATGGGAGTCCACAACACAGTAGCCGAGCTCGTAGAAGCCCACCTATCCAATCAAAGGGTACGCCTTAGCCAGACCAAGGCGGGCAGAAGCGTCCTCCGCAAGCTAGGATGGCAAGAATCGCACTACACCCGCCACGACCAATTACCCGAAAAGCTGAGTGAGAAGTTGGAATGCAAACCACTACCACGCAACATGAACCCCACAAGGCATGCCGGACGACGCGACGCCCGCGCAAGAGCCATCTCCAGGACCCTGGAGGAAGACGACACTGTTTTATATACAGACGCCTCTCTATCGAAACGCTCCACGAGGGCAACAGTCGTGGTCACCGGGCTAGAAAAGCTGGTCACCTGCGCATCAATCTACACTCCGTCTTCGGAGGAAGCAGAAGAAGCAGCGATAGCTCTCGCACTCCTGCAACCAAACGTCACCAAGATCGTCACGGACTCACAAGCTGCATACAAGAACTACAGATCTGGCTGGGTGTCCCTTGGGGCACTAAAAATTCTTGGTAAAGCTACGCCTCCTAAACAAGCAATCGAATTAGTTTGGGTCCCGGCTCACTCCTTAGTTGAGGGCAATGAATATGCTCATCAACAGGCCCGAGCGCTAAACTCCCGGGCCAACGAGGAGGAGGCAATGGGATGGCAACCCATCACAAATTACAGAGATATAGTCAGATATTACAGGGACGGCAGGAAGACATTCCCGCACCCCCACCACTCCTTGACCAGAGCCGAACAAACAATATACAGGCAAATCCAGGCAGGATCCTTTCCCTACCCCTGCCTCCAGAACAAAATGTACCCAAAGAGATATAAGAACACATGTCCTCACTGCAATGCATTAGGCACCCTTCGGCACGTCATAGGAGAGTGCAATTTTTCCATTGACCACCCCCACCTATACCCATAACTAACCCCCCTGCTATCCCCACTCTTTCCGAGCGATGGGAGATCATGCTGTCCAGCCCCGCCCTGGAAGACCAGCTCCGACTGATCCACAGGGGCCAGGCGGCCCTGGAAGCATATGGAGCCCGCGAAGAGGGAGCCACCCCATCAGACGCTTAACGCGTTTCAGTTCGCAATGGACCAGTAAAGTTGTTTCTCTCTCTCTCTCTCTCTCTCGAAACAGATTAATGATTTACAGCTCAACACGAGGCAGACAAGAAAACAAAGTAGGGACGACGCAAGCTCTGTCTTCAACTGAATGGTTTGAAAGCTTATATATTAAGTCGGCACATGTTTTAAACAACGTATTTGCCTTTAATAAAGATTCCGGTTCGATAAATCAATCTTTTCTATGATGTAAATGCGCCTGTCGGCTTGTTGCTACGCTTGTTCTTCTCTCTATACTTTTCGTGTTGCGTTTCTACGCATCTGTCTGCTTTTTGCTTCAGCTCAATTTTTTTTATGATTTTCTTTTCCCTACAAGCGTCCCTCCTCCCTCTGCAATGATGTCCTTGTGGCGCTGCAGGTACTTGTATAAATGAAACAATAATTTGAAAGACAGGGTTTGTTTCATCCCTAATTTTTCATTTTCTCCGTCTTGTTGTGCTCCAAATTGTTGACACCCCCACCCCTCGCCATCTCACCCCTCGTCAATCCCTTCTTAGCGTTAAAATTAATAAAGGTTACTTTTGAAGAAGTACTGATTGGCAGCTAAAAAAAGAAGCTGAAGTGACATCGCACAGGAGGTGACGTGCGTGACAAATTTTAGAGTCCAGATGTTCTTAAAAAATGAATCAAGTTAATGAGTAGCTTTCAGCTGTTTAACTGGCCATTAAGTGTTTCTTTCATTTTTATTGAAAATAATAGAGTCATTGTCGGCGTATGCTGCTGATGTCTGCTCTTCTTGACTTGGTAATCAAATAAAATAAATAAAAGGCTGTAATAAAGCACCTTTTTGTTCCTCAACTGTCAGTGAGGGGAATATCTGAGCACCTGTCGCCTTGAGTAAGTTCGAAGCATTCGTTGCTTGAGAGTGTCTGAACCTGTCGGCGCTGTGGAAACTGTACCAGCTGTGACCAGCAACAACGAGTACGACGACAATAGCATCTAGACTACGATGACCAGGACGACGACGACACGGTTACAACGGCGGAGGCATAAAGATGACACTTCGATGGCTGACACCCGAGAAAGCGGAGAGCCTTCTCGGACCGTGGCTGGCTGCGACCAGGGTCTTACCTCCGCTGACCCAACGTTTACGACCATGGTCAACGGCTCCCATTCTTCACAAAACTAAAACAAAAACTGATAAGCCGAAGTATTCTGGCACAATAAAGCTATGGACACGGGCGAAACCAAATGTCAAGTGTTTAATCACATTGCTGGCCCCGGCTTTCGAGAAGATTCGTGACCTTGTGGGAAAGGTGCCGCTGAATTTTCATTTGGCGGATAAAAAGAAATGTGTGGCATGCTTCAAGTGCTACCACATGGCGCGGCATCCCAGGCGGAAACGTGAAGTCAGCGAACCAGAGCATGATGTTACAGCTGCATATATCTGTTCAGGCAAAGAAAAGGTGAGTTTTATCTGAACAATCTGGAGAAATGGACTCTGTCCGCATGCATGGAGGTGCTGATGCGAGAATGTGTCCATGCCATCTGAACAAGGTGTTAGTTTTTGAGGTTAGTGAGAGCCGGGTTGACAAAAAAGAACTGACTTTAAGATGTAGCATATCACTAAAACCTTGTCGGATCTGACGAGCCTACGAATGTTGTTTTCCGGGAAGGGGCTGTTAAGTAGTGCGACGAAAATTGCGTGGTTCTGAGTGCCAAAACCCCGACGTGATTTGGAGGAATGCCGTAGTCGCCGCTACTTGGGTGTCCTTACGCGCATAAATATAAGTCCGTGTGACCTCGAGCGTGCGACTTCGATCTTAAAAGCG
The DNA here is from genome assembly GCF_038994185.2 of Dermacentor albipictus. NCBI lineage: Eukaryota > Metazoa > Arthropoda > Arachnida > Ixodida > Ixodidae > Dermacentor > Dermacentor albipictus. Next base: position 48,265,769 of record NC_091830.1, read on the forward strand.
CAATACCATGACAACCTGAACTAGCACTGATGCACACAGGGTATTTGTTAGGCGGATTTGTACACTTTGCTTTTTAGAGCGCAGCTCTTTGGCGTCCGTTCCTGGGTTTCGCGTCGTCGTCGGCGTCGGCCTCGTAACCAGCTCCGCCCCCCTTTCATCCCCCCAGCGCTAGCAGCGACCGACTGATACCGCTGGATGCCGCTGACGCCGCTAGAGAGTCAAGATAACGTGACTGCATAGAACACCGTCGCCGCCATGCAGAAAGAGGAGGAAAGGGTCCCCCCCCCCCTGTTCTTGTGTGGCGGATAGGGTGCTCTTCAGTTGCCGACGCGCCGGTTGTTTCACGTAGGCCCCGGCACGTCGACGAATACGTGACCACCTTCCCACGGCTAGACCTGGTTCTTAGCGCTGCGGAAGCGAGGGTATCATATTGTTTGTGTCGGCATCGGCGGCGTTGTCCCTGAAACCAACTCCGCAGCTGGGCTTGACTCACTATCGGCGTCAGCGGCATCAGTCAGTCGCTGCTATCTCTTCCCTCCTCCCTTTATCGTGTTGTCCGCTTGCTGCGCGCGCTTCTGCCCCCATCGTTTGCCGCTGGGTGTACACGCCGCCCCCCTCCCCCCTCTTCCTGCGAGTCTCCGGTTGTCAAAGCGCCGGCTCGAACTTAATTCCTTTCTTCGCTCCTCCTCCAATGCAACCCCTGTGCGGTGGCAATCAGAGAGCCAGATCGGTGGCGGCGGATCTGTATATGTGCACCGCCCGAGCCGAAATTGCCGCTGCCGTTCGCCACTGCGAAATTATCTGCCAGTTCTTTCTGAGCCATGAGCGAGACGACCGATGGAAGTCCTCCGTCTGCTGCTGCTGCTGCTGCTTCCCCACTACTAACACCGATGTTAGTAGTGGGGGACTTTAATGTTGACATAAAGACAAACAGCAATTTCCTAACACTTATGCGGGAGAACATCCCGTTCCTCTCGCTCGTAACGCGTCCCACGGCTGTGACAACCTCGCGAGGCACTTGTATAGATCTCGTCTTTGAGAATCAAGCATTGGTGTACCAAGTCGAACATATATCAGTCTATTTCTCCGACCACAAAGCTTCCTTCATGACTGTCAAGAACTGTTAGTGGAGTCTTTGTTAAAGGAATACGTGTGAAAAATAAAAAAAAATTCTGTGATAGCGCATACATGTGTTGCTCGATTTCTTTGCCTCAATCTATCGAAAAGGTGAAACAGCTTATTTGCTGCGCTCAAATTTCGCATTAGGAAGTAACGTAATCGTCGGTAATTTTTTTATGTCTTTTTTTTCTTGAACTCTTTGATTTCCGACAATGTTTCACTTAAAAAGTGAAATCTGTAAATCGAAATTCTGCTTCCTGAAACCGGTAGAACTGACCTTTCGTTCTTAGCCGAGACAAATTTTATTCAAATCAGTTCAACGGTTGTCTGATGCACGCGCTTGTGCGTTTTACATGTATCTGAATAGGCAAGAGGAGGTTTGGTTACGCTGTAGTCGCTACTTCGTTATTGCGAAATTGTAGAACGGGTCTGACAAGGATGCGGAAGTTGGAGTTGGCACCGAAGCAAAGCTTCGTCTTATAAGGGGGCAAACTCTGATTTTTCTCACTCAAAATACACGTTGATGAAGAAGTTGCTGTCGCTGACTAAGTCAAGGTGAAAAAAAGCATAGAGAAGTTTCGGAGCCCTTCGGTCACACTAAGTGGTTTACAGTGATCGCAACTTCTTTGTCATCGCGTCACCTGACCAGACGAACTTTCGTGAAATCCTTGACTTCGAATATGTGTAAAACGCGGAAATAGTGCCGGTAGAAATCCGGTGGACCAATATGAATGAAGCCTATAGCATTTCACGGGGGAAGCTAACTTCTAGAAACTTTCATTAGCAAAACTTAGGAGCAGGCTGTTTAGTAATCCATGAGAATAGTTGAAGCGCGAAGGGCTCCATGCCTCCTGTGCGGTTTCGCGCTTCAAGTCGACTCTAGGAAATCCTAGCGTAGCAGAATTTGCGTTTGCGACCCGATATTTCTTGAGAAAATAGCCAAATACCGGCAAGTTAAAAAAATATAAAGCACAAATTTTACAAATACATCACTCTGCACGATAAACAGATATCGCACTTTTGTAAGCTGTATCTTTTAGAAAACCCAAAGCTGGCTTACTTGATATATGACTTTATAGCTTATGTAAACTCCTTACAATACTTACAACGGTTTCGCACAAGTCCCACTCACAAGTTGCTGGTATATTTCAGAGCGGTGTATCATGTGCCCGTTTGGTTCTTTCGCTTTAGTTGAGTGAATTCTGATACTGTTATTTAATGCTTATTTACAGATATAAAGACTTCATACAGCTTTCTTGTGATTTTAAACTTCGAACAATTATTGCAAAAAGAAAGTTTGTGGCCCACAAAAAAAAAGACCTTGCTTCCTCCAGACACTACATTTTTGCTTCCTTCTTTCTTTTCTCTGAAGCAAAAGTAATAAAATTTGGCGCAGTGGATGCTTAGTTACACGATTTATTTGTTTCCATGTTACGAGCTAGCGCTTCCTCTTAAGGCTGCCGCCATGGCATCATCCGGGAAGTGAAGAAGTTAACGTTGCAACCGGCTATCTCACGACCTTCCCTTCTTTTCTTTTTGTGCGAGCACATAGACTTACAATTAAGTTCGCAGCCCTTGCTTGATTTGGTGGTTTCAGGCACGCGCCAGCGTGCTCGAAGTGGCAGTAGACTTTCTCGGTGCGACGTAGGCACGCAGCTAATTGCACACGCGGCCGAGGTTTAATAAGATTCCCGACCCGCTATGCGTGGAGCTCTGGCTTGCCGTGTGACCAGCATGCCGTATCGCCGGTCTCTCGTCGCACTGTGGCATTCAGTTTGCAGTTCGTCTGCTGCAGTCGAAGCAGACGCGATGCTAACGGCACATCGGCCGCGGTCATTACATGTCTCACGGTATTAGTGTATTACGTGCGGTGGCCTATACTACGTCGAATACATGTAGTCCACCACTGTCAAGACGAACTCTAAGGGGCCGTGAAAACATCTTCGTCTCATCAGAACTTCGTCTTAACGGTACTGTTCGACCTGACTCAACGCCTGAAGTTCCTGGTGAACGTAGACATCCACGCCGCAGACGAATAAACGAAGTAGCGCTAAACCAAAAGGAAGACGTAAAAAAAGAAGCCGCTTACCAGCGCTGCCTGATACTGAGTATTCGTTTATGCATTCAGGACATGCGAATTGCACGACCGTCTTTGAGCGTTGTAGCGCGTAGTATCGTAGCGCGTTACTGTGTGAATTTCCCGGTTTCCTTTTTTTCTCCCTCTTCTTCTTCTTTCTCCTTTTATTCCCTTTACCTCTTTCCCCAGCACAGGGTAGCCAGCCGGTACTTACACTGGTTAACCTATCTGTCTCCCTCCTCCCCCCCCCCGGTCCCTTAAATTGTTGGGTGACAGTTCCTTGTTGGGGCTGTGAAAACACATGCGCTGTCACAAAAGCTGACGTGTTATCGTCGCTTGCTCGAAAATTCTTCAGTGGTCTCATCCTGCTGAAGAAATAAAAGAAGCAGCTAACTATTCAGATCATTACTGACTGCATCGCGTGCGCGCACTGCACGGCAGAGTCCCTTACCGTAGTTACCATAGTTACCGCCACACATCAGAGTCTTTACCGTATAGCTACTTCGTGGGCCTCCACGGGTACTGTTTCCGTGACGTTATCCATGCAGGTTTTAAGGTCATTGTCAGAACTGGCGTAGATTTGTGTCCACAAAAACGTCATTTGCTTCTCGCGTACGCAACTACGAGTATCACAGCCCCTTCATCAAAGTGTGGCGGTCCGGGCATCACGCTCAGCCAAGAAGCTGACGTCATTGGCGGCTGCGGAACTACGGCTTAACCCAATCTGTGGTTCGTGTTAAGCGGGGCTTTTTATTTCTTATTTTTTATTGTGTGCATTAAAGAACAGTCATGTTTTTATGATTTGTTCTTTCACATTCAATAATTGGCCTTTAGTGGTGTCGTTTTAAGAGGAGCCGACTGCAATAAAGTAAAATAACAAAGCAGCGTAACCAAGCTTCACAAACGAGAGTCTGACCTTCCGTTTCACAGTGGAGAGCTATCAGTTAAGCAGCCCAGTCGGACATATCTTAACTCGAAAACATTTTCCTCAGGCCTGAAACTACCGTGAAGGCATTGTAGGCTTAGAGGAAAATTCTCGAGCTTTCCTTCTTTACTTCCAAACAAACGAAAGAAAAAAAAACATTCAGCTCGCGTGTTGTTCTCGTTTCTTGTTTTCTTTCTTTTTTTCTGCGTGAGAGCGCTGTTAACTGCTTAGCACGAAGTTCCACGTTAAGTGGGTCTTTTCTACATGTTTAATTGTAAGATGAAACAATTTTTCTGGCATTCCCGCTTATATCGGCCGTGCTTACGTGACGCCTGGGAGTTGCCCACTGCGACTACTAATCGTCACGCTGCAATGGAGGAAATAAAATAATATTCTGAAATTTTGTGTGCCAATACCACGATATGAGTATGGGACACACCGTATCGGGGGACTCGGGGTTAATTTTGACCACCTGAGGTTCTTTGACGTGCGCCCAGTTCATGGTACATGGGCGTCTTTTTGTACATCTGTCTGTCTGTCTGTCTGTCTGCCCGTCTGTCTGTCTGTCTGTCTGTCTGTCTGTCTGTCTGTCTGTCTGTCTGTCTGTCTGTCTGTCTGTCTGTCTGTCTGTCTGTCTGTCTGTTTGTTTGTTTGTTTGTTTGTTCGCTTGCTTGTTTGTTTGTTTGTTTGTTTGTTTGTTTGTTTGTTTGTTTGTTTGTTTGTTTGTTTGTTTGTTTGTTTGTTTGTTTGTTTGTTTGTTTGTTTGTTTGTTTGCATTTGGCCCCCACCGAAATGCGGTCCCCGCGGCAGTGATTTGATCCCGTGATTTGTGGCTTAGTCCTGCTACGCGAAAGCCACTACGCCACCACGGCGGGTGCTGCTGTGCAATGCACGGCACACGTTGTGTGACCACTCGAGTGGTACTTTGTGGCAACCGGTGGCTGCCGCAAAGTGTGCTCAGAAATATAATATATGGCCTAATATATGCTGATTTAACCGCAACTATCCTTACCTGATCTAGCTTAACCTAACCAACCGATTTAACACATCCACTACTGACATTCCAGCGGTGACGGCATCGGCGTCCGCTGAAGCGGGCAGCAAGTGTTTTCAAGCTTCACCTTTGTTTTGACAGCAAATATTTATAAGAGATTTACATAAATGCAACCGTATGCTTCAGAATGCGTCAGAGCTAACTCCTCCCGGCAAGGTGGCACAACACTCAGCGCTACAAAAATAAACTCAGAGAAAAAAGGGGGGAAAATATACATCCAAGTGTGTGCTCTAAGTCATCATCATAATCATCATCATGAACCTTGTTACGCCCACTGCAGGGCAAAGGCTTCTCCCATACTTCTCCAACTACCCCGGTCATGTACTAATTGTGGCCATGTCGTCCCTGCAAACTTCTTAATCTCATCCGCCCACCTAACTTTCTTCCGCCCCCTGCTACGCTTCCCTTCCCTTGGAATCCAGTCCGTAACCCTTAATGACCATCGGTTATCTTCCCTCCTCATTACGTGTCCTGCCCAAGCCCATTTCTTTTTCTTGATTCATGCTATAAGTACTGAAGTAATATCCGTGTGTCACGAACACCTGCATTGTATATGAAAATGTGCATTCGGATAAATACACAACATTTGCGTACAAGCAATATACTCTTCTTATGTGGAAGTGCGCGCCTTCATTACATATTATATAAAATAAAAATAAAAATCCACTTCACGTTAGCAGGTGCGGCTCTTACAGTAGGAGTCAAGTGCAGAGAGACAGATGGCATTACGGGATGTTCTTTCTTAAAGTATGAACAGGTACGTTCTCACGTGTATTTAAATGTGCGAATATAGGTAATAACAAACATTCCAACACAATGTCACTACGCTTTCACAATATTCACAAATATCCTACGCGATCTCCGCGACTTTGACAAGCCAATGGCAACGATTCCGTAAAGCGGCCGTTTTCTATCTGGAAAGAGTATTTTTACCTCAGCAATTCGAGTGTACCTTAGCACCTCGATCTGCTTTGTTGTAGACCGCAAGCGTGGATTGCGACAGATGTTTACTTACAAATGGACTTTGATCAGAGATGGGATCAACCACTAAAAACATAACGAACAACGAAAACGACCTTGCACTCGCAGTGTACTAATTAGGAACGTACATGAAAACATGCTAATAATGTCCGCTTCTCAGCGAAAAAGTGAACAATCCAGCCTTAACAACAGGTGGCAATGTAACGCCGCTCCTACAGACAAAGGTTGTCTAGACAGACACCTAAGAGTTTCGAGTAAAATTGGGAATTCGATCTCTATTGTTTGTTTCTTCTGTTCGCACAAGTTATAGAGCATGTAGGCAGGGTACGCACGGTCTCGAAGTAAAGTTAGGTTACCATGGAGCTTAGATACGCGTCAAGCACACTTCATTGCTTCCATGCGTCAAATGGAGTTATTTATTCATATCATTACAGGAGCCGCGCAGAAAGCATGGAAGACAAACATGGCGCCCCAGTTGTGCAGTCGAAGCGAGCGTCACAGTCTGTTTCCAGCCCATTTTTTTCAACGACGTTCTGGCATTCTTTTGTCGCTGTATCCTTCAAGTGCCTTCCTTCTTTTTTCCGAAAATTCTTGTGAATTCCTATTTCTCTCTCATCAAGAAGAATAGAGGCGTCGAGCGATAATGAGAAGTCTCCTGAGGTGAAATTCAATTAAGGATCTTGTTTCAAGTTTGTGTCAATAGTGGCGCGTGATTATCTTTGTTTGCCTCATCTCGAAACGGGATTGACTCGTTCGCACATGACATTTGTTAGAGGAGAGGAGGGGAGCTAGGGGGGAGGAGTTGACGGAGAGGGTGTAAAATTAGCGATCTGTGTCACTTCGAGGGACTTTTTTGTCCGTCACTGTAATATGCGAGACCGTTTGTGTACTGGCCTCCCGGCAATGGGGGTCAGTACATCAAACAAGCAACCTCTATCACGGGAGAGTGGCATCTAGAATAACAATTGACACGTTAGTCACGATCGCGGAGAAGCCTCGTTTTTGAGATACGATATAGAAAGGCGACCTGAATATGCGTCTTCGTCTTGGTGCGTTTCAAGTCCCCAAGTTTTCCCCTCGAGAAACTTCATCAACCAGCAAACCGAGTTTCGGCAGTGAAAAGCTCGAAGCCGAATTCGCTTCTACCGTACTACCTGTTACGCCACCGACGTCATCTAGTCGTTCTCGATATTTTGTCGTCGTCATCGTCATGTGACTTCTCCATTCCCGACTTCAATCTCACCACGGAGTGAAGAGAGAAAAAGCATTCAAAGTAATTTTGGCCATGAAAACACACGCAGACTTTTCGCCGGCTGTGGGTATTGCCGGCTGCTGCTGATTTCTGCACATGCCTGGCCGAATAGCTCCCATACACAATAGCATGTGCGTAAAGAGTCAGCTTATATATGCAGCCATTTGTATTTAAAAAACTGTTTTTGTAGGCTACTTGACTCTCGAGCACGGATGCCAAGCAGCATGTCATCCGGCGGATTTGGCACGCGCGGACTCATAATCCGTGGAGTGACTGGAAAATGTCACTGTTGCTTAAAACAAACAAAAACAAAAACACACTTATCGACAGAAAGCAAGGCGGCTCTCACGTCGCCGAACGGGATTGATTCCGGTGTCGGCACGAATAGACTTGCTTGTCTTGGTGGCCTAGTCCGTGTATTTCTGTCGGAATAACCGACTGCGCGTAGAAACACAAACCTCAAGAGCAAACACTGAAAGGACGAGCGTGGCAGGAACACGCGCTAGGCCTGTCCGTGTTTGCTCGTAAGGTTTGTATTTATCGCAGGATTAATCATTACTACGAAGGACGAGCATATTCATCCTTACCAGCATCGTCTCTCAAGCAAATATGATGATGACTGCTGTGAGTGACTCAAAATAATTGTTCAAAGTGCTTGCAATAGCTGTCACTGCAAATGGTTCCAACCATCCCACGTTCCCCCAAAGTACATCAACATGCGCCCCATAGTTTCGTAATTGGTGCCTACGAAAGAAAGAATGCTTATTAAAACAGCGAAAAGAAACGGCTACATGAAAGCGAGCAGGCATATAGGATGGGGGTCTCACATGGGTGTATTGAACGGTGTAAAGGAGTCAGGCACTCGAATAACAGCGGTCTGCATATGATCGAGTTGATGGTATCAAAGTCACGAGATCTGTTGTCTTACAGCGAAGCTGTTCATGGCTAGGATTCCGTGTAGTTTTCGTGTCCGTCAACAAATCTGCGTGTGCAATTACTCAGCTCCCGAAATTGATGCAAAATCGCTTCATTCTGTGCGAAAGCTTATATGTCTCATGATTTGGATATGCATTTTCACTAGATTAGCTATCAATAAGCACCATTTTCAAGATTAGTGGAATCTCGGGTAGATAATTTTTTTTTTCTGCTTGCTTACGGGCGTAATGGCGCTTAATGGAGCATGAGGCATTCATTGTCTTATGTGACGGGAGAATTTATCGCTGGGTACGTGTACAAATGCTTCCGCATTTATTAACAGAGGGGATATGAAAATGCGCGTGCGTACCTATCGTTACAAAGACCACCGATCAGGACAACAAATGTGTTCGTGCCTTTGTTCGAAATTCTGTGTCACCACTTTGTCGCGTGTTGAACAGCTGCTCACCCACGTTCCCATATTGGAATGGCTCATCATTTTTCTCGTCGTTGTCGTTGTTTTAATGTCTCCGTACTTAGCGCGCGCTTTCCACCAGTTTTGGGTTTAAAGGTGTGCGAGTTGTGTCTTAAGGGTCATTGCCCGAACTTCGTGAAGCAGTATACAAGCATTTCTCAACTTGCGTAGTCATGCAGAAAAACACTGGTGAACAGTAGTCCTTTGAACTAAAGACGTTCACTTTACGGCAACGGTTTCCTTATGGAAAGGAGCTTCGCCGGTGACGCAGGTTGCTGCATGGTCTCCTTTACATGTTTTCCACGAGTGCTTCAACAGCACAGGAGGCGCCGCTTGCTTAAACTTAAACTGACATAACGCAATCATTTGACATCTGGCCAATGCAAAGCGAAAAAAAATGGCTGTGGCTTAGGTAAGGTTAAGCCCAGGATGCGAAGCATACTAGCCTTTATTTTAGTTGTTGAACCACTGTTTAGCCTGGTGAACTGCTGTTGCTTTGCTATATTTGGTTCGGCTAGACGAAGAAACAGCTCATGCGTTACTCTGCTTCGCCTTCAAGAGTGGAACGCGACAGCGTTCCCGTCGACCCGCCAAGGGGTGTAAGACAATGAGCTACGGCGCAGCGACTACGCGCCCCGCATTGGACGCGGTGAGCGTCGAGCAACGCGGCGTTCGGCACGGCAACGAAATGTGCGCCTGAGCAAGCGACGCACGCCTGAGCCTTAGAAACAGCTCGTTTCTAAGGGAACACCGCATTCACTAGAGACGCTTTTGTACCGCTTTGAAGCATCGTACTCGTGGCTCAGTGGTAGCGTCTCCGTCACACTCCGGAGACCCTGGTTCGATTCCCACCCAGCCCATCTTGCAAGAGTTGAGCCAAAGCCACTTCTCCTCTGTCGTGACGTCACGGTGTCACGTGGTATTGAAGGCGACACCGCCGCGCCTGAGGAGCTGGGTTGAGCTCTCGTAATATGCTTCGCATAAAAGAAGAAAGCATAAAGCATAAAAGCACGCTGCGCCGACATAAATGGACAGCCGGAGAAAACGTTTAAGGCGAGGCTGCCCGAACCGACTACGGCGGTGCGATGGTGGCGACATCTGTGACGGGGCCACTTGCGTGCGACTGAAAGTTTGGCTGCAATAAAAGTTCACTGTGAGACAAATCGTGCGTCCGCTAACACTAAAGAACATTTCCTTGGAAGCAATAAAGCTACCACCAACACTACGAAGCGCGTGGGCAACTTCCCCGTTGTTAATGCTTGGCGCAAGAGACTACGCCTTTACGCCCATAAAACGATTCGGATGTGTCCCTTTCCGCGAGCGACCCTTACTCTAGGATGTAACGCTCCTCTGTCGTGTGTCACCTCATCTGAATGCGTTTCCGGTAGACGTGCCTTGGTTCAAATGACCTTGGAGTGACCGTACGTCACGGGTAATAGCCTCTTCCGGCCGATGGTTACTGCCCTCAAAACGACGCTGCGGCACGTACCGGCTATTTTTGACGGTATACGAAGTCGCTGCATACCGATGAATTTTTATAACAAGGAGCCTTAGTATGCAAATATAAATGGAAAACGGGGCTTGCGTTCCATTTGGCCATTATTTCGATGTGTTCTGCGCGGGTGGTCGAGCGTAGGAACCTTACAGCGCACAGCGTCTACACGCATTGCCAGTCCTCTGTCAAGAAAAAAAAAACAGAAATAAACTAAAGGCCAACAGTTATTTCGCAAATACACGGAGGAGGACAAGCGCTAGACAGGAACAGTGAGTCTTTGAGGAAGGGCATCACGAAGTGCTGTCACGTCTTGGCCCCCACTTTATTCGTTTTATTCTTAACCTGTAACGTACAGCAATTTTAGCTGCGAAATAAAGTCCGTTTGAAATAGACAACCCGTTGTTCCGAACACAGGAGGAGAACTAAGAGGGAAAGAATGGCTCTAGTGTCGTGCTTTCTTTTTCCTTTTTTTTGCTTCCTCTTGTCCTGCTGCTTGTGCGCCGAAAGTTTTTTTTTTAATTGTGTGGTTTTTACGTGCCAAAACCACTTTCTGATTATGAGGCACGCCGCAGTGGAGGACTCCGGAAATTTCAACCACCTGGGTTTCTTTAACGTGCACCTAAATCTAAGTACACGGATGTTTTCGCATTTCACCCCCATCGAAATGCGGCCGCCGTGGCCGGGATTCGATCCCGCGTCCTCGTGCTCAGTAGCCCAACACCATAGCCACTGAGCAACCACGGTGGGTCTTGTGCGCCGAAAGTATGCCATACTAGCGAGTGAATTCATATTAAAACACGGCTGTGTCCCACCACCTAATTAATATGTTCGGACTTCGCAACCAACATGCTTATCGCTTATCGTATAACCGGCAGACAATGGCATGGCATGGCAAAAACTTTATTTTAGTGCAGAGAAACTAGGGTCCGAGGGCACAAGGCCCCAGGCTAAGTCGGTGGCTCCGCCCGCGTAGGCACCAGTAGGCCAGGAGTTGATCTTGGAGGACTTCGCTGGATATGCGCCGATTCCAGTCCTCCTCACTGTTGAGATCCGAAGCCCTTTGG